>NC_059469.1:40437415-40789915 GCF_905237065.1 Salmo salar
GCTACGCTGCTTAGCCAATAGCAGGTCTATATAAGGTAGCTACGCTGCTTAGCCAATAGCAGGTCTATATAAGGTAGCTACGCTGCTTAGCCAATAGCAGGTCTATATAAGGTAGCTACGCTGCTTAGCCAATAGCAGGTCTATATAAGGTAGCTACGCTGCTTAGCCAATAGCAGGTCTATATAAGGTAGCTACGCTGCTTAGCCAATAGCAGGTCTTTATAAGGTAGCTACGCTGCTTAGCCAATAGCAGGTCTTTATAAGGTAGCTACGCTGCTTAGCCAATAGCAGGTCTTTATAAGGTAGCTACGCTGCTTAGCCCATAGCAGGTCTATATAAGGTAGCTACGCTGCTTAGCCAATAGCAGGTCTTTATAAGGTAGCTACGCTGCTTAGCCAATAGCAGGTCTTTATAAGGTAGCTACGCTGCTTAGCCAATAGCAGGTCTATATAAGGTAGCTACGCTGCTTAGCCAATAGCAGGTCTATATAAGGTAGCTACGCTGCTTAGCCAATAGCAGGTCTATATAATGTAGCTACGCTGCTTAGCCAATAGCAGGTCTTTATAAGGTAGCTACGCTGCTTAGCCAATAGCAGGTCTATATAAGGTAGCTACGCTGCTTAGCCAATAGCAGGTCTTTATAAGGTAGCTACGCTGCTTAGCCAATAGCAGGTCTATATAAGGTAGCTACGCTGCTTAGCCAATAGCAGGTCTTTATAAGGTAGCTACGCTGCTTAGCCAATAGCAGGTCTTTAAAACATGGAGAGACTGGGTGAAACTGTATCATTTCTATTTGTTTGTGTTGTGTAGCACCTAGAGCTGCTCTCCTGCAGGGTAAATATCTCTGTCGCACCAGGCAACACATTAAAGACCTCAGACATGTAATCCCCCAATGAGTCACAACCCAACCAGCTTGGGGAGAGGGAGGGGGAGGGGTAGACGGGGGAGGTGCAAATAGCTCCAGTTCTTCATTTAATCAAGCTTTCTTATCTACGGTATTTCACATCTGAACTAGGAAGTGTGTGTGTGTGTGTGTGTGTCTATGCTACAGAACAGTTCTGCCTCTCGTCTTGATCTTCCAGTAACTTTGAAGTAAAAGTTCATTGTGTGTTCATTTTGACTGAAGTAGAAATCACCCTGTGTGTGGGTTCGTTTAGTGTAATTGCCCCACATTATATAGCCAAAGGCCTGCTAGTCTACCAGGGTCTATTTAGGCTCCACATCAGTTCAAACATGCAGAAGGCTGATGACGGGGGGGGGAATTCTCTCCGACGCTTTTGAAACTAAAGATTGTCACTTTCAAAACAAGCCACATTTAAAAAAAAAATATATATATATGTTTTACCAGTGTCACACAGCTAATATAGGTTAGAAAGGAAAGTCCATTGTTTCATAATATGCTGTCCATATGAACAGACTCTGAGGTTGCACGGCAACGTGCCTGGAATGCAACCACCGTTTCAGTAGCATTTCCTTTTTAGTACTGCATGGCTGTGAGTGTTTGTGTACTTCCCCGTCTATCTCTGTGGTTATGATGTTCTTTTAGTTCTAGAATACTGGGGTGTTCTAATCCTCCCACACTTCATCTCTTTGAACTGGTTCACTCAGTGTTCTGAAATAGAACGTCAGTGATTCTCTGTAGCTTCCTTATCTGCTAATAGAACGTCAGAGATTCTCCATAGCTTCCTTATCTGCTAATAGAACGTCAGAGATTCTCCGTAGCTTCCTTATCTGCTAATAGAACGTCAGAGATTCTCCGTAGCTTCCTTATCTGCTAATAGAACGTCAGAGATTCTCTGTAGCTTCCTTATCTGCTAATAGAACGTCAGAGATTCTCTGTAGCTTCCTTATCTGCTAATAGAACGTCAGAGATTCTCTGTAGCTTCCTTATCTGCTAATAGAACGTCAGTGATTCTCCGTAGCTTCCTTATCTGCTAATAGAACGTCAGTGATTCTCCGTAGCTTCCTTATCTGCTAATAGAACGTCAGAGATTCTCTGTAGCTTCCTTATCTGCTAATAGAACGTCAGAGATTCTCTGTAGCTTCCTTATCTGCTAATAGAACGTCAGTGATTCTCTGTAGCTTCCTTATCTGCTAATAGAACGTCAGTGATTCTCCGTAGCTTCCTTATCTGCTAATAGAACGTCAGAGATTCTCTGTAGCTTCCTTATCTGCTAATAGAACGTCAGAGATTCTCTGTAGCTTCCTTATCTGCTAATAGAACGTCAGTGATTCTCCGTAGCTTCCTTATCTGCTAATAGAACGTCAGTGATTCTCCGTAGCTTCCTTATCTGCTAATAGAACGTCAGTGATTCTCTGTAGCTTCCTTATCTGCTAATAGAACGTCAGAGATTCTCTGTAGCTTCTTTATCTGCTAATAGAACGTCAGTGATTCTCCGTAGCTTCCTTATCTGCTAATAGAACGTCAGTGATTCTCCGTAGCTTCCTTATCTGCTAATAGAACGTCAGTGATTCCCTGTCAAGGAACATCATAACATCAGTACTGTGTGATTGTTGAAACTATTAGACCAACCCTGTATTGTTCTGGAACCTGACAAGGAGTGTGCATTTTATGTGAGATGTCAGAGGTGGGACCAAGTTATTCGAGTCACAAGAAGGGCTCAAGTGGAGTCCCAAGTAGAACGGTTCAAGTGTCAAGTCCAAGTCGTGCATTCTAAGTCAAGTAAAACAAACAAAGAAAAATCTATACATGCAATGACTTGTTAAACTACAATTCTTTGTCTATTTATTGAGGTTACCAGGCGGTACTTTTCATTTTTTTTTCTCTGCTAGTGTTATTCTGCGGTCTAGTATCAAGCCAGCTTGTACTGTAACAGAGATCAGTTGTTCTGCTAGTGTTATTCCACAACTGACTTTCCTAGTTAAATCCCCCCAAAAAATGTAAGACAGCGCGATGTTACAGTCATCAAACAATATAGCCAGCAGCCATACATTACTGTTCTGGCAAAGAAGAGTAGGTAGATTGGTGGTCTAATCCGAGGGCCAGCTGTGTGCTTCACTAGCGGCTACTGTCTCTGGCTGCTTGGTGAGTAATCCACGGAGACTGTGTTCCACAAACTGAGTGACAAAACGTTACAACACCTGGCCAGATCATTTCAAGTCATCGGTCTCAAGTCAAAGCCGAGTCCTGAGTCTTGAGGCTCCAAGTCAAGTCTGAAGTTCTTTTGTTTTCTATCAAGTCAAGTCTCAAGTTATCAAATTTGTGAGTGGAGACATTTTCTGTTAGTGAGAAGTGAAACTCTGTGATGGGCCGTGACAGGTTCATATTCCTGATGTAGACATACAACAAATTACCATGCAAAAGTACAGTGGCATTCAGAAAGTATTCAGACCCCTTGACTTTTTCCACATTTTGTTACGTTACAGCCTTATTCTAAAATGGATTCAATTGTTTTTTTCCCCTCATCAATCTACACACAATACCCCATAAAGACAAAGCAAAAACTGACTTTTAGAAATGTATGCAAATGTATAAATAAATAAAAACTGAAGCTCAGTTGGTAGAGCATGGTGTTTGCAACGCCAGGGTTGTGGGTTCGATTCCCACGGGGGGCCAGCACAGAAAAACAAAACAAAAATTAAATATATGCATTCACTACTGTAAGTCGCTCTGGATAAGAGCGTCTGCTAAATGACTCAAATGTAATGTAAATGTAAATATCATATTTACACAAGTATTCAGACCCTTTACTCAGTACTTTGTTGAAGCACCTTTGGCAGCGATTACAGCCTCGAGTCTTCTTGGGTATGACGCTACAAGCTTGGCCCACCTGTATTTGGGGAGTTTCTCCCATTCTTCTCTGCAGATCCTCTCAAGCTCTGTCAGGTTGGATTGGGAGCGTCGCTGTACAGCTATTTTCAGGTCTCTCCAGAGGTGTAAAATCGGGTTCAAGTCCAAGCTCTGGCCAGGCCACTCAAGGACATTCACTCCTGCGTTGTCTTGGCTGTGTGCTTAGAGTCGTTGTCCTGTTGGAAGGTGAACCTTCGCCCCAGTCTGAGGTCCTGAGCGCTCTGGAGCAGGTTTTCATCAAGGACATCTCTGTACTTTGCTCAGTTCATCTTGTGATCGATCCTGACTAGTATCCCAGTCCCTGCCATTGAAAAACATCCCCACAGGATGCCCCTGCCACCACCACGCTTCAGGTTAAAGGTTAAATAAAGGTTAAAGGTTAAAGGTAAAATAACTAAAAATAAAAAGGGATGGTGTGAACATTCCTCCAGACGTGATGCTTGGCATTCAGGACAAAAAGTTCAATCTTGGTTTCACCAGACCAGAGAATCTTGTTTCTCACGGTCTGGGAGTCTTTTAGGTGCCTTTTCTCAAACCCCAAGCTGGCGGTCATGTGCCTTTTACTGAGGAGTGGCTTCCGTCTGGCCACTCTACCATAAAGGCCTGATGTTTTGGTTCCCTTCCCCAGATCTGTGCCTCGACACAATCCTGCCTCTGAGCTCTACGGACAATTCCTTCGACCTCATGGTTTGGTTTTTGCTCTGACATGCACTGTCAACTGTGGGACCTTATATAGACAGGTGTGTGCCTTCCCAAATCATGTCCAATCAATTAAATTGACCACAGGTGGACTCCAATCAAGTTGTAGAAACATCTCAAAGATGATCAATGGAAACAGGACGCACCTGAACAAAATTTGGAGTCTCATAGCGAAGTGTCGGGAATACTTATGTAAATAAGGTATTACTGTTTTTTGTGATTAATACATTTGCAAAAATTTATAGAAACCTGTTTTTGCTTTGTCATTATGGGCTATTGTGATGTCATTATGGGCTATTGTGATGTCATTATGGGCTATTGTGATGTCATTATGGGCTATTGTGATGTCATTATGGGGTATTGTGTTGATTAAAAAAAAACAGTTTAATAAATTTTAGAATAAGGCTGTAACGTAACAAAATGTGGAAACAGTGAAGTGGTCTGAATACTTTCTGAAGGCACAGTATGTATTACGGAGGTCAGTGGTTACTACTGTAAGTGCTGTCATTTCACAATGTGGGAGTAGCCTACACAATGTTTTCTCCATCCTACCTATATCCCCCCACTAGAAACCCCATACTTTAATGAAGACAGCTTCTCCATCCTACCTATATCCCCACTAGAATCCCCATACTTTAATGAAGACAGCTTCTCCATCCTACCTATATCCCCCCACTAGAATCCCCATACTTTAATGAAGACAGCTTCTCCATCCTACCTATATCCCCCCACTAGAATCCCCATACTTTAATGAAGACAGCTTCTCCATCCTGGAGGGGGAAATCAATCATTTCCAGGCCCAGGGACATGTACTAGTCTGTGGCGATCTAAATGCCAGAACTGGACAAGAACCTGACACCCTCAGCACACAGGGGGACAAACACCTGCCTGGAGGGGACAGCATTCCCTCCCCCATGTGCCCCCCCTGGACACAACTACGACAACATAACCAACAAAAATGGGTGACAACTCCTGCAGCTCTGTTGCACGCTGGGTATGTATAGAGTCAATGGTAGGCTTCAAGGAGACTCCTATGGTAGGTACACCTATAGCTCATCTCTTGTCAGTAGTACTGTAGACTACTTTATCACTGACCTCAACCCAGAGTCTCTCAGAGCGTTCACAGTCAGCCCACTGACACCCCTATCAGATCACAGCAAAATCACAGTCTACCTGAACAGAGTAGTACTCAATCATGAGGCATCAAAGCCAAAGGAACTGAATAATATTAAGACATTCTACAGATGGAAGGAAAGTAGTGTGGAAACCGACCAAAAAACTATTAGGCAACAACGAATTCAATCCCTTTTAGACAACTTCCTGGACAAAACGTCCCACTGTAATAGTGAAGGTGTAAACTTGGCAGTAGAAAATCTTAACAGTATATTTGACCTCTCAGCTTCCCTCCATCAAATCTAAAAAATGTCAAACAGAAAACTGAACAAAATGAAGAAAATGAACAACAATGACAAATTATTTGATGAAGAATGTAAAAACCTAAGAAAGAAATGTAGAAACCTGTCCAACCAAAAACACAGAGACCCAGAAAACCTGAATCTACGCCTTCACTATGGGGAATCACTAAAACAATACAGAAATACACTACGGAAAAAGAAGGAACAGCACGTCAGAAATCAGCTCAATGTAATTGAAGAATCCATAGACTCTAACCACTTCTGGGAAAATTGGAACACACTAAACAACAACATGAAGAGTTATCTATCCAAAATGGAGGTGTATAGGTAACACACTTCTCCAATCTTTTTGGCTCTATAACAAAGAACAAACAGCAAAAACATATACATGATCAAATACAAATCTTAGAATCAACTATTAAAGACGACCAGAACCCACTGGATTATCCAATTACATTGAATGAACTACAGGACAAAATACAAACCCTCCAACCCCAAAAGGCCTCTGGTAAAATATGTAGACCACAAATTCCAATTGGCTTAAACTCTTCAACATTATCCTGATCTCTGGTATCTTATCTAATATTTGGAACCAAGGTCTGATCACCCCAATCCACAAAAGTGGAGACAAAAATTACCATCAGAAGCCATCTCTGCTGTATCATCAACAGCAGACTCCAAAATGTCCTCAGTGAAAACAATGTCCTGAGCAAATGTCAAATTGGCTTCTTACCAAATTACTGTAAGGCAGACCACGTATTCACCCTGCACACCCTAACTGACAAGCAAATAAACCAAAACAAAGGCGAAGTCTTCTCATGCTTTGTTGATTTCAAAAAAGCTTTTGACTCAATTTGGCCTGAGGGTCTGAGTGTCTGAGGGTCTGATGGTCTGAGGGTCTGAGGGTCTGCTATACAAATCCACATACACAAACAAGTCTGCGGTTAAAATTGGAAAAAAAACACACATTTCTTTCCACAGGGCCGTGGGGCGTCCTCAGAGCATATTCAATCCATCCTTATCCCAGTCTGCTGTCCCCACATGCTTCAAGAGGGCCACCATTGTTCCTGTTCCCAAGAAAGCTAAGTTAACTGAGCAAAACGACTACCGCCCCATATAACTCGCTTCTGTCATCATGAAGCGCTTTGAGAGACAAGTCAAGGATCATATCACCTCCACCTTACCTGTCACCCTAGACCCATTTCAATTTGCTTACCGACCCAATAGGTCCACAGACGACGCAATCGCCATCACACTGCACACTGCCCTATCCCATCTGGACAAGAATAATACCTATGTAAGAATGCTGTTCATCGACTACAGCTCAGCATTCAACACCATAGTACCCTCCAAACTCGTCATTAAGCTCGAGACCCTGGCTCTCGACCCTGCCCTGTGCAACTGGGTCCTGGACTTCCTGACGGGCCGCCCCCAGGTGGTGAGGGTAGGTAACAACATCTCCACCCAGCTGATCCTCAACACTGGGGCCCCACAAGGGTGCGTTCTCAGACCTCTCCTGAACTCCCTGTTCACCCACGACTGCGTGGCCATGCACGCCTCCAACTCAATCATCAAGTTTGCAGACGACACTACAGTGGTTGGCTTGATTACCAACAACGACGACACGGCCTACAGGGAGGTGGTGAGGGCCCTCGGAGTGTGGTGTCAGGAAAATAACCTCTCACTCAATGTCAACAGAACATCAAGGAGATGATCGTGGACTTCAGGAACCAGCAGAGGGAGCACCCCCCTATCCACATCGCCGTGACAGTAGTGGAGAAGGTGGAAAGTTTTAAGTTCCTCGGCGTACACAACACTGACAAACTGAAATGGTCCACCCACACAGACAGTGTGGTGAAGAAGGAGCAACAGCGCCTCTTCAACCTCAGGAGGCTGAAGAAATTCGGCTTGTTACCAAAAACCCTAACAAACTTTTACAGATGCACAATTGAGAGCATCCTGTCGGGCTGTATCACCGCTTGGTACGGCAACTGCTCCGCCCATAACCGTAAGGCTCTCCAGAGGGTAGTGAGCTCTGCACAACGCATCACCGGGGGCAAACTACCTGCCCTCCATGACACCTACACCACCCGATGTCACAGGAAGGCCAAAAAGATCATCAAGGACAACAACCACCCGAGCCACTTCCTGTTCACCCCGCTATCATCCAGAAGGAGAGGTCAGTACAGGTGTATCAAAGCTGGGACCGAGAGACTGAAAAACAGCTTCTATCTCAAGGCCATCAGACTGTTAAACAGACATCACTAACATTGAGTGGCTGCTGCCAACATACTGACTCAAATCTCTAGCCACTTTAATAATGAAGAATTGATGTAGTCAATTTATCACTAACCACTTCATATTATATAAGGTTTACTTACCCTACATTACTCATCTCACATGTATATACTGTACCCTATACCATCTACTGCATCTTGCCTATGCCGTTCGGCCATCACTCATTTATATATTTTTATGTACATATTCGTATTCATTCCTTTACACTTTTGAGTATTAGATAGTTGTTGTGGAATTGTTAGATTACTTGTTAGATATTAGTGCACGGTTGGAACTAGAAGCACAAGCATTTCGCTACACTCTCATTAACACCTGCTAACCATGTGTATGGACCAATAACATCTGCTAACCATGTGTATGGACCAATAACATCTGCTAACCATGTGTACCAATAACATCTGCTAACCATGTGACCAATAACATCTGCTAACCATGTGACCAATAACATCTGCTTACCATGTGTATGGACCAATAACACCTGCTAACCATGTGACCAATAACATCTGCTAACCATGTGACCAATAACATCTGCTAACCATGTGACCAATAACATCTGCTAACCATGTGTATGGACCAATAACATCTGCTAACCATGTGTATGGACCAATAACATCTGCTAACCATGTGACCAATAACATCTGCTAACCATGTGACCAATAACATCTGCTAACCATGTGACCAATAACATCTGCTAACCATGTGTATGGACCAATAACATCCGCTAACCATGTGACCAATAACATCTGCTAACCATGTGTATGGACCAATAACATCTGCTAACCATGTGACCAATAACATCTGCTAACCATGTGACCAATTACATCTGCTAACCATGTGTATGGACCAATAACATCTGCTAACCACGTGACCAATAACATCTGCTAACCATGTGACCAATAACATCTGCTAACCATGTGTATGGACCAATAACATCTGCTAACCATGTGACCAATAACATCTGCTAACCATGTGACCAATAACATCTGCTAACCATGTGTATGGACCAATAACATCTGCTAACCATGTGTATGGACCAATAACATCTGCTAACCATGTGTATGGACCAATAACATCTGCTAACCATGTGTATGTTACCAATAACATCTGCTAACCATGTGACCAATAACATCTGCTAACCATGTGTATGGACCAATAACATCTGCTAACCATGTGACCAATAACATCCGCTAACCATGTGACCAATAACACCTGCTAACCATGTGACCAATAACATCTGCTAACCATGTGACCAATAACATCTGCTAACCATGTGTATGTGACCAATAACATCTGCTAACCATGTGACCAATAACATCTGCTAACCATGTGACCAATAACATCTGCTAACCATGTGACCAATAACACCTGCTAACCATGTGACCAATAACACCTGCTAACCATGTGACCAATAAAATTAGATTTTATATTTTGTCATATTCAAACAACTCTTTAAACTCACCGCTCCATAATCCTGCGGACAGACGAATGGGTCTAATTGTCAAATCGCTTCCGCTTTTCTGATTGAGTGAGTGACAGAGAACGAGCAAGAGACAAGTGTCTGTTGAGTTAGGACACAAGGGTTTTACACCTGAAAAAAAAGGTGAGTTAAAATAGGATTTTCTTTGCTTTACTAACTTATACAGTGCCTTCAGAAAGTATTCATACCTTTTGATTTATTTATTTATTGCACATTTTGTTGTGCCTTAATTCAAAAAGAAAATCTCTCCCTTCCACAGAAAATACCCCATAATGACTAAGTGCAAATATGTTTTTAGAATATTTTTGTAGATTTATTGAAAATGAAATACAGAAAAGCTGTAGCTCATTTACTGAAGTATTCACACCCCTGTGTCAATACAAGTTGAAATCACCTTTGGCAACGATTACAGCTGTGAGTTTTTTCTGGGTAAGTCTCTAAGAGCTTTGAATTGTACAATATTTTAACATTATTATTTTTAAGTGATTCGAGCTCTGTCAAGTTGGTTGTTGGTCATCGCTAGACAACCATTTTCAAGTCTTAGATTTTCAAGACGATTTAAATCCAAACTGTAACTCGGCCACTCAGGAACATTCAATGTAGTCTTGGTAAGCAACTCCAGTGTATATTTGGCCTTGTGCTTTAGGTTATTGTCCTGCTGAAAGGTGAATATTCCTCTCCCTGTGTCTGGTGGAAAGCAGACTGAAGCAGGGTTTCCTCCTGGATTTTGCCTGTGCTTAACTCTATTCTGTTTCTTTTTATCCTAAAAACCTCAGTAGTCCTTGCCGATCACAAGCATACTCATAACATGATGCAGCCACCACCATGCGTGAAAATATGAAGAGTGTTAATCAGTGATGTGTTGGATTTGCCCCAAACATAACGCTTTGTATTCAGGACTAAAAGGTCATTTCTTTGCAGTTTTACATTAGTGCCTTATCGCAAACAGGATACATTTTTTGGAATATTTGTTATTCTGTACAGGCTTCCTTTTTTTCCACTCTGTCATTTTAGGTTAGTATTGTGACGTAATTACAATGTTGTTGATCCATCCTCAGTTTTCTCCTAATCACAGCCATTAAACTCTGTAACTGTTTAAAAAAAGTCACCATTGGCCTCATGGTGAAGCGGTTTCCTTCCTCTCCTGCAACTGAGTTAGGAAGGACACCTGTATCTTTGTAGTGACTGGTTGTATTGATTCACCAGTCAAAGTGTAATTAATAACTTCACCATGGTCAAGGGGATGTTCAATGTCTTCTTTTACATGTTTTAACCCATCTGCCAATAGGGGCCCTTCTTTGAGAGGAATTGGAAAACCTCCCTGGTCTCTGTGGTTGAATCTTCGTTAGAAATCCACTGCGCTACAGATCTTACAGATGATTGTTTGTGTGGGGGTACAGAGATGAGGTAGTCATTCAAAAATCATGTTAAACCCTATTACTGCACACAGCGTGAGTCCGTGCAACTAATTATGTGACTTGTTAAGCAAACGTTTACTCCTGAACTTGTTTAGGCCGTAACAACATACTTATTGAATCAAGAGGGTTCAGGTTTTCATTTCTTTATTTTCAAAAAATATAATTCCACTTTGACGTTATGGGTCAGTGGTGGTTGGTGCCATTTCAGATGAGGGAGGAATATGGTCTTATTACTATTACAGTATATTGAATGCCTTTCATTCCTATTCCATTCAATGTAACAGTGATGGGTTTAGGATACTGTCATTCATATTCACCCAGTTCAATGTAACAGTGATGGGTTTAGGATATTGTCCTTCACCCAGTTCAATGTAACAGTGATGGGTTTAGGATACTGTCCTTCATATTCACCCAGTTCAATGTAACAGTGATGGGTTTAGGATACTGTCCTTCACCCAGTTCAATGTAACAGTGATGGGTTTAGGATATTGTCCTTCACCCAGTTCAATGTAACAGTGATGGGTTTAGGATACTGTCCTTCATATTCACCCAGTTCAATGTAACAGTGATGGGTTTAGGATACTGTCCTTCACCCAGTTCAATGTAACAGTGATGGGTTTAGGATACTGTCCTTCATCCCCAGTTCAATGTAACAGTGATGGGTTTAGGATACTGTCCTTCATATTCACCCAGTTCAATGTAACAGTGATGGGTTTAGGATACTGTCATTCATATTCACCCAGTTCAATGTAACAGTGATGGGTTTAGGATACTGTCCTTCATATTCACCCAGTTCAATGTAACAGTGATGGGTTTAGGATACTGTCCTTCATATTCACCCAGTTCAATGTAACGGTGATGGGTTTAGGATACTGTCCTTCACCCAGTTCAATGTAACAGTGATGGGTTTAGGATACTGTCATTCATATTCACCCAGTTCAATGTAACAGTGATGGGTTTAGGATACTGTCATTCATATTCACCCAGTTCAATGTAACAGTGATGGGTTTAGGATACTGTCCATTCACCCAGTTCAATGTAACAGTGATGGGTTTAGGATACTGTCATTCACCCAGTTCAATGTAACAGTGATGGGTTTAGGATACTGTCATTCACCCAGTTCAATGTAACAGTGATGGGTTTAGGATACTGTCCTTCACCCAGTTCAATGTAACAGTGATGGGTTTAGGATACTGGTCCTTCACCCAGTTCAATGTAACAGTGATGGGTTTAGGATACTGGTCATTCACCCAGTTCAATGTAACAGTGATGGGTTTAGGATACTGTCATTCATATTCACCCAGTTCAATGTAACAGTGATGGGTTTAGGATACTGTCCTTCACCCAGTTCAATGTAACAGTGATGGTTTTAGGATACTGTCCTTCATATTCACCCAGTTCAATGTAACAGTGATGGGTTTAGGATACTGTCCTTCATATTCACCCAGTTCAATGTAACAGTGATGGGTTTAGGATACTGCCTGATACTCACATTTTCCATATATGACAGTTTGTAATGTAGGTGCACAAAGGTCGAGAGACAAATGTGAGGTGTCAGACAGTGACACATTCAATATCGCCTTGCACACCCTTGCCTGCATCTAGCAAACGAGAGTTTCTATTGGACAAATTCAGGTATGTTAATCCCCGTATCGTTCCGTTTAAGAAACGTTTGTCCAACAGTTCACGCTCATCAACAGCCACGTTGTATTCCTTCTCTTGTGGACTTCAATTCATCAACAATTCATCTGTATGCGACCAGGAGAAACAACCTTTCCAAGTCAAACCGCTACACAGCCTACATGGTTGTCTCCATATTAGCTAAAGTAACGTCCTAGTCAACATAGCTAATAGAACTAATGGGTTAGTAAACCCGCTACAATCATGTAGTAACGGTACAGTGTTTAGTCAGTAAGCAGTTACACCGTCGGGCCCCGGTGGGAATAAATTAATAATACCAAAAGTTTACCTTGACTTGGAAGAGTTCCAGTGTTGTGTTGGATGCTATGCCAGCTAGCTAGCGTAGCATCCCTCTGTTATAGCTAGCATAGCATTCCACTGTTTGAGCTGGGTGTTTCAGAAGACTAAACCAGCTAGCTAAGTAAGCTTCTCCATCATTTTGGAAGAAATGTATTTCTTCAAACACTGTAAAACCATTGTCATTCTCTCTCAGATAATTACTGTGTAAGTCATTTTAAATTTAGACTGTAACACAAACAAATGTGAAGGGGTGTCCCTGTGTGCCTTGCTCTAAAGTAGTGTCCAATTTTTAAAAAGTGGTGCTATTTCATTTGGATCTACTGACAGTAAGATCAGGAAATCATGGGCAGCTCAATAGCTGTAGAGACCATACATCAGGCCATTGACGTGTTTCAGGAACTGTAAAGACAGAGATTAATCATGCTAGACTTAGCCTAGCAAGTACATTGACTATGTCGCCCCTCAGCAATCTGGCAGTCAGGCAGACATACGACTCTGGCCAAAAGTCGTGCACTATACAGCACATAGGCAATAGGGTGCAAGTTGGGAAGCATCCTGTGTCTGTAACAGCTGAGCTCCAGTCCAAAGCAAGGACACACTTTACTTCAGTAATTCAGCCTGCTGCCATGTTCTGAGGAAGGAAAAGGCTCAACTCACCATACAGATACAGAGTTACATAACCAGTTATCAGTCTCTCTACAGTGCTGTTACAGAGTAACATAACCAGTTATCAGTCTCTCTACAGTGCTGTTACAGAGTTACATAACCAGTTATCAGTCTCTCTACAGTGCTGTTACAGAGTAACATAACCAGTTATCAGTCTCTCTACAGTGCTGTTAGAGTAACATAACCAGTTATCAGTCTCTCTACAGTGCTGTTAGAGTAACATAACCAGTTATCAGTCTCTATACAGTGCTGTTAGAGTAACATAACCAGTTATCAGTCTCTCTACAGTGCTGTTAGAGTAACATAACCAGTTATCAGTCTCTCTACAGTGCTGTTAGAGTAACATAACCAGTTATCAGTCTCTCTACAGTGCTGTTACAGTAACATAACCAGTTATCAGTCTCTCTACAGTGCTGTTACAGAGTAACATAACCAGTTATCAGTCTCTCTACAGTGCTGTTACAGAGTAACATAACCAGTTATCAGTCTCTCTACAGTGCTGTTACAGAGTAACATAACCAGTTATCAGTCTCTCTACAGTGCTGTTACAGAGTAACATAACCAGTTATCAGTCTCTCTACAGTGCTGTTACAGAGTAACATAACCAGTTATCAGTCTCTATACAGTGCTGTTACAGAGTAACATAACCAGTTATCAGTCTCTCTACAGTGCTGTTACAGAGTAACATAACCAGTTATCAGTCTCTCTACAGTGCTGTTAGAGTAACATAACCAGTTATCAGTCTCTCTACAGTGCTGTTACAGAGTAACATAACCAGTTATGTTATCAGTCTCTCTACAGTGCTGTTACAGAGTAACATAACCAGTTATCAGTCTCTCTACAATGATGTTAGAGTAACATAACCAGTTATCAGTCTCTCTACAGTGCTGTTAGAGTAACATAACCAGTTATCAGTCTCTCTACAGTGCTGTTACAGAGTAACATAACCAGTTATCAGTCTCTCTACAGTGCTGTTACAGTAACATAACCAGTTATCAGTCTCTATACAGTGCTGTTAGAGTAACATAACCAGTTATCAGTCTCTCTACAGTGCTGTTACAGAGTAACATAACCAGTTATCAGTCTCTCTACAGTGCTGTTAGAGTAACATAACCAGTTATCAGTCTCTCTACAGTGCTGTTACAGAGTAACATAACCAGTTATCAGTCTCTATACAGTGCTGTTAGAGTAACATAACCAGTTATCAGTCTCTCTACAGTGCTGTTACAGAGTAACATAACCAGTTATCAGTCTCTCTACAGTGCTGTTAGAGTAACATAACCAGTTATCAGTCTCTCTACAGTGCTGTTACAGAGTAACATAACCAGTTATCAGTCTCTATACAGTGCTGTTAGAGTAACATAACCAGTTATCAGTCTCTCTACAGTGCTGTTACAGAGTAACATAACCAGTTATCAGTCTCTCTACAGTGCTGTTAGAGTAACATAACCAGTTATCAGTCTCTCTACAGTGCTGTTACAGAGTAACATAACCAGTTATCAGTCTCTCTACAGTGCTGTTAGAGTAACATAACCAGTTATGTTATCATCATAGTTTCTCTAGTTAGATCACCTAGCAAGAGCCACACACACACACATGGATGGATGTTCTGCATTCCTCATTCTAAAGCCTTGAGGCAACATGCCTTTATCTCCTGACAGGCTGGCTGACTAAACCCCCTGCAACAAACACCATTCTAAAGGCTTGAGGCAACGTAGGCTATCATCCTCATCATCATTGTTGTTCCAATGTAGGCTGTCATCATCTTCATCATCAATGATACAATGTATCAGCTGAGCTCCAGAAGCACAATGTATGGTTTACAAATGTAACCGTTGGTAACCACCGTCGGTAACCACCATTGGTAACCACCGTCGGTAACCACCATTGGTAACCAGTAACCACCGTTGGTAACCACCGTTGGTAACCAGTAACCACCGTAGGTAACCACCGTTGGTAACCAGTAACCACCGTTGGTAACCACCATTGGTAACCACCGTTGGTAACCAGTAACCACCGTTGGTAACCACCGTTGGTAACCACCGTTGGTAACCAGTAACCACCATAGGTAACCACCGTTGGTAACCAGTAACCACTGTTGGTAACCACCGTTGGTAACCACCGTTGGTAACCACCGTTGGTAACCACCATTGGTAACCACCGTTGGTAACCAGTAACCACTGTTGGTAACCAGTAACCACCGTTGGTAACCACCGTTGGTAACCACCGTTGGTAACCAGTAACCACCGTAGGTAACCACCATAGGTAACCAGTAACCACCATAGGTAACCACCGTTGGTAACCACCATTGGTAACCACCGTTGGTAACCAGTAACCACCGTTGGTAACCACCGTTGGTAACCACCGTTGGTAACCAGTAACCACCGTTGGTAACCACCGTTGGTAACCACCGTTGGTAACCACCGTTGGTAACCAGTAACCACTGTTGGTAACCACCGTTGGTAACCAGTAACCACCGTAGGTAACCACCGTTGGTAACCAGTAACCACCATAGGTAACCACCGTTGGTAACCAGTAACCACCGTTGGTAACCAGTAACCACCATTGGTAACCAGTAACCACCATTGGTAACCAGTAACCACTGTTGGTAACCACCGTTGGTAACCAGTAACCACCATTGGTAACCAGTAACCACTGTTGGTAACCACCGTTGGTAACCAGTAACCACCATTGGTAACCACCGTTGGTAGTTGGTAACCACTGTTGGTAAATCATGATAAACAAGTTAATCATTCAATTGTCAGAAAATAGATGTACTTTGGTGAATATACTCTACCGTTCAAAGGTTTGGGGTCACTTAGAAATGTCCTTGTTTTGGAAAGAAAAGTACATTTTTTTGTCCATTAAATTAACATCAAATTGATCAGAGATACAGTGTTAATGTTGTAAATGACTATTGTAGCTGGAAATGGCTGATTTTTTTATGGAATATCTACATAGGCGTACAGAGGCCCATTATCAGCAACCATCACTCCTGTGTTCCAATGGCACGTTGTGTTAGCTAATCCAAGTTTATCATTTTAAAAGGATAATTGATAGAAAACCCTTTTGCAATTATGTTAGCACAGCTGAAACACTGTTGTTCTCATTTAAATAAGCAATAAAACTGGCCTTCTTTAGACTAGTTGAGTATCTGGAACATCAGCATTTGTGGTTTTGAAACAAATACATTTCTTCTGAAACTCGTCAGTCTATTCTTGTTCTGAGAAATGAAGGCTATTCCATGTGAGAAATTGCCAAGAAACTAAAGATCTCGTACAACGCTGTGTACTACAGCGCAAACTGGCTCTTACCAGAATAGAAAGAGAAGTGGGAGGCCCCGGTGCACAACTGAGCAAGAGGACAAGTACATTAGAGTGTCTAGTTTGAGAAACAGACGCCTCACAAGTCCTCAACTGGCAGCTTCATTAAATAGTACCCACAAAACACCAGTCTCAACGTCAACAGTGAAGAGGCGACTCCGGGATGCTGGCCTTCTAGGCAGAGTTGCAAAGAAAAAGCCATATCTCAGACTGGCCAATAAATAGAAAAGTTTAAGATGGGCAAAAGAACACAGATACTGGACAGAGGAACTCTGCCTAGAAGACCAGCATCCCGGAGTCGCCTCTTCACTGACACTGAGAGGATCATGTAGTTGGAACAGGATGTGAGAGAGAGAGAGAGGTCTACTGAGAGAATAGGTGTAGTTGATACAGGATGTCAGAGAGAGAGAGAGAGAGAGAGAGAAGGTCTACTGAGAGGATAAGTGTAGTTGATACAGGATGTCAGAGAGAGAGAGAGAGAGAGAGAGAGAGGGTCTACTGAGAGAGAGAGGTCTACTGAGAGAATAGGTGTAGTTGATACAGGATGTCAGAGAGAGAGGTCTACTGAGAGAATAGGTGTAGTTAGTACAGGATGTCAGAGAGAGAGATGTCTACTGAGAGGATAAGTGTAGTTGATACAGGATGTCAGAGAGAGAGAGAGAGAGAGAGAGAGAGAGAGAGGTCTACTGAGAGGATAAGTGTAGTTGATACAGGATGTCAGAGAGAGAGGTCTACTGAGAGAATAGGTGTAGTTGGTACAGGATGTCAGAGAGAGAGATGTCTACTGAGAGGATAAGTGTAGTTGGTACAGTTTGTCAGTGAGAGAGAGAGAGAGAGAGAGATGTCTACTGAGAGGATAAGTGTAGTTGGAACAGGATGTCAGAAAGAGAGAGAGAGATGTCTACTGAGAGGATAAGTGTAGTTGGAACAGGATGTCAGAAAGAGAGAGAGAGATGTCTACTGAGAGGATAAGTGTAGTTGGAACAGGATGTCAGAAAGAGAGAGTGACAGGTCTACTGAGAGGATAAGTGTAGTTGGAACAGGATGTCAGAAAGAGAGAGTGATATGTCTACTGAGAGGATAAGTGTAGTTGGAACAGGATGTCAGAGAGAGAGAGAGACATGTCTACTGAGAGGATAAGTGTAGTTGGAACAGGATGTCAGAGAGAGAGAGTGACAGGTCTACTGAGAGGATAAGTGTAGTTGGAACAGGATGTCAGAAAGAGAGAGAGATGTCTACTGAGAGGATAAGTGTAGTTGGAACAGGATGTCAGAAAGAGAGAGAGAGATGTCTACTGAGAGGATAAGTGTAGTTGGAACAGGATGTCAGAGAGAGAGAGTGACAGGTCTACTGAGAGGATAAGTGTAGTTGGAACAGGATGTCAGAGAGAGAGAGTGACAGGTCTACTGAGAGGATAAGTGTAGTTGGAACAGGATGTCAGAAAGAGAGATGTCTCCTTTGTTATCTGAACTTAGACTGAACAAGTTTGTCCTTCTGAAGAATACAGAAAACATGTTGCATCGCAACTCCATTTTGGCAGCAGTGGTGCACTGACATACCAGTCTAGTGCACCACTTCATCCTTCAGTTGTCTGCTAATTATAGAACCCAAACATCCTATTCATTCTTCGTATCTGTTTGAAAGTGGTTTCTTACCCCTCTTTCTTAACGTTATCCTTTAAAGAAAGCCCTCAGACACTCACTTCTTCAGACAAGATCACACATTGTATTTGGCAATTCTTTTGAAACAAGTTACAGATAAAAACATTTCAGTTGGTTGCCAAGTGGTTCGCGGAGAGGGAGCGTCATCGTCATTCTAGGTTTTGAACAGAAACAGCCACCAGACAGAATTACTGCGACCCAAAAGGCTGTTACCTAAATAGGGCACTACTTTTGACCGGAGCCCTGTGGGTGTCCCTGTAGGGGGGCCCTGCTCAAAAGTAGTGTCCTATTTAGGGAATAGAATGCCTTTTGGGACGTACCACCAGAAGTAGGTCTACATCAACAGTGTCAAACATCAACAAATAGGGGATCGAGAGAGCCCAGTTCTATAATAATTACATACCTTTATCTTCTAAAAATATAGAAACTGAATGTATTAAAAAAAATCTCTATATTATACAGCTTTGTTTTATAGAGCCTACGCTAGTCTCCTCGGTTTGGGTAAAATATGTACAATGTCCCTTCGTTAGTTTGTTTGGATGGTATTTCATTTTAATATTTATACGCTCGTATTTGTTCTTTTTCCCCCCCAAACAATCTCTCTCCTCAAAATATTTTGAAAATAAAATCTCAAGTGTCCATTTCGTTTTTTACTTTGACGTCTCCTGCAAGGATGGTGCTGATTTCTCCTTGCATGAAAGCCCACGGTACGTTAGAGCCGACCAACGGACACTTCTCCCCGCTGGGACAGTACACCTCCCCGGTGGCCCCTTGCTGTTCGATGCTCTCCCGCGAGCACGGGAAACAGAACTTGTGCGAAGGTACCGACGGACACTGAACAAAATGGGTGTCCTCTAACCTCTGGTCACAGAGCGTGCAGCAGAGAGATACACTCCCGGGTACTGACGAGTCCGCAATGCTTTGATGCCCTTGATCTATCATTCCTCCCCCTGGCACGTGATGTGTCCCCACAATACCGGATGCCTCTTTACCCTGCGCGGGACGGCGGTTCTGGTTCATGGAGGAAGGAGAGAGCGGGCTACTGCTGTTGCGGCGCGTGGTGGAGTGGACCTGGTCTTTGGGCGAACTGTTCCCGCCACCACCGGCGTTGTCTGCCGCGAGGATCAGCGCCGCCATGGGGGACTGGCCGTTCTGCGCAGCTTCCGGTGGGGTGGTGCGTGAATGGGGGGATATCGTGGGGGGAATGGAAGAGAAGCTTGGTGGCGGTCCCGGGGTCATTTTATGTCCGTCACGGTCAGATGGTGGACCCGGTAACCACTGCTGTTTGTCCTCTCCGTTATGCTTGGAGGCGGTTCCCTCTCTCTCCCCCTCAGGGTCCGGCGATGCTTTCCTCTTCATAGTCCGCGGGTGTTTCCCCCTGTCTGAAGGAAGGAAATGGTTAAACATGAACAAGGCTGAGTTAGAGACAATATGGACAGATGATGGTCATGAACAAGGCTGAGTTAGAGAGAGACAATATGGACAGATGATGATCATGATGAAGGCAGATGATGATCATGAAGAAGGCTGAGTTAGAGAGAGACAACATGGACAGATGATGATCATGAAGAAGGCTGAGTTAGAGACAACATGGACAGATGATGATCATGATGAAGGCAGATGATGATCATGAAGAAGGCTGAGTTAGAGACAATATGGACAGATGATGATCATGAAGAAGGCTGGGTTAGAGAGACAACAACTCTTTGCTAGGCTTACCATTTAAATGAAATAGACTTGTGAGATTTGCTAAAAAAAAATTCTCATGACAAACATACAACAAGTCCAGATTAGAAGTGCATATGGAGAGTATGTCCCAGGTTAAACCCTTTGTTACATACTAGCGCACTTCAAACCAAATAGATTTACATTTTTTTTGTAGTGACACAAACACTCCCACAAGTCATGCTTAAAAAAGTGCTTTGTGGGATTATGTATTTATTAGTATATAATTTGCTATTGTTAAGAAAAAAAATGCAAATCTGACAAGTCTATTTCATTTGAATGGTATGCCTAGCAAAGAGTTGACGTTAAATTATTTCCATATGCATATTATGCATGACTTGTCTGTCTGAGTCATGAGAAAATGCAACATTTATTTGTATTGAACTGTAAGCATGTGGTCTAGACGATGTAGCAAAGGGTAAATATGCTGAAAAATCTACTGTACTGGAAAAAACAACCCCAGCCATACATCCAGCCAGCCAGCCAGCCAGCCAGCCATACATCCATACATCCAGCCAGCCAGCCAGCCAGCCAGCCAGCCAGCCATACATCCAGCCAGCCATACATCCATACATCCAGCCAGCCAGCCATACATCCAGCCAGCCAGCCATACATCCAGCCAGCCAGCCATACATCCAGCCAGCCAGCCATACAGCCATACATCCATACATCCAGCCAGCCAGCCATACATCCAGCCAGCCAGCCATAAATCCATACATCCAGCCAGCCAGCCATACATCCATACATCCATCCATCCAGCCATACATCCATACATCCAGCCAGCCATACATCCAGCCAGCCAGCCAGCCATACATCCAGCCATACATCCAGCCAGCCAGCCAGCCATACATCCATACATCCAGCCAGCCATACATCCAGCCAGCCAGCCAGCCATACATCCATACATCCATACATCCAGCCAGCCAGCCAGCCATACATCCATACATCCATACATCCATACATCCAGCCAGCCATACATCCATCCATCCATCCAGCCAGCCAGCCATACATCCATACATCCAGCCAGCCAGCCATACATCCAGCCAGCCAGCCAGCCAGCCAGCCAGCCATACATCCATACATCCAGCCAGCCATACATCCAGCCAGCCATACATCCATACATCCAGCCAGCCAGCCATACATCCAGCCAGCCATACATCCATCCAGCCAGCCAGCCATACATCCATACATCCAGCCAGCCAGCCATACATCCAGCCAGCCAGCCAGCCAGCCAGCCATACATCCATACATCCAGCCATACATCCATACATCCAGCCAGCCAGCCATACATCCAGCCAGCCAGCCAGCCATACATCCATACATCCAGCCAGCCATACATCCATACATCCAGCCAGCCAGCCATACATCCATACATCCAGCCAGCCAGCCATACATCCATACATCCAGCCATACATCCAGCCATACATCCATCCATACATACATCCAGCCAGCCAGCCATACATCCAGCCAGCCAGCCTGCCATACATCCAGCCAGCCAGCCATACATCCAGCCAGCCAGCCATACATCCATACATCCATACATCCAGCCAGCCATACATCCAGCCAGCCAGCCATACATCCATACATCCAGCCATACATCCAGCCAGCCAGCCATACATCCAGCCAGCCAGCCAGCCATACATACATCCAGCCAGCCAGCCAGCCAGCCATACATCCATACATCCAGCCAGCCAGCCATACAGCCAGCCAGCCAGCCATACATCCAGCCAGCCAGCCAGCCAGCCATACATCCAGCCAGCCAGCCAGCCATACATCCATACATCCAGCCAGCCATACATCCAGCCAGCCAGCCAGCCATACATCCATACATCCAGCCAGCCATACATCCATACATCCAGCCAGCCATACATCCATACATCCAGCCAGCCAGCCAGCCATACATCCATACATCCATCCAGCCATACATCCATACATCCAGCCAGCCAGCCATACATCCAGCCAGCCAGCCATACATCCATACATCCAGCCAGCCATACATCCAGCCAGCCAGCCAGCCATACATCCATACATCCAGCCAGCCAGCCATACATCCAGCCAGCCAGCCATACATCCATACATCCAGCCAGCCAGCCAGCTATACATCCATACATCCAGCCAGCCAGCCATACATCCAGCCAGCCAGCCATACATCCATACATCCAGCCAGCCAGCCAGCCAGCCATACAGCCATACATCCATACATCCAGCCAGCCAGCCAGCCATACATCCAGCCAGCCAGCCAGCCAGCCATACATCCATACATCCAGCCAGCCAGCCAGCCAGCCATACATCCAGCCATACATCCAGCCAGCCAGCCAGCCATACATCCATACATCCAGCCAGCCAGTCATACATCCAGCCAGCCAGCCATACATCCAGCCAGCCAGCCATACATCCAGCCATACATCCATACATCCAGCCATACATCCATCCATCCAGCCATCCATTAAGCCAGCCAGCCAGCCATCCATCCAGCCATACATCCATCCAGCCAGCCATACATCCATCCATCCATCCAGCCATCCATTAAGCCAGCCAGCCAGCCAGCCATCCAACCAGCCATCCATCCATCCAGCCAGCCATACATCCATCCATCCAGCCATCCATTAAGCCAGCCAGCCAGCCATCCATCCAGCCAGCCATACATCCAGCCAGCCATACATCCAGCCAGCCAGCCAGCCATACATCCATACATCCAGCCATACATCCAGCCAGCCAGCCAGCCATACATCCATACATCCAGCCAGCCATACATCCAGCCAGCCAGCCAGCCATACATCCATACATCCATACATCCAGCCAGCCAGCCAGCCATACATCCATACATCCATACATCCATACATCCAGCCAGCCATACATCCATACATCCAGCCAGCCAGCCATACATCCAGCCAGCCAGCCAGCCAGCCAGCCAGCCATACATCCATACATCCAGCCAGCCATACATCCAGCCAGCCATACATCCATACATCCAGCCAGCCAGCCATACATCCAGCCAGCCATACATCCATCCAGCCAGCCAGCCATACATCCATACATCCAGCCAGCCAGCCATACATCCAGCCAGCCAGCCAGCCAGCCATACATCCAGCCATACATCCATACATCCAGCCAGCCAGCCAGCCATACATCCAGCCAGCCAGCCAGCCATACATCCATACATACATCCAGCCAGCCATACATCCATACATCCAGCCAGCCAGCCATACATCCATACATCCAGCCAGCCAGCCATACATCCATACATCCAGCCATACATCCAGCCATACATCCATCCATACATACATCCAGCCAGCCAGCCATACATCCAGCCAGCCAGCCAGCCATACATCCATACATCCAGCCAGCCAGCCATACATCCAGCCAGCCAGCCTGCCATACATCCAGCCAGCCAGCCAGCCATACATCCAGCCAGCCAGCCATACATCCATACATCCATACATCCAGCCAGCCATACATCCAGCCAGCCAGCCATACATCCATACATCCAGCCATACATCCAGCCAGCCAGCCATACATCCAGCCAGCCAGCCAGCCATACATACATCCAGCCAGCCAGCCAGCCAGCCATACATACATACATACATCCAGCCAGCCAGCCAGCCATACATCCAGCCAGCCAGCCATACATCCAGCCAGCCAGCCAGCCAGCCATACATCCAGCCAGCCAGCCAGCCATACATCCATACATCCAGCCAGCCAGCCAGCCATACATCCAGCCAGCCAGCCAGCCATACATCCATACATCCAGCCAGCCATACATCCATACATCCAGCCAGCCATACATCCATACATCCAGCCAGCCAGCCAGCCATACATCCATACATCCATCCAGCCATACATCCATACATCCAGCCAGCCAGCCATACATCCAGCCAGCCAGCCATACATCCATACATCCAGCCAGCCAGCCATACATCCAGCCAGCCATACATCCATACATCCAGCCAGCCAGCCAGCCAGCCAGCCATACATCCATACATCCAGCCAGCCAGCCATACATCCATCCAGCCAGCCAGCCAGCCATACATCCATACATCCAGCCAGCCAGCCATACATCCAGCCAGCCAGCCATACATCCATACATCCAGCCAGCCAGCCAGCCATACATCCATACATCCAGCCAGCCAGCCAGCCAGCCATACATCCATACATCCAGCCAGCCAGCCAGCCAGCCATACAGCCATACATCCATACATCCAGCCAGCCAGCCAGCCATACATCCAGCCAGCCAGCCAGCCAGCCATACATCCATACATCCAGCCAGCCAGCCATACATCCAGCCATACATCCAGCCAGCCAGCCAGCCATACATCCATACATCCAGCCAGCCAGTCATACATCCAGCCAGCCAGCCATACATCCAGCCAGCCAGCCATACATCCAGCCATACATCCATACATCCAGCCATACATCCATCCATCCAGCCATCCATTAAGCCAGCCAGCCAGCCATCCATCCAGCCATACATCCATCCAGCCAGCCATACATCCATCCATCCATCCAGCCATCCATTAAGCCAGCCAGCCAGCCAGCCAGCCATCCATCCATCCAGCCAGCCATCCATCCATCCATCCAGCCATCCATTAAGCCAGCCAGC
The DNA here is from genome assembly GCF_905237065.1 of Salmo salar. Classification (NCBI taxonomy): domain Eukaryota; kingdom Metazoa; phylum Chordata; class Actinopteri; order Salmoniformes; family Salmonidae; genus Salmo; species Salmo salar. The sequence goes on from NC_059469.1 coordinate 40,462,487, forward strand.
CAGCCATCCATCCAGCCAGCCAGCCATCCATCCAGCCATCAAGCCATCCATCCAGCCAGCCATCCATCCATCCAGCCATCCATCCAGCCATCCATCCATCCAGCCATCCATCCAGCCAGCCATACATCCAGCCATCCAGCACCAACCTGATTTAGAAGCAGCTCCGTTGTGCTGTTGCTCATAGCCCATCCCCCTCTGCTGCATGGCGGCATGGTCCTTCTTGAACCGGTTGTCGAACGTATGGAGAATCATCAAATCCCTGCCCGCTCTCCCCTTGTTCATCCACTCATCCGCCCGGGATTTATGATTCTCTATCTCCGGTGTCAGGCTGTCCGGTATGTGCTGCTTATCCTTCTCGTGCTGGTCACTGCAGGAGACCGAGACTAACCGTTTACCGCCGCCGTGCTCGTTGAGGCTACCTGCCATCAAACCGGACCCCGGGTTCCCCATCGCCATTGGACACACGGGTCTGCCGTTAACTACGTGTAACAAGGACATGTTCCCGTTCACCAGAGGCACTAGATTAGGAGGAATCGTGTTATTCCTTCGCGGATTGGGGCTCTGCCGGTTGAGCTCGGGTGGGTCGTCCGGTTTAGGAAATCCATTAGGTACCGGAATACCGTTAGCCTGTCTCCCAGACTGGTACTCCGTTCCCAGCCGCAGCGGACGGTCCAAGGTGGAGAGGGGGTAGCGGTCCAGGGGCTGGGACGGCCGGGATCCGGGGTCTCCTCCAGACCCGTGGTGGTTAGACTGGATCTCTTTCCCCGATCGCTGCTGCTGTTTCCCCGGTACCGGAGATCTCCCCTCCTGGAAACCGTGAGCCCGCTTCAGCTGCCGGGCTGTTTCTATCACAAACTCGATCCGGTCCGCTCCTTCGTAGTTAACACATCCCCTGCAGATCGGTTCGGTAAAATCCCAGATCATAGCCCAGGGCATGCGGGGCAGGTCGCATAAATAACAGGACTGCCTACGAGAAGCAGCTACCGTCGCGGACGACATAGCTTCCCTCTTCACCGAAAAACGGACCTTAAATCTCTCTCTCTCTCTCAAACCGGGTCTCTGTGTTAGAATCTATCCAATACGTTTTCAGAAAATATACACGGTTACTTCCTTCCGTTTCTGTAAAAACAAAACATGTGTCCTCGACTCCTCTCTACTCCCCGTCTGTCTCCGGACCTGATGGCAGCGGTGTGGACTGTTCTTTACTAGGTCGTAGGTGTGACCTGTCTCTCTCACTGCCGACTACCGCCTACCGCTCAGCCCAGTCCGGGTGTAGAGCAGCTCTGTCTCTCTCTCTCTGAACTGTGTTTCCAGCTTCAATATTCTATTGACTTGATTCTTCTACGCCAGTCCTCTTCTGGCGCATGCTCTGAAGCCAGCTTCTTCCTCCCACTTCTCTATTTAATCACTTGTTGAAGCTTTTTTCCAAGAAGCTCACATCAGCCAGACACACTGGGGGTGGGAGAGAAGAGAACGAGTTATACTGCTTTCTGCTGCAAGCATAGCCATGGGAAGGAGGGGTGCTGAGTGTGCTGCTGCACCCCCTGCTAAAACCAAATAAAACATTTATTAATATATATATTTATTTTTTTTAAACATTGAAACATTTCCCCCCCCCACATTTTACATTTTTTATTTTATTTATTTAATCTTTATTTAATGTCTGCAAGATTGAAACAGAAAAATATATCGACATAAGTATCTTCATTTTGTAAGGGATGGTTGTGACACTTTTTGTATTTTTGTCAATTTCTCAGAGATTGTACATTTAAAATGTGATACGAACAACTAAATCTGTCTGCTACAATTTGGTATTATCTCTCTATTATTATCTCTCTATTATTATCTCTCTATTATTATCTCTCTATTATTATCTCTCTAAATCACACAGACCAGGTGTGACTTTGGCTCAAATAAAGTGAGTAAAATGTTAGTTGTAACAGGGCTTGAGCAGGGCTTGAACAGGGCTTGAACAGGGCTTGAAGAGAGCTTGAACAGGGCTTGAACAGAGCTTGAATAGGGCTTGAACAGGGCTTGAACAGGGCTTGAAGAGGGCTTGAACAGGGCTTGAAGAGGGCTTGAAGAGAGCTTGAAGAGAGCTTGAACAGGGCTTGAAGAGAGCTTGAACAGGGCTTGAACAGGGCTTGAACAGGGCTTGAACAGGGCTTGAAGAGGGCTTGAAGAGGGCTTGAACAGAGCTTGAATAGGGCTTGAACAGGGCTTGAAGAGGGCTTGAAGAGGGCTTGGAGTGAACTGCAGCAGTCTGAAGAAAAGGCATGAGAACAGAATAACATTGCCATATTTAACATAAAATGTTTATTGTTTTTACGCTCCGTTAACCCCTAGAGTTGATGATCGAGCCCCTGGAAAATCTAATTAGCATAATAATCCTTCTGTTTAAGATAGAGATATCTGTTTTGAATGGGCTGCATCTCAATCCACTGCATCTGCAATGGCGGCCTTCCCCATCTGAGGTGGAAGGTGGCCGAGCTACATCCCATCTGAGGTGGAAGGTGGCTGAGCTACATCCCATCTGAGGTGGAAGGTGGCCGAGCTACATCCCATCTGAGGTGGAAGGTGGCTGAGCTACATCCCATCTGAGGTGGAAGGTGGCTGAGCTACATCCCATCTGAGGTGGAAGGTGGCCGAGCTACATCCCATCTGAGGTGGAAGGTGGCTGAGCTACATCCCATCTGAGGTGGAAGGTGGCCGAGCTACAGCAGCGTTTGTCAGACCAGGAGACATCCTGAAAATCGTCTTCTCAAGAAGATGTCTGTAGCATCCTAACGTTTGACCTACAAACTAGTATGACCACTCTATGGAAAGATGAGACTCTCACCAACACGTTTGTAACGTCCGAGCGTCCTAACGTCCGAGTGTCCTAACGACCTAATATTCTAGCGTCCTAACGACCTAACGTCCTAACATCCTAACTTCCTAACGACCTAGCGTCCTAACGACCTAACGTCCTAACTTCCTAACGTCCTAGCGTCCTAACGTCCGAGCGTCCTAACGTCCTAACGTCCGAGCGTCCTAACATCCTAACTTCCTAACGACCTAATGTCCTAACGACCTAACGTCCTAACGACCTAACGTCCTAACATCCTAACGTCCTAACTTCCTAACTTCCTAACGACCTAACGTCCTTTTGGTTTATTTTGTGACTATATGTTTTTCCATGTATGAATCTGTAATTCAATATGTTTCTATGGGCTGAGGCCAAATTCCATGTTTCATCAAACCATTGTTTATATATATTTGTTATACCTAAAGGGGTCCTAAAATTCAAAATCAAATAGCTGTGTGTGTGTGTGTGTGTGTGTGTGTGTGTGTGTGTGTGTGTGTGTGTGTGTGTGTGTGTATGAAACCTAGCTGCAGCAGACACCAAGCAGGATATTTTTAGCCCTCGTTACGCTCCGTAGAGGAAGTAAGATAGTAAGTCATGTAATAACGCCAACCATCCACCCCGCTTCGCCCCTACCCACCAACCATACGCCTCGCGCCTCGCCCCTACCCATCAACCCTCGACCTCGCCTCTCCCCTACCCACCAACCATCTGCCTCGCCTCACCGCTATCCACCAACCATCTGCCTCGCCCCTACCCACCAACCATCTGCCTCGCCTCGCCGCTATCCACCAACCATCTGCCTCGCCTCACCCCTACCCACCAACCATCTGCCTCGCCTCGCCGCTATCCACCAACCATCTGCCTCGCCTCGCCGCTATCCACCAACCATCTGCCTCGCCTCTACCCACCAACCATCTGCCTCGCCTCGCCCCTACCCACCAACCATCTGCCTCGCCTCGCCCCTACCCACCAACCATCCACCAAGCCCCTTATATTTTGGGTTCTGATTGGGTACAACAGCTGAACTAAGCTCATGAGGCATTTTTAAGTTATTTTCTTCAAGAATCAATGGTTACATATCTTTAATTTAATGGGAAAAACGGATGTAGCAACTGCTGATTTCCCCTGTAAGGTATGCTACTGTTGTTTGTCTATTAATCTGGTGCATCACAAGCCTTTCATGGGAATCCTCTTCTTGTTTAAACACCTTAATAACCCTGTGATTGACTGTATTTTATAATCCTGTTTCTATGATCTGTTTCCACTACCCTGTAGCCAGGTGGCTCTGGATAAAGGTGTCTGCCTAGCTTCCCAGTGTAGTTACCATTCCTCTCCACTAGATGGCAGCCAAAGCTGGTTGAAGTCACGACTCTACCAACTAGCAGTCCAGTGTAGTTACCATTCCTCTCCACTAGATGGCAGCCAAAGCTAGTTGAAGTCACGACTCTACCAACTAGCAGTCCAGTGTAGTTACCATTCCTCTCCACTAGATGGCAGCCAAAGCTAGTTGAAGTCACGACTCTACCAACTAGCAGTCCAGTGTAGTTACCATTCCTCTCCACTAGATGGCAGCCAAAGCTAGTTGAAGTCACGACTCTACCAACTAGCAGTCCAGTGTAGTTACCATTCCTCTCCACTAGATGGCAGCCAAAGCTAGTTGAAGTCACGACTCTACCAACTAGCAGTCCAGTGTAGTTACCATTCCTCTCCACTAGATGGCAGCCAAAGCTAGTTGAAGTCACGACTCTACCAACTAGCAGTCCAGTGTAGTTACCATTCCTCTCCACTAGATGGAAGCCAAAGCTGGTTGAAGTCACGACTCTACCAACAGGGACAGGGATTAGTGCACGTTGAAGGTAGTTTTATCTTCAAAGCAAGTTAATCTGGTTACGCTTTAACCTGTTGTTATAGTGGACAAGCTAACTAGTACAATTTTTTAACATAAGGCTCAGGCATTAGGTCTATGTCTTGAAAAAGATTACAGCAGGCTAGATTTACTAAATGAACTGGTTTTATTCAAACTTTAAGCCTATGTAAAAGCCACTTGCTTCTGGGGGCAGGGGTGCCCGCCAGGGATTTTGGGCCCCATGAAACGATAACACATTGGGGCCCCACCACCACAGGCCACACCAACCCTGCGCAATTGCCTGTAACCACAAACCTCCAGACCCCAATCGACCCATTCAAAGCTTTAAATAACTCTAGCTTTGCAGCCTTGCAACTCTCTTGTAGTCCAATATTTACTGTGAGACATGTACTGACAGTGAGCTGTGAAAATATAACACTGTGCAGACATGCATGTAACATTCTGCATACAGTGGAATTCACTATTTGATGGAAGACTGATGCCCTCTATAAGAAATGTGCTAAAGGACATCTTTTACAGTGTAAATGTCATTTTAATGGTAAAATTATTGAATGGAAAACTCTCTTAACATTAATGAATAACTTAAAAGAAATATAACTTAAATATATGTTAACCTCTTCAATTAAAATAAGTTAACATTATCATCTATAGAATGATATAACAAACAAAGCAATAAAATCGGCAGCAGATGTTTGGACTAAGTACCAACTAGACAATCAGCAGCTGGAAAAGTGGAAATGAAAAGGCCTGATGGTGGCGCTAGAGGAAAGGTCAAGAGGTCACCAAATCAACAGGTTTCTTCCACTTGGGGTCTTGATTGTAAACAACACATTTTATGGCAATCCAGCCATTACTTTGAGATATATCCTGTTCTCAGCCTGTTCTCAGCCTGTTCTCAGCCTGCCTGTTCTCAGCCTGCCTGTTCTCAGCCTGCCTGTTCTCAGCCTGCCTGTTCTCAGCCTGCCTGTTCTCAGCCTGCCTGTTCTCAGCCTGCCTGTTCTCAGCCTGCCTGTTCTCTGCCTGCCTGTTCTCAGCCTGCCTGTTCTCAGCCTGCCTGTTCTCAGCCTGCCTGTTCTCTGCCTGTTCTCAGTCTGTTCTCAGTCTGTCCTCAGCCTGTTCTCAGCCTGTTCTCAGCCTGTTCTCAGCCTGCCTGTTCTCAGCCTGTTCTCAGCCTGCCTGTTCTCAGCCTGTTCTCAGCCTGCCTGTTCTCAGTCTGTTCTCAGTCTGTCCTCAGCCTGTTCTCAGCCTGTTCTCTGCCTGTTCTCAGCCTGTTCTCAGCCTGTTCTCAGCCTGTTCTCAGTCTGTTCTCAGTCTGTCCTCAGCCTGTTCTCAGCCTGTTCTCTGCCTGTTCTCAGCCTGTTCTCAGCCTGCCTGTTCTCAGCCTGCCTGTTCTCAGCCTGTTCTCAGCCTGCCTGTTCTCAGCCTGTTCTCAGCCTGCCTGTTCTCAGCCTGCCTGTTCTCAGCCTGCCTGTTCTCAGCCTGCCTGTTCTCTGCCTGTTCTCAGTCTGTTCTCAGTCTGTCCTCAGCCTGTTCTCAGCCTGTTCTCAGCCTGTTCTCTGCCTGTTCTCAGCCTGTTCTCAGCCTGCCTGTTCTCAGCCTGTTCTCAGCCTGCCTGTTCTCAGCCTGTTCTCAGCCTGCCTGTTCTCAGCCTGCCTGTTCTCAGTCTGTTCTCAGTCTGTCCTCAGTCTGTCCTCAGCCTGTTCTCTGCCTGTTCTCTGCCTGTTCTCTGCCTGTTCTCAGCCTGTTCTCAGCCTGTTCTCAGTCTGTTCTCAGTCTGTCCTCAGCCTGTTCTCAGCCTGTTCTCTGCCTGTTCTCAGCCTGTTCTCAGCCTGTCTGTTCTCAGCCTGCCTGTTCTCAGCCTGCCTGTTCTCAGCCTGTTCTCAGCCTGCCTGTTCTCAGCCTGTTCTCAGCCTGCCTGTTCTCAGCCTGCCTGTTCTCAGCCTGTCTGTTCTCAGCCTGCCTGTTCTCAGCCTGTTCTCAGCCTGCCTGTTCTCAGCCTGTCTGTTCTCAGCCTGCCTGTTCTCAGCCTGTTCTCAGCCTGCCTGTTCTCAGCCTGCCTGTTCTCAGCCTGCCTGTTCTCAGCCTGCCTGTTCTCAGCCTGCCTGTTCTCAGCCTGTTCTCAGCCTGCCTGTTCTCAGCCTGTTCTCAGCCTGCCTGTTCTCAGCCTGCCTGTTCTCAGCCTGTCTGTTCTCAGCCTGCCTGTTCTCAGCCTGTTCTCAGCCTGCCTGTTCTCAGCCTGCCTGTTCTCAGCCTGCCTGTTCTCAGCCTGCCTGTTCTCAGCCTGCCTGTTCTCAGCCTGTTCTCAGCCTGCCTGTTCTCAGCCTGTTCTCAGCCTGCCTGTTCTCAGCCTGCCTGTTCTCAGCCTGCCTGTTCTCAGCCTGCCTGTTCTCAGCCTGTTCTCAGCCTGCCTGTTCTCAGCCTGTTCTCAGCCTGCCTGTTCTCAGCCTGCCTGTTCTCAGCCTGTTCTCAGCCTGCCTGTTCTCAGCCTGTTCTCAGCCTGCCTGTTCTCAGCCTGTTCTCAGCCTGCCTGTTCTCAGCCTGTTCTCAGCCTGCCTGTTCTCAGCCTGCCTGTTCTCAGCCTGTCTGTTCTCAGCCTGTCTGTTCTCAGCCTGCCTGTTCTCAGCCTGTTCTCAGCCTGTTCTCAGTCTGTTCTCAGTCTGTTCTCAGTCTGTCCTCAGCCTGTTCTCTGCCTGTTCTCTGCCTGTTCTCTGCCTGTTCTCTGCCTGTTCTCTGCCTGTTCTCTGCCTGTTCTCAGCCTGTTCTCAGTCTGTTCTCAGTCTGTTCTCTGCTCCTCTCTCTCTCTCTCTCTGGAGACATCCCCCATGCTGCTCCCTACTGCTCCTCTCTCTCTCTGGAGACATCCCCCATGCTGCTCCCTACTGCTCCTCTCTCTCTCTGGAGACATCCCCCATGCTGCTCCCTACTGCTCCTCTCTCTCTCTCTCTCTCTCTCTCTCTCTCTCTCTCTGGAGACATCCCCCATGCTGCTCCCTACTGCTCCTCTCTCTCTCTCTCTCTGGAGACATCCCCCATGCTGCTCCCCTACTGCTCCTCTCTCTCTGGAGACATCCCCCATGCTGCTCCTCTCTCTCTCTCTGGAGACATCCCCCATGCTGCTCCCTACTGCTCCTCTCTCTCTCTCTCTCTCTCTCTCTCTCTCTCTCTCTGGAGACATCCCCCATGCTGCTCCCTACTGCTCCTCTCTCTCTCTCTCTCTGGAGACATCCCCATGCTGCTCACTACTGCTCCTCTCTCTCTCTGGAGACATCCCCATGCTGCTCCCTACTGCTCCTCTCTCTCTCTGGAGACATCCCCCATGCTGCTCCCTACTGCTCCTCTCTCTCTCTGGAGACATCCCCCATGCTGCTCCATACTGCTCCTCTCTCTCTCTCTCTGGAGACATCCCCCATGCTGCTCCCTACTGCTCCTCTCTCTCTCTGGAGACATCCCCCATGCTGCTCCCTACTGCTCCTCTCTCTCTCTGGAGACATCCCCCATGCTGCTCCCTACTGCTCCTCTCTCTCTCTCTCTCTCTGGAGACATCCCCCATGCTGCTCCCTACTGCTCCTCTCTCTCTCTGGAGACATCCCCCATGCTGCTCCCTACTGCTCCACCTCTCTCTCTTTGGAGACATCCCCCATGCTGCTCCCTACTGCTCCTCTCTCTCTGTCTGGAGACATCCCCCATGCTGCTCCCTACTGCTCCTCTCTCTCTCTCTCTGGAGACCTATGCTGCTCGCTCCCTCATAAAGAATTTTCTATGAAACTCAGCCTGGGGATCTGTATTTAAATAGTGAAGAAATGACATGTCCTCTCTAAAGCAAACAGATCTGCCAGCTGTCCAGCGTGAGACCATTAGAGAGCATGACAAGTGTTTCCAGGTAACATTCTAATAACATATTACACTGTGGTAAACAGGCAGATCTTTACCACAACCCAAACATCTCTGAAATGAAAAGAGAGAAAAGGATGAGGGGATGAGGGAGACGGTGAGAACAGAGAGATGCGGGATGAGAGAAAGAATAGCAGTGTTTAAAGAGATCCTCTTCCTGCTGGCGTCAGATATTTGTCTGTCTGTCATCTCCTGTTTAAATAAATGGAGGAACACAGCTGCTGCTGCTGTAAGCTCAACTTTGAGGTAATCAGAACCCAAATTACACTCGAATCGCGTCATGATCAGTTTCCATGACAACCCATCAGAATGCTCAAACGGAGCGTGCCAGGAGACAGAAACGCTAGGAAGCTCAACAGAACTCCTGCCAGGAGACAGAAACGCTAGGAAGCTCAACAGAACTCCTGCCAGGAGACAGAAACGCTAGGAAGCTCAACAGAACTCCTGCCAGGAGACAGAAACGCTAGGAAGCTCAACAGAACTCCTGCCAGGAGACAGAAACGCTAGGAAGCTCAACAGAACTCCTGCCAGGAGACAGAAACGCTAGGAAGCTCAACAGAACTCCTGCCAGGAGACAGAAACGCTAGGAAGCTCAACAGAACTCCTGCCAGGAGACAGAAACGCTAGGAAGCTCAACAGAACTCCTGCCAGGAGACAGAAACACTAGGAAGCTCAACAGAACTCCTGCCAGGAGACAGAAACACTAGGAAGCTCAACAGAACTCCTGCCAGGAGACAGAAACACTAGGAAGCTCAACAGAACTCCTGCCAGGAGACAGAAACACTAGGAAGCTCAACAGAACTCCTGCCAGGAGACAGAAACACTAGGAAGCTCAACAGAACTCCTGCCAGGAGACAGAAACACTAGGAAGCTCAACAGAACTCCTGCCAGGAGACAGAAACACTAGGAAGCTCAACAGAACTCCTGCCAGGAGACAGAAACGCTAGGAAGCTCAACAGAACTCCTGCCAGGAGACAGAAACACTAGGAAGCTCAACATAACACCTGCCAGGAGACAGAAACACTAGGAAGCTCAACATAACACCTGCCAGGAGACAGAAACACTAGGAAGCTCAACAGAACTCCTGCCAGGAGACAGAAACACTAGGAAGCTCAACAGAACTCCTGCCAGGAGACAGAAACACTAGGAAGCTCAACAGAACTCCTGCCAGGAGACAGAAACACTAGGAAGCTCAACAGAACTCCTGCCAGGAGACAGAAACACTAGGAAGCTCAACAGAACTCCTGCCAGGAGACAGAAACACTAGGAAGCTCAACAGAACACCTGCCAGGAGACAGAAACACTAGGAAGCTCAACAGAACTCCTGCCAGGAGACAGAAACACTAGGAAGCTCAACAGAACTCCTGCCAGGAGACAGAAACACTAGGAAGCTCAACAGAACTCCTGCCAGGAGACAGAAACACTAGGAAGCTCAACAGAACACCTGCCAGGAGACAGAAACACTAGGAAGCTCAACAGAACTCCTGCCAGGAGACAGAAACACTAGGAAGCTCAACATAACACCTGCCAGGAGACAGAAACACTAGGAAGCTCAACAGAACTCCTGCCAGGACCTGTTGAACCCTCAACAACCACTGTGATTATTATTATTTGACCCTTGGATGGTGTTCTTCGGTTTGCTAGCATCCCCCTTTTTCCTCCAAACATAACGATGGTCATTATGGCCAAACAGTTCTATTTTTGTTTCATCAGACCAGAGGATATTTCTCTAAAAAGTATGATCTTTGTCCCCATGTGCAGTTGCAATCCGTAGTCTGGCTTTTTTGTATTCTGGTTTTGGAGCAGTGGCTTCTTCCTTGCTGAGTGGCCTTTCAGGTTATATCGATATAGGACTCGTTTTACTGTGGATATAGATACTTTTGTACCTGTTTCCTCGAGCATCTTCACAAGGTCCTTTGCTGTTGTTCTGGGATTGATTTGCACTTTTCGCACCAAAGTACGTTCATCTCTAGGAGACAGAACGTGTCTCCTTCCTGAGCAGTATGACGGCTGCGTGGTCCCATGGTGTTTATACTTGCGTAATCTTGTTTGTATAGAATAACGTGGTACCTTCAGGAGTTTGGAAATTGCTCCCAAGGATGAACCAGACTTGTGGAGGTCAAGGAACTTGAAGCTTTTGACCCTCTCCACTTTGATGTAGATAGGGGCTCCCTCTGCTGTCTCCTGTAGTCCACAATCCTTCATTTTGTTGACGTTGAGAGAGATGTTAATCCCCTGGTACCCCTCCGCCAGGGCACTAACCTCTTCCCTGTAGGCTGTCTAGTAATTGTTTGTAAGGTGGAGGGCTAGGGTGTCTGGTTAGGGTTAGGGTCTTACAGCCACAATCTGTATAATCTGCTTCTTGCTGTTTAGGGAGAGGCAAGATCTTTTTTTTTAAAGAAGCCTACAGTCAATCTTAGCTTTTTAACTAGCCCATCCATATGTTTACTTAAACATTAAATGTTTGTCAGTCCAAATACCCAAACATTTACAGGGGGGAACCCGATCGATGGGAGAACCATCCGAATATTAAATACGTCCATCTGAAACCTTTTTTGTGAGAATTAGAGAACAACATTTAGTCTTCTATCTATTCTTGTCCACAATAAGTACACGTTTTAAACCAACCAGGAAGTTCTGGGTGGCAGGTGGCCTAGCGGTTAGAGTACAATACATCCTTTGCCAATTGGCCTGGATCCTTTATTGTCGACACGGAGCCCCGCCCGATCCATCACGACTGGACTGCCGACGTGATCGCCCGATATGGTCTCAACAGGCTATTCTGTTACGATGTCGCCAAAGAACCATCTACTACCCCTGGCCCGCTAGCTTTTCTGAACGCCGTGTCCCCTGCTCGCCTAGCGTAGTAGTGACCACCGAACAGCACCCTGACTCACCTATTGCTGCTCTTTGGACCCTATGATCACTCAGCTACACAGCTGGTGCCCCCTGGACTGTTTCAATAACTCATTTTGTTTACCTGTCGGCCCCCAGCCTCGAACTCAGGTCCTGTGTGTACCTAACTGACCCGCTCTGCCCAGTCATCGCCATTTACCCGCTGTTGTCTTAACTCTCCTGATCAACACCTGTGATTGCTTTATGCCTCTCTCTAATGTCAATATGCCTTGTCTACTGCTGTCTTGGCTAGTTTTTATTGTTTTATTTCACTGTAGAGCCCTCAGTCCCGCTCAAAATGCCCTAGATTGCTCTTTCGTCCCACCCCACACACCTGGCTTAACTGGTGCCTCCAGAGACGAAACCTCTCTCATCGTCACGCAACGCATAGGTTTACCTCCACTGTACTCACATCCTACCATACCCTTGTCTGTACATTATGCCCTGAATCTATTCTACCACGCCCAGAAATCAGCTCCTTTTACTCTCTGTTCCCAACGCACTAGACGACCAGCTCTTATAGCTTTTAGCCGTACCCTTATCCTACTCCTCCTCTGTTCCTCTGGTGATGTAGAGGTTAATCCAGGCCCTGTAGCCCCCAGTACTACTCCTATTTCCCAGGCCCTATCATTTGTTGACTCCTGAAACCGTAAAAGTTTCATGCATGTTAACATCAGAAGTCTCTTCCCTAAGTTTGTTTTTTTTTCACTGCTTTAACACCCTCCGCCAACCCTGATGTCCTAGCCGTGTCTGAATCCTGGCTTAGGAAGGCCACCAAAAATTCTGAAATTTCCATTCCTAACTATAACATTTTCCGACAAAATAGAACTGCCAAAGGGGGTGGAGTTGCAATCTACTGCAGAGATACTGTCTTACTATCCAGGTCTGTGCCCAAATAGTTCGAGCTTCTACTTTTAAAATCCACCTTCCCAGAAATAAGTCGCTCACTGTTGCCGCTTGTTATAGACCCCCCTCAGCCCCCAGCTGTGCCCTGGACACCATATGTGAATAAATCGCCCCCCATTTATCTTTAGAATTTGTACTGTTAGGTAACCTAAACTGGGATATGCTTAACCCCGGCCGTCCTATAATCTAAGCTAGATGCCCTCAATCTCACACAAATTTTCATGGAACCTAACAGGTACGACCCTAAATCCGTAAACACGGGCACCCTCATAGATATCATCCTGACCAATCTGCCCTCTAAATACACCTCTGCTGTCTTCAACCAGGATATCAGCTAACACTGCCTCATTGCCTGCGTCCGTAATGGGTCTGCGGTCACCGTCACTGTCAAGCGCTCCCTAAAACACTTCAGCGAGGAGGCCTTTCTTATTGACCTGGCCCGGGTATCCTGGAAGGATATTGACCTCATTCCATCGGTAAAGGATGCCTGGTTAGTCTTTAAAAGTGCTTTCCTCACCATCTTAAATAAGCACGCCCCATTCAAAAAATTCAGAACCAGGAACAGATATAGCCCTTGGTTCACTGCAGACCTGACTGCCCTTGACCGACACAAAAACATCCTGTAGAGTACTGCATTAGCATCGAATATCCCCCGCAAAATGCAACTTTTCAGGGAAGTTAGGCACCAATATACACAGGTTAGGAAAGCAAAGGTTAGCTTTATCAGGCAGAACAGACAACTCCAGACAGACAACTCCAAAAAGTTCTGGGACACTGTAAAGTCCATGGAGAATAAGAGCACCTCCTCCCAGCTGCCAAGTGCACTGAGGCTAGGAAACACTGTCACCACCTATAAATCTACAATAATCGAGAATTTCAATAAGCATTTTTCTACAGCCGGCCATGCTTTCCACCTGGCTATCCCTACCCCGGCCAACAGCCCTGCACCCCCAGCAGCAAATTGCCCAAGCCCCCCCCCCCTTCTCCTTCACCCAAATCCAGATAGCTGATGTTCTGAAAGAGCTGCAAAATCTGGACCCCTACAAATCAGCCGGGCTAGACAATCTGGACCCTCTCTTTCTAAAATGATCTGCCGAAATTGTTGCAACCCCTATTACTAGCCTGTTCAACCTCTCTTTTGTATCGTCTGAGATCCCCAAATATTGGAAAGCTGCTGCGGTCATCCACCTCTTCAAAGGGGGAGACACACTAGACCCAATCTGTTACAGACCTAGATCTATCCTACCCTGCCTTTCTAAGGTCTTCGAAAGCCAAGTTAACAAACAGACCACCGACCATTTTGAATCCCACCGTACCTTCTCCGCTATGCAATCTGGTTTCCGAGCTGGTCATGGGTGCACCTCAGCCACGCTCAAGGTCCTAAACGATATCATAACCGCCATCGATATAAGACAATACTGTGCAGCCATATTCATCAACCTGGCCAAGGCTTTCGACTCTGTCAATCACCGCATTCTTATCAGCAGACTCAACAGCCTTGGTTTCTCAAGTGACAGCCTTGCATGATTCATCAATTACTTCTCAGACAGAGTTCAGTGTGTCAAATCGGAGGGCCTGTTGTCAGGACCTCTGGCAGTCTCTATGGGGGTGCCACAGGGTTCAATTCTCAGGCCGACTCTTTTCTCCGTATATATCAATGATGTCGCTCTTGCTGCTGGTGATTCTCTGATCCACCTCTACGCAGACGACACTATTCTGTATAGATCTGGCCCTTCTTTGGACAGACGAGGCTCCAGACGAGCTTCAATGCCATACAACTCTCCTTCCGTGGCCACCAACTGCTCTTAAATGCAAGTAAAACTAAGTGCATGCTCTTCAACCGATCACTGCCCGCATCTGCCCGCCTGTCTAGCATCACTACTCTGGGCGGTTCTGACTTAGAATATGTGGACAACTACAAATACCTAGGTGTCTGGTTAGACTGTAAACTCTCCTTCCAGACTCACATTAAGCATCTCCAATCCAAAATTAAATCTAGAATCGGCTTCCTATTTCTTAACAAAGCATCCTTCACTCATGCTGCCAAACATACCCTCATAAAACATACTATCCTACCGATACTTGACTTTGGCGATGTCATTTACAAAATAGCCTCCAACACTCTACTCAGCAAATTGGATGCAGTCTATCACAGTGCCATCCGTTTTGTTACCAAAGCCTCATATACTACCCACCACTGCGACCTGTACGCTCTCGTTGGCTGGCCCTCGCTTCATATTCGTCGCCAAACCCACTGGCTCCAGGTCATCTAAAAGTATTTGATAGGTAAAACCCGGCCTTATCTCAGCTGGTCACCATAGCAGCACCCACCCATAGCACATGCTCCACCAGGTATATTTCACTGGTCACCCCCAAAGCCAAATCCCCCTTTGTCCGCCTTTCATTCCAGTTCTTTGCTGCCAATGGCTGGAACGAATTGCAAAAAAATCACTGAAGCTGGAGACTCATATCTCCCTCATTAACTTTAAGCACCAGCTGTCAGAGCAGCTTACAGATCATTGCACCTGTACATAGCTCATCTGTAAATAGCCCATCCAACTACCTCATCCCCATATTATTTATTTATTTATCTTGCTCCTTTGCACCCCAGTGTATCTACTTGCACGTCATCATCTGCTCATCTATTACTCCAGTGTTTAATTGCTAAATTGTAAATATTTCGCCACTATGGCCTATTTATTGTCTTACCTCCCTTATCTTCTACGTTTGCACAGACTGTACATCGATTTTTCTAATGTGTTATTGACTGTATGTTTGTTTATTCCATGTGTAACTCTGTGTTGTTTGTGTCACACTGCTTTGCTTTATCTTGGCCAGGTCGCAGTTGTAAAATGAGAACTTGTTCTCAACTAGTCTAGCTGGTTAAATTAAGGTGCAATAAAAACATTTTAAAAAAAACATTGCAGCTCTAACATAGCCTGGTCAACAGTTGAGGCAATGACATACAGATGAATATGACAGATAGACTAATATTGTGTTAATTCCTTTTGTAGTCTTCAGGAAACTAGACACCATCAGAAACTCTGCATTGTGTCCTATCTGACAGATCATTTTCAGACTACTTGCAAAAAGCCTGAATTTAGTACTTTTGACCAGAGCCCTATGGGTCACTAAACCTTGAGCTTCAACAGATCCCATAACTAAAGTATCTGTTTGGTGTTCTTCCCTAGTCTGGTCAGCCCTGGGATTGGTTTGGTGTTCTAGTCTGGTCTGGTCAGCCCTGGGATTGGTTTGGTGTTCTTCCCTAGTCTGGTCAGCCCTGGAATTGGTTTGGTTTGGTGTTCTTCTCTGGTCTGGTCAGCCCTGGGATTGGTTTGGTGTTCTAGTCTGGTCTGGTCAGCCCTGGGATTGGATTGGTGTTCTAGTCTGGTCTGGTCAGCCCTGGGATTGGATTGGTTTGGTGTTCTTCCCTAGTCTGGTCAGCCCTGGGATTTATTTTTTTGTTTTTCTCCAACTGTTGTGATGATGATGCTGTTGCCCAAAACATGACAGACTCTTTATGTTTACTTTCTAATCCATAATAGAACAAACACTAATTTGCATATACCAGGCTTTTTGATGTCTTTATCTAGTCTGAAGTGTTTATTAATTATGATGTGGATGGAATCTCAGGATGGGAATAAAGTGCCATAGGGCTCTGGTCTAAAGTAGTGTACTATATAGGGAATAAAGTGCCATAGGGCTTTGGTCTAAAGTAGTGTACTATACAGGAAATATAGTGCCATTTGGGAAGCAACCTCAAAGATAGACACCTTACAGTTTCAGGCCGCAGGATGTACGTCTGGATTTAACGCTCTGGGTTTAACGCCTGATGTACGCCTGGATTTAACGCTCTGGGTTTAACGCCTGATGTACGTCTGGATTTAACGCTCTGGGTTTAACGCCTGATGTACGCCTGGATGTATCTCTCTTATAGATGATTAATGAATTCATTTTTGGATGCAACGTTTGATCTATGGGCAACAGCAGCAAAGTTTTGACAGCTAGGCTGTGAAATGGAGAGAAGCACATTGGCACCCTGTGTAGATGTGAGAAGCTCAGTGCAATTATAAATGCATGGAATATTGAACACCTACTTCATTACCAGGTCATTATACGCCAGGTCACATGATGTCTGTCTCTGAGAGGGGGGGGGTTAGAGAGATAAGCTACATAAGACCCAATTCTCCTGCTGCATGATAAAGACTAACACACACATCAATCCTCTGGAGTACACATACATTATCTCATAGTTGTAGATTAGAGCAGATACACAGTACCATTCAAAAGTTTGGACACGCCTACTCATTCAAGGTTTTTTTGGTAGTAACCAAAAAAAGTGTTAATAAACAAATCAAAATATATTTTATATTTGAGATTCTTCAAAGTAGCCACCCTTTGCCTTGATGACAGCTTTGCAAACTCTTAGCATTTTCTCAACCAGCTTCACCTGGAATGCTTTTCCAACAGTCTTGAAGGAGTTCCCACATATGCTGAGCACTTGTTGGCTGCTTTTCCTTTGCTCTGCGGTCCAACTCATCCCAAACTATCTCAATTGGATTGAGATCGGGTGATTGTGGAGGCCAGGTCATCTGATGCAGCACTCCATCACTCTCCTTCTTGGTCAAATAGCCCTTACGCAGCCTGGAGGTGTGTTGGGTCATTGTCCTGTTGTGAAAAATAAATGATAGTTCCACTAAGCTCACAGCAGATGGGATAGCGTATCGCTGCAGAATGCTGTGGTAGCCATGCTGGTTAGGTGTGCCTTGAATTCTAAATAAATCACTGACAGTGTCACCAGCGAAGGGGTCTCCCCCTTCCCTGGAGAATGGAGCTGTTGTCCACCCTACCAAAACAACCATGGAGATATGTCACTTGCTGTGGAAGTCGAAGAAAGGCAACGGTGGTCTCCTTGGAGATTTAGTTTTGTATTATTATTTCCCGCAAACCCTACCACCCCTCCCCCAATTGGAGTAAACAAATAAACAATAACACTTAAGCTTCTACCTTCAGTTCATACATACTATACACATTATACAGACACAATTTATTTTACAATAGTTATATTTTGTTTGTTTTTAGTCCTGGCCTTCCTCCTATTTCTGATGTCCATCCAGTCCCATTTGTAACTGTGCTATTTCACAAAAGTTCTGAACCAAACTTTTCTGAACCTCCTTGGAGATGTTAAGCCCGGGCCATAGACCAGAAACGGCTTTGCCGTCCTGGATCCAGAGATTCCGGCACCTTCTTTTCTTAGGGTCTTCCAATTTGAGATTGGATCTGGAGGTACCAGCGTCTTCGTCCTCTGTTCTGTCTCCTTCTCCGGTGGCTTCTACCCCGGGGTTCAGATCCTCAGAGCTCCCACCCTCATCAGACCGTGAGGTTGCCTGAGAGACCGGCCCATTCAACATCATCAGCTGTCATCATCGGCAGCTCTATGGTGAGAAACATCTCAGTTCCCAAGGCAAAAACCCCTGTTCTACCCAGGAGCACGAGTCCAGGACATCACAAGGCTGCTTCCCGACTGTTCTACCCAGGAGCAGGAGTACAGGACATCACAAGGCTGCTTCCCGACTGTTCTACCCAGGAGCACGAGTACAGGACATCACAAGGCTGCTTCCCGACTGTTCTACCCAGGAGCAGGAGTACAGGACATCACAAGGCTGCTTCCCGACTGTTCTACCCAGGAGTACAGGACATCACAAGGCTGCTACTGACTGTTCTACCACAGATGCTGGGAGCTGACACTGTCGTAGTCCATGTGGGGTCAAACGACATCAGGAGGGCTAGCTCGGAACATTTGAAAATTGATTTTAAAGAACTGATTTTAGCATTAAAAGACTCCAAAAAACGGCCAATAATTTCAGGTCCAGTACCATCGTTGGGCCACGGGTGTGAAAGATTCAGCAGACTGCTGGCATTACACATCTGGCTAAAATACTACTGTAGCTCTGCTGGAGTCACTTTTATCGATAACTTTCACACCTTCTGGAAACAGAAGATACTCTACAGGAAGGACGGAGTCCATCCACATCTCGGCTCCTGGACTCTGTCCATGCATTTCAAGGCTGTGTTGAAACAATGACTGGTAAATGACCCAGGACCAGCTCAGTTAATCCCTACCATTGTTTCAATGAGTTGTCATAATGCTGCATCAAATGTACATGATCCTAGGGGCATTGGCAGACACAATGTAAGTAACTTAATTAATGTCCCCCTAACTGCCCTGAATACCTCTGTTGATCCTACAGCTATTGTATGTAGTAATAATGAGCCTATGAACCAGAGTTATACTGTTAACACTGAGGTGGTGTGTCCTAGTAGGAAGACCACTGTTAACACTGAGGTGGTGTGTCCTATAGGAAGACCACTGTTAACACTGAGGTGGTGTGCCCTAGTAGGAAGACCACTGTTAACACTGAGGTGGTGTGTCCTAGTAGGAAGACCACTGTTAACACTGAGGTGGTGTTATCCTAGTAGGAAGACCACTGTTAACACTGAGGTGGTGTGTCCTATAGGAAGACCACTGTTAACACTGAGGTGGTGTGTCCTAGTAGGAAGACCACTGTTAACACTGAGGTGGTGTGTCCTATAGGAAGACCACTGTTAACACTGAGGTGGTGTGTCCTAGTAGGAAGACCACTGTTAACACTGAGGCGGTGTGTCCTAGTAGGAAGACCACTGTTAACACTGAGGTGGTGTTATCCTAGTAGGAAGACCACTGTTAACACTGAGGTGGTGTGTCCTAGTAGGAAGACCACTGTTAACACTGAGGTGGTGTGTCCTAGTAGGAAGACCACTGTTAACACTGAGGTGGTGTTATCCTAGTAGGAAGACCACTGTTAACACTGAGGTGGTGTGTCCTAGTAGGAAGACCACTGTTAACACTGAGGTGGTGTGTCCTAGTAGGAAGACCACTGTTAACACTGAGGTGGTGTGTCCTATAGGAAGACCACTGTTAACACTGAGGTGGTGTGTCCTAGTAGGAAGACCACTGTTAACACTGAGGTGGTGTGTCCTAGTAGGAAGACCACTGTTAACACTGAGGTGGTGTGTCCTAGTAGGAAGACCACTGTTAACACTGAGGTGGTGTTATCCTAGTAGGAAGACCACTGTTAACACTGAGGTGGTGTGTCCTAGTAGGAAGACCACTGTTAACACTGAGGTGGTGTGTCCTAGTAGGAAGACCACTGTTAACACTGAGGTGGTGTTTCCTAGTAGGAAGACCACTGTTAACACTGAGGTGGTGTGTCCTAGTAGGAAGACCACTGTTAACACTGAGGTGGTGTGTCCTAGTAGGAAGACCACTGTTAACACTGAGGTGGTGTTATCCTAGTAGGAAGACCACTGTTAACACTGAGGTGGTGTGTCCTAGTAGGAAGACCACTGTTAACACTGAGGTGGTGTTATCCTAGTAGGAAGACCACTGTTAACACTGAGGTGGTGTGTCCTATAGGAAGACCACTGTTAACACTGAGGTGGTGTGTCCTATAGGAAGACCACTGTTAACACTGAGGTGGTGTGTCCTAGTAGGAAGATCACTGTTAACACTGAGGTGGTGTTATCCTAGTAGGAAGACCACTGTTAACACTGAGGTGGTGTGTCCTAGTAGGAAGACCACTGTTAACACTGAGGTGGTGTGTCCTAGTAGGAAGACCACTGTTAACACTGAGGTGGTGTGTCCTATAGGAAGACCACTGTTAACACTGAGGCGGTGTGTCCTAGTAGGAAGTCCACTTTATGCAGCTCACCCTGCACTATCAGCTCCAATGTAAATAACATGAGTAAGTTTACCTCTGATAAGCTTCCCAGTAAAGCATTAAAAACAATCAAGCAACCCAGAAAAGTGCCAAAAATTGCCCGTATTAACATATGCAGCCAGAGAAACAAGGTCCATGAAGTCAACAACTTGCTTGTAACAGATGACATTCATATTCTGAATATCTCTGAAACTCACTTAGATAATACCTTTGATGATACAGTGGTAGCAACACATGGTTATAACATCTACAGAAAATAAATGCCAACGGGGGCGGTGTTGAGGTCTATATTCAGAACCACATTCCTGTCAAGCTTAGAGACGATCTAATGTTAAATATTGTTGAAGTAATATGGCTACAGGTTCATCTGCCTCACCTAAAGCCCATTCTGGTGGGAAGCTGCTATAGACCACCAAGTGCTAACAGTCAGTATCTGGATAACGTGTGAAATGCTTGATAATATATGTGATATCAACAGAGATGTCACGTCCTGACCAGTAGAGGGTGTAGTTGGGTCAGGACGTGGCAGAAGGGAGTGAGTGTTTTTTATTGTTTCATTGATTTTGGCCGTGTGACTTCCAATCAAGCACAGCTGTAGAGGGTTGTGGTTGATTGGGAGTCACACATAAGTTGCCAACGTTTCCTTTGTGTTTCGTGGGTAATTGTTCTTGTCAATGTGGTTGCACCTGACAGGACTGTGTTGGCTGGCAGTTTTTGTTGTTTTTGTAAATGCATTCGTGACATTATATATGACGAACCCTAACTCCGCCGCATTTTGGTCCACTTCTTCCATAGACAGCCGTTACAAGAGAAGTATATTTTCTGGGTGATTTTAAATATTGACTGGCTTTCATCAAGCTGCCCACTCAGGAAAACACTTCAAACTGTAACCAATGCCTGCAACCTGGTTCAGGTTATCAGTCAACCTACCAGGGTAGTTACAAACAGCACAGGAATTAAATCATCAACATGAATTGATCACATCTTTACTAATGTTTCAGAAATGTGTTTTAAAGCAGTATCCAAATCCATAGGATGTAGTGATCACAATATAGAAGCCATATCTAGGAAAACCAAAGTTCCAAAGGCTGGGCCTAATATAGTGAATAAGAGCTCATTGGCAAGATAAGTAAACTTAGGTATGACATGCCAGCAACAAACATTGACATCATGGGAAAATCAAAAGAAATCAGCCAAGACCTCAGAAAAAAAATTGTAGACCTCCACAAGTCTGGTTCATCCTTGGGAGCAATTTCCAAAAGCCTGAAGGTACCACGTTTATCTGTACAAACAATAGTACGCAAGTATAAACACCATGGGACCACACAGCCGTCATACCGCTCAGGAAGGAGACGCGTTCTGTCTCCTAGAGATGAACGTACTCTGGTGCGAAAAGTGCAAATCAATCCCAGAACAACTGCAAAGGACCTTGTGAAGATGCTGGAGGAAACAGGTACAAAAGTATCTATATCCACAGTTAAACGAGTCCTATTTCAGCATAACCTAAAGGCCGCTCAGCAAGGAAGAAGCCACTGCTCCAAAACCGGCATAAAAAAGCCAGACTACTGTTGCATCTGCAAATGGCGACAAAGATCGTACTTTTTTGAGAAATGTCCTCTGACCTGATGAAACAAAAATATAACTGTTTGGCCATAATGACCATGGTTATGTTTGGAGGAAAAAGGGGGAGGCTTGGAAGCCAAAGAACACCATCCCAACCGTGAAGCATGGGGGTGGCAGCATCATGTTGTGGGGGTGCTTTGCTGCAGGAGTGACTGGTGCACTTCACAAAATAGATGGCATCATGAGGAAGGAAAATTACGTGGATATATTGAAGCAACATCTCAAGACATCAGTCAGGAAGTTAAAGCTTGGTTGCAAATGGGTCTTCCAAATGGACAATGACCCCAAGTATACTTCCAAAGTTGTGGCAAAATGGCTTAAGGACAACAAAGTCAAGGTATTGGAGTGGCCATCACAAAGCCCTGACCTCAATCCTATAGAAAATGTGTGGGCAGAACTGAAAAAGCGTGTGCGAGCAAGGAGGCCTACACCAGCTCTGTCAGGAGGAATGGGCCAAAATTCACCCAACTTATTGTGGGAAGCTTGTGGAAGGCTACCCGAAACGTTTGACCCAAGTTAAACAATTTGAAGGCAATGCTACCAAATACTAATTGAGTGAATGTAAACTTCTGACCCACTGGGAATGTGATGAAAGAAATAAAAGCTGAAATAAATCATTCTCTCTACTATTATTCTGACATTTCACATTCTTAAAATAAAGTGGTGATCCTAACTGACCTAAGACAGGGAATTTTTACTAGAATTAAATGTCAGGAATTGTGAAAAACTGAGTTTAAATGTATTTGGCTAAGGTGTATGTAAACTTCCAACTTCAACTGTATGTGTTATGGCTTTACACTCCCTATTATAATGTGGGTAAAGAGTTACTTGTCTATTAGAACACAGAGGGTGTTCTTTAATGGAATCCTATCAAATGAAATCCTGGTAGAATCAGGAATTCTGTTAAGGCCCCTTTCAATCTTTACTAACGACATGCCACTGGCTTTGAGTAAAGCCAGTGGCAAAACTCAACAAAGAGCTGCAGTTATTTTTGGAATGGGTAGCAAGGAAAAAGTTCAACCTAAATATTTCCAAAACTAAAAGCATTGTATTTGGGTCAACTCATTCACTAAACCCTAAACTACATATCGTAATGAATAATGTGGAAATTGAGCAAGTTTAAGAGACTAAACTGCTTGGAGTAACCCTGGATTGTAAACTGTCCTGGTCAAAACATATTGATACAACAGTAGCTAAGATGGGGAGAAGTCTGTCCATAATAAAGCTCAGCTCTGCCTTCTTAACAACACTATCAACAAGGCAGGTCCTACAGGCCCTAGTTTCTACCTTCTTAACAACACTGTCAACAAGGCAGGTCCTACAGGCCCTAGTTTCTACCTTCTTAACAACACTATCAACAAGGCAGGTCCTACAGGCCCTAGTTTTGTTGCCCCTAGACTACTGTGGAATAGAGTTTCATGTAGTCATGGCTCTATGTAGTACTGTGCACCTCCCATAGTCTGTTCTGGACTATGGGACTGTGAAGAGACCTCTGGTGGCATGTCTTATGGGGGTCCGAGCTGTGCTCATTTTAGTTTAAACAGACAGTTCGGTACCTTCAGCTTGTCAACACCTCTTACAAAAACAAGTAGTGATTAAGTCACTAGTCAGGAAGACAAGCTGCTGGACTGCCATTTCTCTATGTGACCCAGATGCCGACTGTGTCGAAGTAACAATGTTTATTATAGCAGCAGGGCAGGCAAACGACAGGTCAAGGCAGGTAGGGGTCGATAACCAGAGTAGTGGGGGAAAGGTACAGGACGGCAGGCAGGCAGGCTCAGGGCAGAGTGGTCAGGCAGGTGGGCCCAGAGACAGGACAGGCAAGGTTCAAAACAAGGAGGGTGAGAAAAAGAGAGACAGTGAAAAGACAAAACTACTGGTTGACTTGACAAACAGAGAACACAGGTATAAATACACAGGGGATAATGGGGAAGATGGGCGACACCTGGAGGGGGGGGGGGTGGAGACAATCACAAAGACAGGTGAAACAGATCATGGTGTGACACTCTGCTTATTTGAGCTGTTCTTGACATAATATGGACATGGTCTTTTACCAAATAGGGCTATCTTCTGTATACCACCACTACCATGTCACAACACAACTGATTGGCTCAAATGCATTAAGAAGGAAAGAAATTCCACAAATTAACTTCTAACAAGGCACACCTGTTTAATGAAATGCATTCCAGGTGACGACCTCATGAAGCTGGTTGAGAGAATTCCAAGACTGTGCAAAGCTGTCATCAAGGCAAAGGGTGGCTACTTTCAAGAATCTCAATTATAAAATATATTTAGATTTGTTTAACACTTCTTTCATTACTAAATGATTCCATATGTGTTATTTCATAGTTTCGATGTCTTCACTATTATTCTACAACGTAGAAAATAGTACAAATAAAGAAAAACCCTGGAATGAGTAGGTGTGTCCAAACTTTTGACTGGTACTGTATCTCATAGTTGTAGCTTAGAGTAGACTGAGAGCAGAGAGAGAGTGAGGAGAGAGAGATGGGGAGAGAGATGGGGGAGAGGGAGAGAGAGAGGGGGTGAGGGAGAGAAGCGATTCCCAAACCTTCCATAACAAAGCCATTACCTACAGAGAAATTAACCTGGAGAAGAGTCCCCTAAGCAAGCTGGTCCTGGGGCTCTGTTCACAAACACAAACAGACCCCACAGAGCCCCAGGACAGCAACACAATTAGACACCAACCAAATCATGAGAAAACAAAAAGATAATTACTTGAAACATTGGAAAGAATTAACCAAAAAACTGAGCTCTCAAGAGAAGACAGACTATGTACAGACTCAGTGAGCAGAGCCTTGCTATTGAGAAAGGCCGCCGTAGGCAGACCTGGCTCTCAAGAGAAGACAGGCTATGTGCAACACTGCCCACAAAATGAGGTGGAAACTGAGCTGCACTTCCTAACTTCCTGCCAAATGTATGACCATATTAGAGACACATATTTCCCTCAGATTACACAGACCCACAAAGAATTAGAAAACAAACGTGAATTTGATGAACTCCCACATCTACTGGGTGAAATACCACAGTGATCCATCACAGCAGAAAGATGAACTCCCATATCTACTGGGTGAAATACCACAGTGATCCATCACAGCAGCAAGATGAACTCCCATATCTACTGGGTGAAATACCACAGTGATCCATCACAGCAACAAGATAAACTCCCATATCTACTGGGTGAAATACCACAGTGATCCATCACAGCAACAAGATAAACTCCCATATCTACTGGGTGAAATACCACAGTGATCCATCACAGCAGCAAGATGTGTGACCTGTTGCCACAAGAAAAGGTCAACCAGTGAAGAACAAACACCATTGTAAATAGTCAATTCAAATCAAACTTTATTTGTCACATGCGCCGAATACAAGTGTAAACTTTACTGTGAAATGCTTACTTACAAGCCCTTAACCAACAGTGCAGTTCAAGACGAGTTAAGAAAAGACTAAAGTAAAAAAAAAGGAAGTAACACAGTAAGAATAACAATGTGGAGACTATATACAGGGTATTACGGTACAGAGTCAATGTGGAGGCTATATACAGGGTATTACGGTACAGAGTCAATGTGGAGACTATATACAGGGTATTACGGTACAGAGTCAATGTGGAGGCTATATACAGGGGGTACCGGTACAGAGTCAATGTGGAGGCTATATACAGGGTATTATGGTACAGAGTCAATGTGGAGGCTATATACAGGGTATTACGGTACAGAGTCAATGTGGAGGCTATATACAGGGTGTTACGGTACAGAGTCAATGTGGAGGCTATTTACAGGGTATTACGGTACAGAGTCAATGTGGAGGCTATATACAGGGGGTACCGGTACAGAGTCAATGTGGAGGCTATATACAGGGGGTACCGGTACAGAGTCAATGTGGAGGCTATATACAGGGGGTACCGGTACAGAGTCAATGTGGAGGCTATATACAGGGGGTACCGGTACAGAGTCAATGTGGAGGCTATATACAGGGGGTACCGGTACAGAGTCAATGTGGAGGCTATATACAGGGTATTACGGTACAGAGTCAATGTGGAGGCTATATACAGGGTGTTACGGTACAGAGTCAATGTGGAGGCTATATACAGGGTATTACGGTACAGAGTCAATGTGGAGGCTATATACAGGGGGGTACCGGTACAGAGTCAATGTGGAGGCTATATACAGGGTATTACGGTACAGAGTCAATGTGGAGGCTATATACAGGGGGTACCGGTACAGAGTCAATGTGGAGGCTATATACAGGGGGTACCGGTACAGAGTCAATGTGGAGGCTATATACAGGGGGGTACCGGTACAGAGTCAATGTGGAGGCTATATACAGGGTGTTACGGTACAGAGTCAATGTGGAGGCTATATACAGGGGGTACCGGTACAGAGTCAATGTGGAGGCTATATACAGGGGGTACCGATACAGAGTCAATGTGGAGGCTATATACAGGGGGTACCGGTACAGAGTCAATGTGGAGGCTATATACAGGGGGTACCGGTACAGAGTCAATGTGGAGGCTATATACAGGGGGTACCGGTACAGAGTCAATGTGGAGGCTATATACAGGGGGGTACCGGTACAGAGTCAATGTGGAGGCTATATACAGGGGGTACCGGTACAGAGTCAATGTGGAGGCTATATACAGGGGGGGTACCGGTACAGAGTCAATGTGGAGGCTATATACAGGGGGTACCGGTACAGAGTCAATGTGGAGGCTATATACAGGGGGTACCGGTACAGAGTCAATGAGGAGGCTATATACAGGGGGTACCGGTACAGAGTTAATGTGGAGGCTATATACAGGGTGTTACGGTACAGAGTCAATGTGGAGGCTATATACAGGAGGTACCGGTACAGAGTCAATGTGGAGGCTATATACAGGGGGTACCGGTACAGAGTCAATGTGGAGGCTATATACAGGGGGTACCGGTACAGAGTCAATGTGGAGGCTATATACAGGGGGGTACCGGTACAGAGTCAATGTGGAGGCTATATACAGGGGGTACCGGTACAGAGTCAATGTGGAGGCTATATACAGGGGGGTACCGGTACAGAGTCAATGTGGAGGCTATATACAGGGGGTACCGGTACAGAGTCAATGTGGAGGCTATATACAGGGGGGTACCGGTACAGAGTTAATGTGGAGGCTATATACAGGGGGTACCGGTACAGAGTCAATGTGGAGGCTATATACAGGGGGTACCGATACAGAGTCAATGTGGAGGCTATATACAGGGGGTACCGGTACAGAGTCAATGTGGAGGCTATATACAGGGGGTACCGGTACAGAGTCAATGTGGAGGCTATATACAGGGGGTACCGGTACAGAGTCAATGTGGAGGCTATATACAGGGGGGTACCGGTACAGAGTCAATGTGGAGGCTATATACAGGGGGTACCGGTACAGAGTCAATGTGGAGGCTATATACAGGGGGGGTACCGGTACAGAGTCAATGTGGAGGCTATATACAGGGGGTACCGGTACAGAGTCAATGTGGAGGCTATATACAGGGGGTACCGGTACAGAGTCAATGAGGAGGCTATATACAGGGGGTACCGGTACAGAGTTAATGTGGAGGCTATATACAGGGTGTTACGGTACAGAGTCAATGTGGAGGCTATATACAGGAGGTACCGGTACAGAGTCAATGTGGAGGCTATATACAGGGGGTACCGGTACAGAGTCAATGTGGAGGCTATATACAGGGGGTACCGGTACAGAGTCAATGTGGAGGCTATATACAGGGGGTACCGGTACAGAGTCAATGTGGAGGCTATATACAGGGGGGTACCGGTACAGAGTCAATGTGGAGGCTATATACAGGGGGTACCGGTACAGAGTCAATGTGGAGGCTATATACAGGGGGTACCGGTACAGAGTCAATGTGGAGGCTATATACAGGGGGTACCGGTACAGAGTCAATGTGGAGGCTATATACAGGGGGTACCGGTACAGAGTCAATGTGGAGGCTATATACAGGGGGTACCGGTACAGAGTCAATGTGGAGGCTATATACAGGGGGTACCGGTACAGAGTCAATGTGGAGGCTATTTACAGGGGGTACCGGTACAGAGTCAATGTGGAGGCTATATACAGGGTGTTACGGTACAGAGTCAATGTGGAGGCTATATACAGGGGGTACCGGTACAGAGTCAATGTGGAGGCTATTTACAGGGTATTACGGTACAGAGTCAATGTGGAGGCTATATACAGGGTATTACGGTACAGAGTCAATGTGGAGGCTATATACAGGGGGGTACCGTTACAGAGTCAATGTGGAGGCTATATACAGGGGGTACCGGTACAGAGTCAATGTGGAGGCTATATACAGGGGGTACCGGTACAGAGTCAATGTGGAGGCTATATACAGGGGGTACCGGTACAGAGTCAATGTGGAGGCTATATACAGGGTATTACGGTACAGAGTCAATGTGGAGGCTATATACAGGGGGTACCGGTACAGAGTCAATGTGGAGGCTATATACAGGGTGTTACGGTACAGAGTCAATGTGGAGGCTATATACAGGGTATTACGGTACAGATTCAATGTGGAGGCTATATACAGGGGGTACCGGTACAGAGTCAATGTGGAGGCTATATACAGGGTATTACGGTACAGAGTCAATGTGGAGGCTATATACAGGGGGTACCGGTACAGAGTCAATGTGGAGGCTATATACAGGGGGTACCGGTACAGAGTCAATGTGGAGGCTATATACAGGGGGTACCGGTACAGAGTCAATGTGGAGGCTATATACAGGGGGTACCCGTACAGAGTCAATGTGGAGGCTTTATACAGGGTGTTACGGTACAGAGTCAATGTGGAGGCTATATACAGGGGGTAACGGTACAGAGTCAATGTGGAGGCTATATACAGGTGGTACCGGTACAGAGTCAATGTGGAGGCTATATACAGGGGGTACCGGTACAGAGTCAATGTGGAGGCTATATACAGGGGGTACCGGTACAGAGTCAATGTGGAGGCTATATACAGGGGGTACCGGTACAGAGTCAATGTGGAGGCTATATACAGGGGGTACCGGTACAGAGTCAATGTGGAGGCTATATACAGGGGGTACCGGTACAGAGTCAATGTGGAGGCTATATACAGGGGGTACCGGTACAGAGTCAATGTGGAGGCTATATACAGGGGGTACCGGTACAGAGTCAATGTGGAGGCTATATACAGGGGGTACCGGTACAGAGTCAATGTGGAGGCTATATACAGGGGGTACCGGTACAGAGTCAATGTGGAGGCTATATACAGGGGGTACCGGTACAGAGTCAATGTGGAGGCTATATACAGGGTGTTACGGTACAGAGTCAATGTGGAGGCTATATACAGGGGGTACCGGTACAGAGTCAATGTGGAGGCTATATACAGGGGGTACCGGTACAGAGTCAATGTGGAGGCTATATACAGGGGGGTACCGGTACTGAGTCAATGTGGAGGCTATATACAGGGGGTACCGGTACAGAGTCAATGTGGAGGCTATATACAGGGGGTACCGGTACAGAGTCAATGTGGAGGCTATATACAGGGGGTACCGGTACAGAGTCAATGTGGAGGCTATATACAGGGGGTACCGGTACAGAGTCAATGTGGAGGCTATATACAGGGGGTACCGGTACAGAGTCAATGTGGAGACTATATACAGGGGGTACCGGTACAGAGTCAATGTGGAGGCTATATACATGGTATTACGGTACAGAGTCAATGTGGAGGCTATATACAGGGTGTTACGGTACAGAGTCAATGTGGAGGCTATATACATGGGGTACCGGTACAGAGTCAATGTGGAGGCTATATACAGGGGGTACCGGTACAGAGTCAATGTGGAGGCTATATACAGGGGGTACCGGTACAGAGTCAATGTGGAGGCTATATACAGGGTGTTACGGTACAGAGTCAATGTGGAGGCTATATACAGGGGGTACCGGTACAGAGTCAATGTGGAGGCTATATACAGGGGGTACCGGTACAGAGTCAATGTGGAGGCTATATACAGGGTGTTACGGTACAGAGTCAATGTGGAGGCTATATACAGGGGGTACCGGTACAGAGTCAATGTGGAGGCTATATACAGGGGGTACCGATACAGAGTCAATGTGGAGGCTATATACAGGGGGTACCGGTACAGAGTCAATGTGGAGGCTATATACAGGGGGTACCGGTACAGAGTCAATGTGGAGGCTATATACAGGGGGTACCGGTACAGAGTCAATGTGGAGGCTATATACAGGGGGGTACCGGTACAGAGTCAATGTGGAGGCTATATACAGGGGGTACCGGTACAGAGTCAATGTGGAGGCTATATACAGGGGGGTACCGGTACAGAGTCAATGTGGAGGCTATATACAGGGGGTACCGGTACAGAGTCAATGTGGAGGCTATATACAGGGGGTACCGGTACAGAGTCAATGAGGAGGCTATATACAGGGGGTACCGGTACAGAGTTAATGTGGAGGCTATATACAGGGTGTTACGGTACAGAGTCAATGTGGAGGCTATATACAGGAGGTACCGGTACAGAGTCAATGTGGAGGCTATATACAGGGGGTACCGGTACAGAGTCAATGTGGAGGCTATATACAGGGGGTACCGGTACAGAGTCAATGTGGAGGCTATATACAGGGGGGGTACCGGTACAGAGTCAATGTGGAGGCTATATACAGGGGGTACCGGTACAGAGTCAATGTGGAGGCTATATACAGGGGGTACCGGTACAGAGTCAATGTGAAGGGTATATACAGGGGGTACCGGTACAGAGTCAATGTGGAGGCGATATACAGGGGGGTACCGGTACAGAGTCAATGTGGAGGCTATATACAGGGGGTACCGGTACAGAGTCAATGTGGAGGCTATATACAGGGGGTACCGGTACAGAGTCAATGTGGAGACTATATACAGGGGGTACTGGTACAGAGTCAATGTGGAGGCTATATACAGGGGGTACCGGTACAGAGTCAATGTGGAGGCTATATACAGGGGGTACCGGTACAGAGTCAATGTGGAGGCTATATACAGAGGGTACCGGTACAGAGTCAATGTGGAGGCTATATACAGGGGGTACCGGTACAGAGTCAATGTGGAGGCTATATACATGGGGGAACCGGTACAGAGTCAATGTGTAGACTATATACAGGGGGTACCGGTACAGAGTCAATGTGGAGGCTACATACAGGGGGTACCGGTACAGAGTCAATGTGGAGGCTGTATACAGGGGGTACCGGTACAGAGTCAATGTGGAGGCTATATACAGGGGGTACCGGTACAGAGTCAATGTGGAGGCTATATACAGGGGTACCGGTACAGAGTCAATGTGGAGGCTATATACAGGGTGTTACGGTACAGAGTCAATGTGGAGGCTATATACAGGGGGTACCGGTACAGAGTCAATGTGGAGGCTATATACAGGGGGTACCGGTACAGAGTCAATGTGGAGGCTATATACAGGGGGTACCAGTACAGAGTCAATGTGGAGGCTATATACAGGGGGTACCGGTACAGAGTCAATGTGGAGACTATATACAGGGGGTACCGGTACAGAGTCAATGTGGAGGCTATATACAGGGTGTACCGGTACAGAGTCAATGTGGAGGCTATATACAGGGTGTACCGGTACAGAGTCAATGTGGAGGCTATATACAGGGGGTACCGGTACAGAGTCAATGTGGAGGCTATATACAGGGGGTACCGGTACAGAGTCAATGTGGAGGCTATATACAGGGGGTACCGGTACAGAGTCAATGTGGAGGCTATATACAGGGTGTTACGGTACAGAGTCAATGTGGAGGCTATATACAGGGGGTACCGGTACCGAGTCAATGTGGAGGCTATATACAGGGGGTACCGGTACAGAGTCAATGTGGAGGCTATATACAGGGGGTACCGGTACAGAGTCAATGTGGAGGCTATATACAGTGGGTACCGGTACAGAGTCAATGTGGAGGCTATATACAGGGGGTACCGGTACAGAGTCAATGTGGAGGCTATATACAGGGGGTACCGGTACAGAGTCAATGTGGAGGCTATATACAGGGGGTACCGGTACAGAGTCAATGTGGAGGCTATATACAGGGGGTACCGGTACAGAGTCAATGTGGAGGCTATATACAGGGGGTACCGGTACAGAGTCAATGTGGAGGCTATATACAGGGGGTACCGGTACAGAGTCAATGTGGAGGCTATATACAGGGGGTACCGGTACAGAGTCAATGTGGAGGCTTTATACAGGGGGTACCGGTACCGAGTCAATGTGGAGGCTATATACAGGGGGGTACCGGTACCGAGTCAATGTGGAGGCTATATACAGGGGGTACCGGTACAGAGTCAATGTGGAGGCTATATACAGGGGGTACCGGTACAGAGTCAATGTGGAGGCTACATACAGGGGGGCACCGGTACCGAGTCAATGTGGAGGCTATATACAGGGGGTACCGGTACAGAGTCAATGTGGAGGCTATATACAGGGGGTACCGGTACAGAGTCAATGTGGAGGCTATATACAGGGGGTACCGGTACAGAGTCAATGTGGAGGCTATATACAGGGGGTACCGGTACAGAGTCAATGTGGAGGCTATATACAGGGGGTACCGGTACAGAGTCAATGTGGAGGCTATATACAGGGGGTACCGGTACAGAGTCAATGTGGAGGCTTTATACAGGGGGTACCGGTACCGAGTCAATGTGGAGGCTATATACAGGGGGGTACCGGTACCGAGTCAATGTGGAGGCTATATACAGGGGGTACCGGTACAGAGTCAATGTGGAGGCTATATACAGGGGGTACCGGTACAGAGTCAATGTGGAGGCTACATACAGGGGGGGCACCGGTACCGAGTCAATGTGGAGGCTATATACAGGGGGTACCGGTACAGAGTCAATGTGGAGGCTATATACAGGGGGTACCGGTACAGAGTCAATGTGGAGGCTATATACAGGGGGTACCGGTACAGAGTCAATGTGGAGGCTATATACAGGGGGTACCGGTACAGAGTCAATGTGGAGGCTATATACAGGGGGTACCGGTACAGAGTCAATGTGGAGGCTATATACAGGGGGTACCGGTACAGAGTCAATGTGGAGGCTATATACAGGGGGTACCGGTACAGAGTCAATGTGGAGGCTATATACAGGGGGTACCGGTACAGAGTCAATGTGGAGGCTTTATACAGGGGGTACCGTACCGAGTCAATGTGGAGGCTATATACAGGGGGGTACTGGTACCGAGTCAATGTGGAGGCTATATACAGGGGGTACCGGTACAGAGTCAATGTGGAGGCTATATACAGGGGGTACCGGTACAGAGTCAATGTGGAGGCTACATACAGGGGGGCACCGGTACCGAGTCAATGTGGAGGCTATATACAGGGGGTACCGGTACAGAGTCAATGTGGAGGCTATATACAGGGGGTACCGGTACAGAGTCAATGTGGAGGCTATATACAGGGGGTACCGGTACAGAGTCAATGTGGAGGCTATATACAGGGGGTACCGGTACAGAGTCAATGTGGAGGCTATATACAGGGGGTACCAGTACAGAGTCAATGTGGAGGCTATATACAGGGGGTATAGACTTGGCGGCTTGGGGGTAGAAGCTGTTGAGGAGCCTTTTGGTCCTAATCAAATCAAATCAAATGTATTTATATAGCCCTTCTTACATCAGCTGATATCTCAAAGTGCTCTACAGAAACCCAGCCTAAAACCCCAAACAGCAAGCAATGCAGGTGTAGAAGCACGGTGGCTAGGAAAAACTCCCTAGAAAGGCCAGAACATAGGAAGAAACCTAGAGAGGAACCAGGCTATGAGGGGTGGCCAGTCCTCTTCTGGCTGTGCCGGGTGGAGATTATAACAGCACATGGCCTAGATGTTCAAATGTTCATAAATGACCAGCATAGTCAAATAATAATAATCATAGTAGTTGTCGAGGGTGCAACAAGCACGTCCGGTGAACAGGTCAGGGTTCCATAGCCGCAGGCAGAACAGTTGAAACTGGAGCAGCAGCACGGCCAGGTGGACTGGGGACAGCAAGGAGTCATCATGCCAGGTAGTCCTGAGGCATGGTCCTAGGGCTCAGGTCCTCCGAGAGAAAGACAGAAAGAGAGAGAGAGAGAATTAGAGAGAGCATATTTAAATTCACACAGGACACCGGATAAGACAAGAGAAATACTCCAGATGTAACAGACTGACCCTAGCCCCCCGACACATAAACTACTGCAGCATAAATACTGGAGGCTGACTCCCTGGCCAGACCAGGGAGTCAGCCTAATGATGTGATCACCAGGGAGATGAACATTGAAATGTCAACCCCCCCCCAGCTAACACCATCCTTTTAACAAGAACACATTTCACCATCGTATCTATTTATCTGACTTCTCCTTCTAACTTTTAGACCTCCTCCTCCTCCTCCTAGTCCTCCTCCTAGTCCTCCTAGTCCTCCTCCTCCTCCTCCTAGTCCTCCTCCTCCTCCTAGTCCTCCTCCTAGTCCTCCTAGTCCTCCTCCTCCTCCTCCTAGTCCTCCTCCTCCTCCTAGTCCTCCTCCTAGTCCTCCTAGTCCTCCTCCTCCTCCTCCTAGTCCTCCTCCTCCTCCTAGTCCTCCTCCTCTTCCTCCCCCTCCTCCAATAGGCCCTGCCTATGAATTAGACCTCCCCCTCCTCCTCCTCCTCCTCCTCTTCCTCCCCCTCCTCCTCTCCCTCCTCCAATAGGCCCTGCCTATGAATTAGACCTCCCCCTCCTTCCCCCTCCTCCTAGTCCTCCTCCTCCTCCTCCTAGTCCTCCTCCTCCTCCTCCTCCCATCTCTCTGTGCCTCCCTATTGTAATGTGTGCAGAATGTAATGTGTGCAGAATGTAATGTGTGCAGAATGTAATGTGTGCAGAATGTAATGTGTGCAGAATGTAATGTGTGTAGAATGTAATGTTTGTAGAATGTAATGTTTGTAGAATGTAATGTGTGTAGAATGTAATGTGTGCAGAATGTAATGTGTGCAGAATGTAATGTGTGTAGAATGTAATGTGTGTAGAATGTAATGTTTGTAGAATGTAATGTGTGTAGAATGTAATGTGTGCAGAATGTAATGTGTTTATGTCACGTCCTGACCAGTAATAAGGGGTTATTTGTTATTGTAGTTTGGTCAGGACGTGGCAGGGGGTATTTATTTTATGTGGTTCGGGCTGGTTGTGTTATTAGTTGGGTGTTTGATTTAATATTCCGGGTTTTGGGCACTGTTCCATGTTAATGTATTTCTATGTTTAGTCTAGTTCTTAGTATTTCTATGTTTAGTTAATTGGGGGATGGACTCTCAATTGGAGGCAGGTGTTTTCTAGTTGCCTCTGATTGAGGGTCCTATATATGTGTTTGTTTTAGTGTTTTGTGGGAGATTGTGCTGGGTATAGCTTTGTTGCCTTACTGGCCTGTTATCAGTCGTTGTGTTTTGTGTCCCCAACAGCAGCACTGTCCCCAACAGCAGGACTGTCCCCAACAGCAGGACTGTCCCCAACAGCAGGACTGTCCCCAACAGCAGCACTGTCCCCAACAGCAGGACTGTCCCTAACAGCAGGACTGTCCCCAAAAGCAGGACTGTCCCCAACAGCAGCACTGTCCCCAACAGCAGGACTGTCCCCAACAGCAGCACTGTCCCCAACAGCAGGACTGTCCCCAACAGCAGCACTGTCCCCAACAGCAGCACTGTCCCCAACAGCAGGATGTCCCCAACAGCAGGACTGTCCCCAACAGCAGGACTGTCCCCAAAAGCAGGACTGTCCCCAACAGCAGGACTGTCCCCAACAGCAGGACTGTCCCCAACAGCAGCACTGTCCCCAACAGCAGGACTGTCCCTAACAGCAGGATGTCCCTAACAGCAGGACTGTCCCCAACAGCAGGACTGTCCCCAACAGCAGCACTGTCCCCAACAGCAGGACTGTCCCCAACAGCAGGACTGTCCCCAACAGCAGCACTGTCCCCAACAGCAGGACTGTCCCCAACAGCAGCACTGTCCCCAACAGCAGGACTGTCCCCAACAGCAGCACTGTCCCCAACAGCAGGACTGTCCCCAACAGCAGGACTGTCCCCAACAGCAGGACTGTCCCCAACAGCAGCACTGTCCCCAACAGCAGGACTGTCCCCAACAGCAGGACTGTCCCCAACAGCAGCACTGTCCCCAACAGCAGGATGTCCCCAACAGCAGGACTGTCCCCAACAGCAGGACTGTCCCCAACAGCAGGACTGTCCCCAACAGCAGCACTGTCCCCAACAGCAGGACTGTCCCCAACAGCAGGATGTCCCTAACAGCAGGACTGTCCCCAACAGCAGGACTGTCCCCAACAGCAGCACTGTCCCCAACAGCAGGACTGTCCCCAACAGCAGGACTGTCCCCAACAGCAGCACTGTCCCCAACAGCAGCACTGTCCCCAACAGCAGGACTGTCCCCAACAGCAGGACTGTCCCCAACAGCAGGACTGTCCCCAACAGCAGGACTGTCCCCAACAGCAGCACTGTCCCCAACAGCAGGACTGTCCCCAACAGCAGGACTGTCCCCAACAGCAGCACTGTCCCCAACAGCAGCACTGTCCCCAACAGCAGGACTGTCCCCAACAGCAGGATGTCCCTAACAGCAGGACTGTCCCCAACAGCAGGACTGTCCCCAACAGCAGGACTGTCCCCAACAGCAGGACTGTCCCCAACAGCAGGACTGTCCCCAACAGCAGCACTGTCCCCAACAGCAGCACTGTCCCCAACAGCAGGACTGTCCCCAACAGCAGGACTGTCCCCAACAGCAGGACTGTCCCCAACAGCAGCACTGTCCCCAACAGCAGGACTGTCCCCAACAGCAGGACTGTCCCCAACAGCAGGATGTCCCCAACAGCAGGACTGTCCCCAACAGCAGGACTGTCCCCAACAGCAGGACTGTCCCCAACAGCAGGACTGTCCCCAACAGCAGGATGTCCCTAACAGCAGGACTGTCCCTAACAGCAGGACTGTCCCCAACAGCAGGACTGTCCCCAACAGCAGGACTGTCCCCAACAGCAGGACTGTCCCCAACAGCAGCACTGTCCCCAACAGCAGGACTGTCCCCAACAGCAGCACTGTCCCCAACAGCAGGACTGTCCCCAACAGCAGGACTGTCCCCAACAGCAGGACTGTCCCTAACAGCAGCACTGTCCCCAACAGCAGCACTGTCCCCAACAGCAGGACTGTCCCCAACAGCAGGACTGTCCCTAACAGCAGCACTGTCCCCAACAGCAGCACTGTCCCCAACAGCAGGACTGTCCCCAACAGCAGGACTGTCCCCAACAGCAGGACTGTCCCCAACAGCAGGACTGTCCCCAACAGCAGGACTGTCCCCAACAGCAGCACTGTCCCCAACAGCAGGACTGTCCCCAACAGCAGGACTGTCCCCAACAGCAGGACTGTCCCTAACAGCAGGACTGTCCCCAACAGCAGCACTGTCCCCAACAGCAGGACTGTCCCCAACAGCAGGATGTCCCTAACAGCAGGACTGTCCCCAACAGCAGGACTGTCCCCAACAGCAGGACTGTCCCCAACAGCAGGATGTCCCCAACAGCAGGACTGTCCCCAACAGCAGGACTGTCCCCAACAGCAGGACTGTCCCCAACAGCAGGACTGTCCCCAACAGCAGGACTGTCCCCAACAGCAGCACTGTCCCCAACAGCAGGACTGTCCCCAACAGCAGGACTGTCCCCAACAGCAGCACTGTCCCCAACAGCAGGACTGTCCCCAACAGCAGGACTGTCCCCAACAGCAGGACTGTCCCTAACAGCAGGACTGTCCCCAACAGCAGGACTGTCCCCAACAGCAGGACTGTCCCCAACAGCAGGACTGTCCCCAACAGCAGCACTGTCCCCAACAGCAGGACTGTCCCCAACAGCAGGACTGTCCCTAACAGCAGGACTGTCCCCAACAGCAGGACTGTCCCCAACAGCAGGACTGTCCCCAACAGCAGGACTGTCCCCAACAGACTCCCACTACATGAGAACTCTTTCTGTTCATTTGACAGTTGGCCATCTAAATATAAAATTTATTTTCTATTCTCCCTCACCCTGAGAGGTGGGTAGGATGAGACATAAATAATGGATGCTTGAAGGTAGAGGGAGAGGAGAGAGGGTGGAGAGGAAGGACGTGAGCTGGAAGCAGAGAGGAGAGGGGTTTTGAGGGGGTAGGCAGAAGAACTGAGAAAAGAGGGGGGGGTAGAGTAGAGGAGAGGAGATAGGGAGTAGGGATGCGCCTCGTTCAATATTGAATCAATTGATCCCTCGGCGGGTGGGCGGATAAAGGATGGATCAGGTTGCCATGACAACAGTTACAGAGCTCTGTTACCCAAGACAAGAAGACAGATTAAATAAGCTTGTCTGGCAGCTAGAGAGTGAATATGTCGATCACCAAGAGGTGAACAACACGTCATTACATCACACCAAGAGGAGAACAACACGTCATTACACCAAGAGGAGAACAACACGTCATCACACCAAGAGGAGAACAACACGTCATTACACCAAGAGGAGAACAACACGTCATCACACCAAGAGGAGAACAACACGTCATCACACCAAGAGGAGAACAACACGTCATCACACCAAGAGGAGAACAACACGTCATCACACCAAGAGGAGAACAACACGTCATCACACCAAGAGGAGAACAACACGTCATCACACCAAGAGGAGAACAACACGTCATTACACCAAGAGGAGAACAACACGTCATCACACCAAGAGGTGAACAACACGTCATTACATCACACCAAGAGGAGAACAACACGTCATCACACCAAGAGGAGAACAACACGTCATCACACCACACCAAGAGGAGAACAACACGTCATCACACCAAGAGGTGAACAACACGTCATTACACCAAGAGGAGAACAACACGTCATTACACCAAGAGGAGAACAACACGTCATCACACCAAGAGGAGAACAACACGTCATTACATCACACCAAGAGGAGAACAACACGTCATTACACCAAGAGGAGAACAACACGTCATCACACCAAGAGGAGAACAACACGTCATCACACCAAGAGGTGAACAACACGTCATCACACCAAGAGGAGAACAACACGTCATTACACCAAGAGGAGAACAACACGTCATCACACCAAGAGGAGAACAACACGTCATTACATCACACCAAGAGGAGAACAACACGTCATCACACCAAGAGGAGAACAACACGTCATCACACCAAGAGGAGAACAACACGTCATCACACCAAGAGGAGAACAACACGTCATCACACCAAGAGGAGAACAACACGTCATCACACCAAGAGGAGAACAACACGTCATTACACCAAGAGGAGAACAACACGTCATCACACCAAGAGGAGAACAACACGTCATCACACCAAGAGGAGAACAACACGTCATCACACCAAGAGGAGAACAACACGTCATCACACCAAGAGGTGAACAACACGTCATCACACCAAGAGGAGAACAACACGTCATTACATCACACCAAGAGGAGAACAACACGTCATCACACCAAGAGGAGAACAACACGTCATTACATCACACCAAGAGGAGAACAACACGTCATTACATCACACCAAGAGGAGAACAACACGTCATTACACCAAGAGGAGAACAACACGTCATTACATCACACCAAGAGGAGAACAACACGTCATCACACCAAGAGGAGAACAACACGTCATTACACCAAGAGGAGAACAACACGTCATCACACCAAGAGGAGAACAACACGTCATTACATTACACCAAGAGGAGAACAACACGTCATCACACCAAGAGGAGAACAACACGTCATCACACCAAGAGGAGAACAACACGTCATTACATCACACCAAGAGGAGGACAACACATCATTACACCAAGAGGAGAACAACACGTCATCACATCACACCAAGAGGAGAACAACACGTCATCACACCAAGAGGAGAACAACACGTCATCACATCACACCAAGAGGAGAACAACACGTCATCACACCAAGAGGAGAACAACACGTCATCACACCAAGAGGAGAACAACACGTCATCACACCAAGAGGAGAACAACACGTCATTACACCAAGAGGAGAACAACACGTCATCACATCACACCAAGAGGAGAACAACACGTCATCACACCAAGAGGAGAACAACACGTCATTACATCACACCAAGAGGAGGACAACACATCATTACACCAAGAGGAGAACAACACGTCATCACAGCAAGAGGAGAACAACACGTCATCACACCAAGAGGAGAACA
The DNA here is from genome assembly GCF_905237065.1 of Salmo salar. Classification (NCBI taxonomy): domain Eukaryota; kingdom Metazoa; phylum Chordata; class Actinopteri; order Salmoniformes; family Salmonidae; genus Salmo; species Salmo salar. Next base: position 40,502,535 of record NC_059469.1, read on the forward strand.
ACACGTCATCACACCAAGAGGAGAACAACACGTCATCACACCAAGAGGAGAACAACACGTCATTACATCACACCAAGAGGAGAACAACACGTCATCACACCAAGAGGAGAACAACACGTCATCACACCAAGAGGAGAACAACACGTCATTACACCAAGAGGTGAACAACACGTCATCACACCAAGAGGAGAACAACACGTCATCACACCAAGAGGTGAACAACACGTCATCACACCAAGAGGAGAACAACACGTCATCACACCAAGAGGAGAACAACACGTCATCACACCAAGAGGAGAACAACACGTCATCACACCAAGAGGAGAACAACACGTCATCACACCAAGAGGAGAACAACACGTCATCACACCAAGAGGAGAACAACACGTCATCACACCAAGAGGAGAACAACACGTCATCACACCAAGAGGAGAACAACACGTCATTACATCACACCAAGAGGAGAACAACACGTCATCACACCAAGAGGAGAACAACACGTCATCACACCAAGAGGAGAACAACACGTCATCACACCAAGAGGAGAACAACACGTCATTACACCAAGAGGAGAACAACACGTCATTACACCAAGAGGAGAACAACACGTCATCACACCAAGAGGAGAACAACACGTCATCACACCAAGAGGAGAACAACACGTCATCACAACAAGAGGTGAACAACACGTCATCACACCAAGAGGAGAACAACACGTCATCACACCAAGAGGTGAACAACACGTCATTACACCAAGAGGAGAACAACACGTCATCACATCACACCAAGAGGAGAACAACACGTCATCACACCAAGAGGAGAACAACACGTCATTACATCACACCAAGAGGAGAACAACACGTCATTACACCAAGAGGAGAACAACACGTCATCACACCAAGAGGAGAACAACACGTCATTACACCAAGAGGAGAACAACACGCCATTACATCACACCAAGAGGAGAACAACACGTCATTACACCAAGAGGAGAACAACACGTCATCACACCAAGAGGTGAACAACACGTCATCACACCAAGAGGAGAACAACACGTCATCACACCACACCAAGAGGAGAACAACACGTCATCACACCACACCAAGAGGAGAACAACACGTCATCACACCAAGAGGAGAACAACACGTCATCACACCAAGAGGAGAACAACACGTCATCACACCAAGAGGAGAACAACACGTCATTACATCACACCAAGAGGAGAACAACACGTCACCAAGAGGAGAACAACACGTCATTACATCACACCAAGAGGTGAACAACACGTCATCACACCAAGAGGAGAACAACACGTCATCACACCAAGAGGAGAACAACACGTCACCAAGAGGAGAACAACACGTCATTACATCACACCAAGAGGAGAACAACACGCCATTACACCAAGAGGAGAACAACACGTCATCACACCAAGAGGAGAACAACACGTCATCACATCACACCAAGAGGAGAACAACACGTCATCACATCACACCAAGAGGAGAACAACACGTCATTACACCAAGAGGAGAACAACACGTCATCACACCAAGAGGAGAACAACACGTCATTACACCAAGAGGAGAACAACACGTCATCACATCACACCAAGAGGAGAACAACACGTCATCACACCAAGAGGAGAACAACACGTCATCACACCAAGAGGAGAACAACACGTCATCACACCAAGAGGAGAACAACACGTCATCACACCAAGAGGAGAACAACACGTCATTACATCACACCAAGAGGAGAACAACACGTCATCACACCAAGAGGAGAACAACACGTCATCACACCAAGAGGAGAACAACACGTCATCACACCAAGAGGAGAACAACACGTCATTACACCAAGAGGAGAACAACACGTCATTACACCAAGAGGAGAACAACACGTCATCACACCAAGAGGAGAACAACACGTCATCACACCAAGAGGAGAACAACACGTCATCACATCACACCAAGAGGAGAACAACACGTCATCACACCAAGAGGAGAACAACACGTCATTACATCACACCAAGAGGAGAACAACACGTCATTACACCAAGAGGAGAACAACACGTCATCACACCAAGAGGAGAACAACACGTCATTACACCAAGAGGAGAACAACACGCCATTACATCACACCAAGAGGAGAACAACACGTCATTACACCAAGAGGAGAACAACACGTCATCACACCAAGAGGTGAACAACACGTCATCACACCAAGAGGAGAACAACACGTCATCACACCAAGAGGAGAACAACACGTCATCACACCAAGAGGAGAACAACACGTCATTACATCACACCAAGAGGAGAACAACACGTCACCAAGAGGAGAACAACACGTCATTACATCACACCAAGAGGTGAACAACACGTCATCACACCAAGAGGAGAACAACACGTCATCACACCAAGAGGAGAACAACACGTCATCACACCAAGAGGAGAACAACACGTCATCACACCAAGAGGAGAACAACACGTCATCACACCAAGAGGAGAACAACACGTCATCACACCAAGAGGAGAACAACACGTCATCACACCAAGAGGAGAACAACACGTCATCACACCAAGAGGAGAACAACACGTCATTACATCACACCAAGAGGAGAACAACACGTCATTACACCAAGAGGAGAACAACACGTCACCAAGAGGAGAACAACACGTCATTACACCAAGAGGAGAACAACACGTCATCACATCACACCAAGAGGAGAACAACACGTCATTACACCAAGAGGAGAACAACACGTCATCACATCACACCAAGAGGAGAACAACACGTCATTACACCAAGAGGAGAACAACACGTCATCACACCAAGAGGAGAACAACACGTCATTACACCAAGAGGAGAACAACACGTCATCACATCACACCAAGAGGAGAACAACACGTCATCACACCAAGAGGAGAACAACACGTCATCACACCAAGAGGAGAACAACACGTCATTACACCAAGAGGAGAACAACACGTCATCACACCAAGAGGAGAACAACACGTCATTACATCACACCAAGAGGAGAACAACACGTCATCACACCAAGAGGAGAACAACACGTCATTACATCACACCAAGAGGAGAACAACACGTCATCACACCAAGAGGTGAACAACACGTCATTACACCAAGAGGAGAACAACACGCCATTACATCACACCAAGAGGAGAACAACACGTCATTACACCAAGAGGAGAACAACACGTCATCACACCAAGAGGTGAACAACACGTCATCACACCAAGAGGAGAACAACACGTCATCACACCAAGAGGAGAACAACACGTCATCACACCAAGAGGAGAACAACACGTCATTACATCACACCAAGAGGAGAACAACACGTCACCAAGAGGAGAACAACACGTCATTACATCACACCAAGAGGTGAACAACACGTCATCACACCAAGAGGAGAACAACACGTCATCACACCAAGAGGAGAACAACACGTCATCACACCAAGAGGAGAACAACACGTCATCACACCAAGAGGAGAACAACACGTCATCACATCACACCAAGAGGAGAACAACACGTCATTACACCAAGAGGAGAACAACACGTCACCAAGAGGAGAACAACACGTCATTACACCAAGAGGAGAACAACACGTCATCACATCACACCAAGAGGAGAACAACACGTCATTACACCAAGAGGAGAACAACACGTCATCACATCACACCAAGAGGAGAACAACACGTCATTACACCAAGAGGAGAACAACACGTCATTACACCAAGAGGAGAACAACACGTCATCACATCACACCAAGAGGAGAACAACACGTCATTACACCAAGAGGAGAACAACACGTCATCACACCAAGAGGAGAACAACACGTCATCACACCAAGAGGAGAACAACACGTCATTACACCAAGAGGAGAACAACACGTCATCACACCAAGAGGAGAACAACACGTCATTACATCACACCAAGAGGAGAACAACACGTCATCACACCAAGAGGAGAACAACACGTCATCACACCAAGAGGAGAACAACACGTCATTACACCACACCAAGAGGAGAACAACACGTCATCACACCAAGAGGTGAACAACACGCCAGGTTTAGGGAGACTACGATCTGATCAACAACAACATAACATTACATCATTGGTTCACATTGACAGTTTTTCCTGACTGTAAATTAATACAGATGTTTATAATGTACTGGAAGACACCCTAATGTTTGGCAAGAATAAACCACAAACACAAGTGATTATGCTGAAGATGTCTAGTAGATATGAGTAAGTAGTATGTAGAGACATTGAACACAACAGGTTATATTGAGGATGTAGAAGCATTGAACACAACAGGTTATATTGAGGATGTAGAAACATTGAACACAACAGGTTATATTGAGGATGTAGAAGCATTGAACACAACAGGTTATATTGATGTAGAAACATTGAACACAACAGGTTATATTGATGTAGAAGCATTGAACACAACAGGTTATATTGAGGATGTAGAAACATTGAACACAACAGGTTATATTGAGGATGTAGAAACATTGAACACAACAGGTTATATTGAGGATGTAGAAGCATTGAACACAACAGGTTATATTGATGTAGAAACATTGAACACAACAGGTTATATTGATGTAGAAACATTGAACACAACAGGTTATATTGAGGATGTAGAAACATTGAACACAACAGGTTATATTGAGGATGTAGAAACATTGAACACAACAGGTTATATTGATGTAGAAACATTGAACACAACAGGTTATATTGATGTAGAAGCATTGAACACAACAGGTTATATTGAGGATGTAGAAGCATTGAACACAACAGGTTATATTGAGGATGTAGAAGCATTGAACACAACAGGTTATATTGAGGATGTAGAAACATTGAACACAACAGGTTATATTGAGGACGGAGAAACACTGAACACAACAGGTTATATTGAGGACGGAGAAACATTGAACACAACAGGTTATATTGAGGACGGAGAAACATTGAACACAACAGGTTATATTGATGTAGAAACATTGAACACAACAGGTTATATTGATGTAGAAACATTGAACACAACAGGTTATATTGATGTAGAAACATTGAACACAACAGGTTATATTGATGTAGAAACATTGAACACAACAGGTTATATTGAGGACGGAGAAACATTGAACACAACAGGTTATATTGATGTAGAAACATTGAACACAACAGGTTATATTGATGTAGAAACATTGAACACAACAGGTTATATTGATGTAGAAACATTGAACACAACAGGTTATATTGATGTAGAAACATTGAACACAACAGGTTATATTGATGTAGAAACATTGAACACAACAGGTTATATTGAGGATGTAGATGTTAAAACCTCTTCAGCGTCTCATCCCGTCAGCGGGATCAAAATCCAGCGAAAAATCATATCGCCATTAGCATTAAAAAAAATCATAATTTAAAAATATATATATTTATACTTTTTTTTTTTTTTTTGAGATACACCTCTTCTGAATCGACCCACGTCGTCCGATTTCAAAAAGGTTTAACAGGAAAAGCAAATCATTAGATTATGTCCATCGTAAAAAGCAGCAACATAGCCATTTTCCGACCAACCACTTGCATCACAAATAATCAAAAAACAGCTAAATGCAGCACTAACCTTTTACAAACTTCATCAGATGACACTCCTAGGACATCATGTTACACAATACATGCATTATTTTGTTCAATAAAGGTCATATTTATATATAAAAACAGCATTTTACATCGGCGTCTGACGTTGACTAAATAATTTCCCCTCAAATGCGTCCCGGTAAACAATGCTACAATTCCCTAAATTACTATCCGATAACGATTTTTTTAATTTATATTGTCAATCTAACATTTATAGATGAATATCTCTTGAGAACACCTGTCATACCAGATTTTAAATTAACTTTACTGGGTAATCACACTTTGCGATAAAAGGAGATGCGATACTCAGAAAATTAGCTAATATACAGAGCTCGGCGCCATCTTGGAACAATCGCATGTCACATCTCATCTTGTATAATATTGTCAATAATCGCCTACCTTTAGTTGTCTTCATCAGAAAGCATCCCAGGTCCACAACAGATGTATTTTCGGTCGAAAAAGTCCATACTTCACGTTCCATTAGCCTGCTGTTGGTAGCGCGTCCTAGGGCTCTCTCCAAGCGCAGGGCTGAAGTTCCGGATAAAATGAGATTCTCCCGCCTGTAGGTTCGTTCAAACATGTCAAACATTGTAAAACATTAATCTTCAGGGCCTGTAACACCAAGAGAGCCAATAAGATTCGAGGGGGATGATTTCATTGCCTTTCAAACCGTTTTCAAAGGTGGGGTTAGACATGGCCGCCGGCGTCATAATGGTGATGGCCCATCCCCTGTGACCAATTTCCAATGAGTCTCATTCACTGAGTTTCGACTGTTGAAGGCTCAAACCACTGTGAAAAGACTGGCGACATCTAGTGGAAGCAATAGGAAGTGCTCACTGAACCATGGTTAACGGTGTGATTTATAGGGAAAGATGAGAAGTCGAGTCCACAATTCTGAATTCCACTTCCTGTTTCAATCGGTCTCGGGGTTTTGACTGCCATTTGAGTTCTGTTATACTCACAGACACCATTCAAACAGTTTTAGAAACTTTAGGGTGTTTTCTATCCATATATAATAAGTATATGCATGCCCTAGCTTCTGAGTTTGATTAGTAGGCCGTTGAAAATGGGAACGATTTTTTTTGAAAATGCGCTGTGGCGCCCCCTATCCTAGGGTATCCTCAATTAATGCAAGTGTAGCAAAATGCTTGTGCTTCTAGTTCCAACAGTGCAGTAATATCTAACAAGTAATCTAACAAGTCCAAAACAACTACCTAATACACACAAATCTTAGTAAAGGAATGGAATAAGAATAAATACATATAAATATATGGATGAGCGATGGCCGAGCGGCATAGGCAAGGTGCAGTAGATGGTATAAAATACAGTATAAACATATGAGATTAGTAATGCAAGATATGTAAACATTATTAAAGTGACTAGTGTTCCATTCCTTAAACTGGCCAGTGATTCTTAGTCTATGCCTATAGGCAGCAGCCTCTAATGTGCTAGTGATGGCTGTTTAACAGTCTGATGGCCTTGAGATAGAAGCTGTTTTTCAGTCTCTCGGTCCCAGCTTTGATGCCCCTGTACTGACCTCGCCTTCTGGATGATAGCGGGGTGAACAGGCAGTGGCTTGGTTTTAATAGTCACAGTGGGTACAACATCTCCTTTACACTTCCTTAGAAACTCACTCACCGAATCAGCGTGTACGTGGATATTATGCTCTGAAGCTACCCTGAACATGTCCCAGTCCGCGTGATCAAAACAATCTTGAAGGGTGGATTCCGATTGGTCAGACCAGCGTTGAGTGGTCCTTGTCACGGGTACATCCTGTTTGAGTTTATGCCTATATGAAGGGAGGAGCAAAATGGAGTCATGGTGAGATTTGCCGAAAGGAAGACGGGGGAGGGTCTTGTATGTATCGCCGAAGTTAGAGTATCAGTGTTCCAGTGTTTTCCCGGTGTGAATGCTACAGTCAATATGCTGGTAAAATTTTGTTCTCAAATTTACTTTGTTAAAATCCCCAGATAAATTAATGCTCAGGATAAATGGTTTCCAGTTTACATAAGGTCCAGTGAAGTTCCTTGAGGGCCGCCGTGGTATCGGTTTGAGGACGGATGTAGGGTTATATTGAGGATGTAGAAACACTGAACACAACAGGTTATATTGAATTTGTACCTGATTATGGACACAGCTGACTTTAACAAGAGATTAGCCTACAGGTCTGCTGCTTCCTAGAGAAAAACTAAGAGATGTACACTATATATACATCCAGTTGAAGTCGGAAGTTTACATACACCTTCGCCAAATACATTTAAACTCAGTTTTCCACAATTGCTGACATTTAATCCTAGTAAAAATCCCCTGTTTTAGGTCAGTTAGGATCACCACTTTATTTTAAGAATGTGAAATGTCAGAATAATATTAGAGAGAATGATTTATTTCAGCTTTTATTTCTTTCATCACATTCCCAGTGGGTCAGAAGTTTAAATACACTCAATTAGTATTTGGTAGCATTGCCTTTAAATTGTTTAACTTGGGTCAAACATTTCAGGTAGCCTTCCACAAGCTTCCCACAATAAGTTGGGCGAATTTTGGCCCATTCCTCCTGACAGAGCTGGTGTAACTGAGTCAGGTTTGTAGGCCTCCTTGCTCACACATGCTTTTTCAGTTCTGCCCACACATTTTCTATAGGATTGAGGTCAGGGCTTTGTGATGGCCACTCCAATACCTTGACTTTGTTGTCCTTAAGCCATTTTGCCACAACTTTGGAAGTATGCTTGGGGTCATTGTCCATTTGGAAGAGCCATTTGCAACCAAGCTTTAACTTCCTGACTTATGTCTTGAGATGTTGCTTTAATATATCCACATCATTTCCCTGCCTCATGATGCCATCTATTTTGTGAAGTGCACCAGTCCCTCCTGCAACAAAGCACCCCCACAACATGATGCTGCCACCCCCGTGCTTCACGGTTGGGATGGTGTTCTTCGACTTGCAAGCCTCCCCTTTTTCCTCCAAACATAACGATGGTCATTATGGCCAAACAGTTATATTTTTGTTTCATCAGACCAGAGGACATTTCTCCAAAAAGTACGATCTTTGTCCCTATGTGCAGTTGCAAACCGTAATCTGCCTTTATGGCGGTTTTGGAGCAGTGGCTTCTTCCCTGCTGAGCGGCTTTTCAGGTGATGTCGATATAGGACTCGTTTTATTGTGGATATAGATACTTTTGTACCTGTTTCCTCCAGCATCTTCACAAGGTTCTTTGCTGTTGTTCTGGGATTGATTTGCACTTTTCTCCTCTAGGAGACAGAACGCATCTCCTTCCTGAGCGGTATGACAGCTGCGTGGTCCCATGGTGTTTATACTTGCGTACTATTGTTTGTACAGATGAACGTGGTACCTTCAGGCATTTGGAAATTGCTCCCAAGGATGAACCAGACTTGTGGAGGTCTACAATGTTTTTTCTGAGGTCTTGGCTGATTTCTTTTGATTTTCCCATGATGTCAAGCAAAGAGGCACTGAGTTTGAAGGTAGGCCTTGAAATACATCCACAGGTACACCTCCAATTGACTCAAATGATGTCAATTAGCCTATCAGAAGCTTCTAAAGCCGTGACATCATTTTCTGGAATTTTCCAAGCTGTTTAAAGGCACAGGCAACTTAGTGTATGTAAACTTCTGACCCACTGGAATTGTGGTACAGTGAATTATAAGTGAAATAATCTGTCTTGGAAAAATAAACAATTGTTGGAAAATGTACTTGTGTCATGCACAAAGTAGATGTCCTTAACCGACTTGCCAAAACTATAGTTTGTTAAGATGAAATTTGTGGAGTGGTTGAAAAACGAGTTGTAATGACTCCAACCTAAGTGGATGTAAACTTCTGACTTCAACTGTATGTGTTCTGGTCTCTGTGTTGTGTTGCCTTAGTAATGACCAGCTGTTGCTAAGTAACAGCTGAGTTCCGATAAGAAGAGAGGGAGTGGAGAGAGGGGACAGAGGGATGGAGAGAGGGGACAGAGGGATGGAGAGAGGGGACAGAGGGATGGAGAGAGGGGACAGAGGGATGGAGAGAGGAGACAGAGGGATGGAGAGAGGGGACAGAGGGATGGAGAGAGGAGAGAGAGGGATGGAGAGAGGGGACAGAGGGATGGAGAGAGGGGAGAGAGGGGACAGAGGGATGGAGAGAGGTGACAGAGGGATGGAGAGAGGGGACAGAGGGATGGAGAGAGGGGACAGAGGGATGGAGAGAGGAGAGAGAGGGGACAGAGGGATGGAGAGAGGGGAGAGAGGGGACAGAGAGATGGAGAGAGGGGACAGAGGGATGGAGAGAGGGGACAGAGGGATGGAGAGAGGGGACAGAGGGATGGAGAGAGGGGACAGAGGGATGGAGAGAGGGGACAGAGGGATGGAGAGAGGGGACAGAGGGATGGAGAGAGGGACAGAGGGATGGAGAGAGGGGACAGAGGGATGGAGAGAGGGGACAGAGGGATGGAGAGAGGAGAGAGAGGGATGGAGAGAGGGGACAGAGGGATGGAGAGAGGGGAGAGAGGGGACAGAGGGATGGAGAGAGGTGACAGAGGGATGGAGAGAGGGGACAGAGGGATGGAGAGAGGGGACAGAGGGATGGAGAGAGGAGAGAGAGGGATGGAGAGAGGGGACAGAGGGATGGAGAGAGGGGAGAGAGGGGACAGAGGGATGGAGAGAGGGGACAGAGGGATGGAGAGAGGAGAGAGAGGGATGGAGAGAGGGATGGAGAGAGGGGACAGAGGGATGGAGAGAGGAGAGAGAGGGATGGAGAGAGGGGACAGAGGGATGGAGAGAGGGGACAGAGGGATGGAGAGAGGGGAGAGAGGGGACAGAGGGATGAAAGAGGGGAAAGAAGGATGGAGAGAGGGGAGAGAGGGATGGAGAGAGGGGACAGAGGGATGGAGAGAGGGATGGAGAGAGGGGACAGAGGGATGGAGAGAGGGATGGTGAGAGGGGAGAGAGGACAGAGGGATGGAGAGAGGGAGAGAGGGATGGAGAGATGGGAAAGAAGGATGGAGAGAGGGGAGAGAGGGATGGAGAGAGGGGGGAAAGCGGTGGAGAGAGAGGAGAGAGGGGAGAGAAGGATGGAGAGAGGGGAGAGAGGACAGAGGGATGGAGAGAGGGGAGAGAAGGATGGAGAGAGGGGAGAGAAGGATGGAGAGAGGGGAGAGAAGGATGGAGAGAGGGGACAGAGGGATGGAGAGAGGGGACAGAGGGATGGAGAGAGGGGACAGAGGGATGGAGAGAGAGGAGAGAGGACAGAGGGATGGAGAGAGGGGAGAGAAGGATGGAGAGAGGGGAGAGAGGGATAGAGAGAGGGGACAGAGGGATAGAGAGAGGGGACAGAGGGATAGAGAGAGGGGGAGAGAGGGGACAGAGGGATGGAGAGAGCACAGAGGGATGGAGAGAGGGGACAGAGGGATGGAGAGAGAGCACAGAGGGATGGAGAGAGAGCACAGAGGGATGGAGAGAGAGCACAGAGGGATGGAGAGAGGGGACAGAGGGATGGAGAGAGGGGACAGAGGGATGGAGAGAGGGGAGCGAAGGATGGAGAGAGGGGAGAGAAGGATGGAGAGAGGGAGAGAAGGATGGAGAGAGGGGAGAGAAGGATGGAGAGAGGGGAGAGAGGGATGGAGAGAGGGGAAAGAAGGATGGAGAGAGGGGAGAGAGGACAGAGGGGAGAGAAGGATGGAGAGAGGGGAGAGAGGGATAGAGAGAGGGACAGAGGGATAGAGAGAGGGGACAGAGGGATAGAGAGAGGGGGAGAGAGGACAGAGGGATGGAGAGAGAGCATAGAGGGATGGAGAGAGTGGAGAGGGGACAGAGGGATGGAGAGAGGGGAGAGAAGGATGGAGAGAGGGGAGAGAGGGACAGAGGGAAGAGAGGACAGAGGGATGGAGAGAGGGGACAGAGGGATGAAGAGAGGGAACAGAGGGATGAAGAGAGGGAAGAGAGGGGACAGAGGGATGGAGAGAGGGGACAGAGGGATGGAGAGAGGGGACAGAGAGATGGAGAGAGGGGACAGAGGGATGGAGAGAGGTGACAGAGGGATGGAGAGAGGGGACAGAGAGATGGAGAGAGGGGACAGAGGGATGGAGAGAGGTGACAGAGGGATGGAGAGAGGGGACAGAGGGATGGAGAGAGGAGAGAGAGGGATGGAGAGAGGGGACAGAGGGATGGAGAGAGGGGAGAGAGGGGACAGAGGGATGGAGAGAGGTGACAGAGGGATGGAGAGAGGGGACAGAGGGATGGAGAGAGGGGACAGAGGGATGGAGAGAGGAGAGAGAGGGATGGAGAGAGGGGACAGAGGGATGGAGAGAGGGGAGAGAGGGGACAGAGGGATGGAGAGAGGGGACAGAGGGATGGAGAGAGGAGAGAGAGGGATGGAGAGAGGGATGGAGAGAGGGGACAGAGGGATGGAGAGAGGAGAGAGAGGGATGGAGAGAGGGGACAGAGGGATGGAGAGAGGGGACAGAGGGATGGAGAGAGGGGAGAGAGGGGACCGAGGGATGAAAGAGGGGAAAGAAGGATGGAGAGAGGGGAGAGAGGGATGGAGAGAGGGGACAGAGGGATGGAGAGAGGGATGGAGAGAGGGGACAGAGGGATGGAGAGAGGGATGGTGAGAGGGGAGAGAGGACAGAGGGATGGAGAGAGGGGAGAGAGGGATGGAGAGATGGGAAAGAAGGATGGAGAGAGGGGAGAGAGGGATGGAGAGAGGGGGGAAAGCGGTGGATAGAGAGCAGAGAGGGGAGAGAAGGATGGAGAGAGGGGAGAGAGGACAGAGGGATGGAGAGAGGGGAGAGAAGGATGGAGAGAGGGGAGAGAAGGATGGAGAGAGGGGAGAGAAGGATGGAGAGAGGGGACAGAGGGATGGAGAGAGGGGACAGAGGGATGGAGAGAGGGGACAGAGGGATGGAGAGAGAGGAGAGAGGACAGAGGGATGGAGAGAGGGGAGAGAAGGATGGAGAGAGGGGAGAGAGGGATAGAGAGAGGGGACAGAGGGATAGAGAGAGGGGACAGAGGGATAGAGAGAGGGGGAGAGAGGGGACAGAGGGATGGAGAGAGCACAGAGGGATGGAGAGAGGGGACAGAGGGATGGAGAGAGAGCACAGAGGGATGGAGAGAGAGCACAGAGGGATGGAGAGAGAGCACAGAGGGATGGAGAGAGGGGACAGAGGGATGGAGAGAGGGGACAGAGGGATGGAGAGAGGGGAGCGAAGGATGGAGAGAGGGGAGAGAAGGATGGAGAGAGGGGAGAGAAGGATGGAGAGAGGGGAGAGAAGGATGGAGAGAGGGGAGAGAGGGATGGAGAGAGGGGAAAGAAGGATGGAGAGAGGGGAGAGAGGACAGAGGGGAGAGAAGGATGGAGAGAGGGGAGAGAGGGATAGAGAGAGGGGACAGAGGGATAGAGAGAGGGGACAGAGGGATAGAGAGAGGGGGAGAGAGGACAGAGGGATGGAGAGAGAGCATAGAGGGATGGAGAGAGTGGAGAGGGGACAGAGGGATGGAGAGAGGGGAGAGAAGGATGGAGAGAGGGGAGAGAGGGGACAGAGGGAAGAGAGGACAGAGGGATGGAGAGAGGGGACAGAGGGATGAAGAGAGGGAACAGAGGGATGAAGAGAGGGAAGAGAGGGGACAGAGGGATGGAGAGAGGGAACAGAGGGATGAAGAGAGGGAAGAGAGGGGACAGAGGGATGGAGAGAGGGGAGAGAGGGGTGGAGAGAGAGGAGAGAAGGATGGAGAGAGGGGAGAGAGGGATGGAGAGAGAGGAGAGAAGGATGGAGAGAGGGGACAGAGATGGAGAGAGGGGACAGAGGGGGCAGAGGGATGGGGAGAGTGAGGAGAGATGGATGGAGAGAGAGGAGAGAGGGATGAAGAGAGGAGAGAGGGATGGAGAGAGGCGACAGAGATGGAGAGAGGGGAGAGAGGGATGGAGAGAGGGGACAGGGGGATGGAGAGAGAGGACAAAGGGATGGAGAGAGGGGAGAGAGGGGTGGAGAGAGAGGAGAGAAGGATGAGGAGAGAGAGGAGAGAAGGATGGAGAGAGAGGAGAGAAGGATGAGGAGAGAGAGGAGAGAGGGATGGAGAGAGAGGAGAGAAGGATGAGGAGAAAGAGGAGAGAGGGTTGAAGAGAGGACAGAGGGATGGAGAGAGGGGACAGAGATGGAGAGAGGGGAGAGAAGGATGGAGAGAGGGGACAGGGATGTAGAGAGGGGAAAGAGGGAGTGGAGAGAGGAGAGAGAAGGATGGAGACAGGGGACAGAGATGGAGAGAGGGATGAGAGAGGGGACAGAGGGATGGAGAGAGGGGACAGAGATGGAGGAGAGAAGGATGGAGAGAGATCAGAAAGGGATGAGGAGAGAGAGGAGAGAGAGATGGAGAGGAGACAGATGGAGAGAGGGGAGAGAAGGATGGAGAGAGGGGAGAGAAGGATGGAGAGAGGGGAGAGAGGGATAGACAGAGGGGACAGAGATGGAGAGAGGGGAGAGAGGGGTGGAGAGAGAGGAGAGAGGGATGGAGAGAGAGGACAGGGATGGAGAGAGGGGACAGGGATGGAGAGAGGGGACAGGGATGGAGAGAGAGGAGAGAGGGATGGAGAGAGGGGAGAGAGGTTTAGAGATGGGAGAGAGGGATGGAGAGAGGGGAGGACAGGGATGGAGAGAGGGGGGCAGAGGGGTGGAGAGAGGGGACAGGGATGGAGAGAGGGGGCAGAGGGGTGGAGAGAGGGGACAGGGATGGAGAGAGGGGGCAGAGGGGTGGAGAGAGGGGACAGGGATGGAGAGAGGGGAGAGAGGAATGGAGAGAGGGGACAGAGGGATGGAGAGAGGGGAGAGAAGGATGGAGAGAGGGGACAGAGGGATGGAGAGAGGGGACAGGGATGGAGAGAGGGGAGAGAGGAATGGAGAGAGGGGACAGAGGGGAGAGAGGGGACAGAGGGATGGAGAGAGGGGACAGAGGGATGGAGAGAGAGGAGAGAGGGATGAAGAGAGGGAAGAGAGGGGACAGAGGGATGACGAGAGAGGAGAGAAGGATGGAGAGAGGGGAGAGAGGGGTGGAGAGAGGGCAGAGGGGTGGAGAGAGGGGAGAGAGGGGTGGAGAGAGGAGAGAGGGATGGAGAGAGAGGAGAGAAGGATGAGGAGAGAGAGGAGAGAGGGATGGAGAGAGAGGAGAGAGGGATGGAGAGAGAGAAGAGAAGGATGGAGAGAGAGAAGAGAAGGATGGAGAGAGGGGACAGAGATGGAGAGAGGGGACAGAGGGGGCAGAGGGATGGAGAGAGTGATGGGGAGAGAGAGGAAAGAGGGATGAAGAGAGGGATGGAGAGAGGGGACAGAGATGGAGAGAGGGGAGAGAAGGATGGAGAGAGGGGAGAGAGGGATGGAGGGATGGAGAGAGGGGACAGGGGGATGGAGAGAGAGGACAAAGGGATGGAGAGAGAGGACAAAGGGATGGAGAGAGGGGAGAGAAGGATGGAGAGAGGGGAGAGAGGGATGGAGGGATGGAGAGAGGGGACAGGGGGATGGAGAGAGAGGACAAAGGGATGGAGAGAGGGGAGAGAGGGGACAGAGGGATGGAGAGAGGGGAGAGAGGGGTGGAGAGAGGAGAGAGGGATGGAGAGAGAGGAGAGAAGGATGGAGAGAGAGGAGAGAAGGATGAGGAGAGAGAGGAGAGAGGGATGGAGAGAGAGGAGAGAGGGATGGAGAGAGAGGAGAGAGGGATGGAGAGAGAGGAGAGAAGGATGAGGAGAGAGAGGAGAGAGGGATGAAGAGAGGAGAGAGGGATGAGAGAGGGGACAGAGATGGAGAGAGAGGAGAGAGGGATGGAGACAGGGGACAGAGATGGAGAGAGGGGAGAGAAGGATGGAGAGAGGAGAGAGAGGGATGGAGAGAGGGGAGAGAGGGAGTGGAGAGAGAAGGATGGAGACAGGGGACAGAGATGGAGAGAGGGATGGAGAGAGGGGACAGAGGGATGGAGAGAGGGGACAGAGATGGAGGAGAGGGGACAGAGATGGAGGAGAGAAGGATGGAGAGAGTGGAGAAAGGGATGAGGAGAGAGAGGAGAGAGAGATGGAGAGAGGGATGAGAGAGGGGACAGAGATGGAGAGAGGGGAGAGAAGGATGGAGAGAGGGGACAGAGGGATGGAGAGAGGGGACAGAGGGATGGAGAGAGGGGACAGAGGGATGGAGAGAGGGGAGAGAAGGATGGAGAGAGGGGAGAGTGGGATAGACAGAGGGGACAGAGATGGAGAGAGGGGAGAGAGGGGTGGAGAGAGAGGAGAGAGGGATGGAGAGAGAGGACAGGGATGGAGAGAGGGGACAGGGATGGAGAGAGGGGAGAGGGATGGAGAGAGAGGAGAGAGGGATGGAGAGAGAGGAGAGAGGGATGGAGAGAGGGGAGAGAGGGATAGAGAGGGGAGAGAGGGATGGAGAGAGGGGAGGACAGGGATGGAGAGAGGGGGCAGAGGGGTGGAGAGAGGGGACAGAGGGATGGAGAGAGGGGAGAGAAGGATGGAGAGGGGAGAAAGGGATGGAGAGGGGACAGAGATGGAGAGAGGGGACAGAGAGAGGGAGTGGAGAGAGGGGAAAGAGCGGACATAGGGATGGAGAGAGGGGAGAGAGGACAGAGGGATGAGAGAGGGGCGAGAGGGGACAGAGGGATGGAGAGAGAAGGATGAAGAGAGGGGAGAGAGGGATAGAGAGAGGGGACAGAGATGGAGAGAGGGGAGAGAAGGATGGAGAGAGAAGAGAGAGGGATGAGAGAGAGGAGAGAAGGATGGAGAGATGGGAGAGAGGGATGGAGAGAGGGGAGAGAGGGATGGAGGGAGAGGAGAGGATGGAGAGAGGGATGGAGAGAGGGGAGAGAAGGATGGAGAGGATAGAGAGGGATGGAGAGGGATGAAGAGAGGGGAGAGAGGGATGGAGAGAGGGGTTAGAAGGATGGAGAGAGGGATGGAGAGAGGGGAGAGAAGGATGGAGAGAGGAGAGAGAGGGATGAGAGAGAGGAAAGAAGGATGGAGAGAGAGGAGAGGGATGGAGAGAGGAGAGAGAGGGATGGAGAGAGAGGAGAGGGATGAAGAAAGGGGAGAGAGGGATGGAGAGAGGGGAGAGAAGGATGGAGAGAGGGGAGAGAGGGATGGAGGGAGAGGAGAGGATGGAGAGAGGGATGGAGAGAGGGGAGAGAAGGATGGAGAGAGGATAGAGAGGGATGGAGAGGGATGAAGAGAGGGGAGAGAGGGATGGAGAGAGGGGTTAGAAGGATGGAGAGAGGGATGGAGAGAGGGGAGAGAAGGATGGAGAGAGGAGAGAGAGGGATGAGAGAGAGGAAAGAAGGATGGAGAGAGAGGAGAGGGATGGAGAGAGGAGAGAGAGGGATGGAGAGAGAGGAGAGGGATGAAGAAAGGGGAGAGAGGGATGGAGAGAGGGGAGAGAAGGATGGAGAGGGGAGAAGGATAGAGAGAGAGGAGAGTGATGGAGAGAGGGGAGAGATGGATGGAGAGAGAGGAGAGAGGGATGGAGAGAGAGGAGAGAAGGATGGGGAGAGAGGAGAGAGGGATGGAGAGAGGGGACAGAGATGGAGAGAGGGGAGAGAAGGATGGAGAGAGGAGAGAGAGGGATGAGAGAGAGGAGAGAAGGATGGAGAGATGGGAGAGGGATGGAGAGAGAGGAGAGGGATGAAGAGAGGGGAGAGAGGGATGGAGAGAGGGGAGAGAAGGATGGAGAGAGGGGAGAGAAGGATGGAGAGAGGAGAGGTATGAAGAGAGGGGAGAGAGGGATGGAGAGAGAGGAGAGGGATGAAGAGAGGGGAGAGAGGGATGGAGAGAGGGGAGAGAAGGATGGAGAGAGGGGAGAGAAGGATGGAGAGAGGGATGAGGGGTGAAGAGAGGGGAGAGAGGGATGGAGAGAGAGGAGAGAGGAATGGAGAGAGGGGACAGAGGGAGTGGAGAGAGGGGACAGAGGGATGGAGAGAGGGGTGGAGAGAGAGGAGAGAGGGATGGAGAGAGAGGAGAGAGGGATGGAGAGAGAGGAGAGAGAAGGATGGAGAGAGGGGACAGAGGGGTGGAGAGAGAGGAGAGAGAGGAGAGAGGGATGGAGAGATAGATGGAGAGAGGGGAGAGAGGACAGAGGGATGGAGAGAGGGGAGAGAGAGAGGAGAGAGGGAGGAGAGAGGGATGGAGAGAGAGGAGAGGGATGGAGAGAGGAGAGAGGGATGGAGAGAGGGGACAGAGATGGAGAGAGGGGACAGAGGGATAGACAGAGGGGGCAGAGGGGTGGAGAGAGAGGAGAGAGGGATGGAGAGAGAGGAGACAGGGATGGAGAGAGGGGACAGAGATGGAGAGAGGGGACAGAGGGATAGACAGAGGGGGCAGAGGGGTGGAGAGAAAGGAGAGAGGGATGGAGAGAGGGATGTTTAGAGAGAGGAGACAGGGATGGAGAGAGGGGACAGGGATGGAGAGAGGGGACAGGGATGGAGAGAGGGGACAGGGATGGAGAGAGGGGAGAGAAGGATGGAGAGAGGAGAGATGAGAGAGAGGGATGAGAGAGAGGAGAGAAGGATGGAGAGATGGGAGAGGGATGGAGAGAGGGGAGAGAAGGATGGAGAGAGAGGGATGGAGAGAGAGGAGAGGGATGAAGAGAAGGGAGAGAGGGATGGAGAGAAGGATGGAGAGAGGGGAGAGAAGGATGGAGAGAGGAGAGAGAGGGATGGAGAGAGGAGAGGGATGGAGAGAGAGGAGAGGGCTGTAGAGAGGGGAGAGAGGGATGGAGAGAGGGGAGAGAGGGATGAGAGAGAGGAGAGGGATGAAGAGAGGGGAGAGAGGGATGGAGAGAGGGGAGAGAACGATGGAGAGAGGGATGAGGGATGAAGAGAGGGGAGAGAGGGATGGAGAGAAGGATGAAGAGAGGGGAGAGAGGGATGGAGAGTGGGGAGAGAGATGGAGAGAGCGTTAGAGAGAGGGGAGTGGGATGAGAGAGAGGGGAGAGGACAGGGGATGAGAGAGGGGAGAGAGGGGACAGAGGGATGGAGAGAGAAGGGTGGAGAGAGGGGAGAGAGGGATAGAGAGAGGGGACAGATGGAGAGAGGGGAGAGAGGACAGAGGGATAGACAGAGGGGACGGACGGGGCAGAGTGGTGGAGAGAGAGGAGAGAGGGATGGAGAGAGAGGAGAGAAGGATGGAGAGAGAGGAGAGAAGGATGGAGAGAGGGGAGAGAGGGATGGAGAGAGGGGACAGAGATGGAGAGAGGGGAGAGAAGGATGGAGAGAGGAGAGAGGGATGGAGAGAGGGGAGAGAGGAGAAGGATGGAGAGAGAGGAGAGGGATGAAGAGAGGGGAGAGAGGGATGAAGAGAGGGGAGAGAGGGATGGAGAGAGAGGAGAGAGGGATGGAGAGAGAGGAGAGGGATGAAGAGAGGGGAGAGATGGATGGAGAGAAGGATGGAGAGAGGGATGAGGGATGAAGAGAGTGGGGAGAGGGATGGAGAGAACGTTGGAGAGAGGGGAGTGGGATGAGATAGAGGGGAGAGAGGGATGGAGAGAGTGGAGAGAGGGATAGAGAGAGGGGACAGAGGGATAGAGAGAGGGGACAGAGATGGAGAGTGGAGAGAGGGATGGAGAGAGGGGAGAGAGGGATGGAGAGAAGGATGAAGAGAGGGGATAGAGGGATGGAGAGTGGGGAGAGAGGGATGGAGAGAGAGGAGAGAACTGTATGGATATGAGTTATTGCTGTAAAAAAGGTTGGAAACTGTCAGTCTACTACCCCTGTGTTCTCTCAGACTCCCTGACTGTCAGTCTACTACCCCACTGTGCTGTGCAGGCTTAGGCTCCAGCAGTTCTGTCCCAGATCTGTTAGTGCTGCCAGGCTCCAGTGGCTCTGGGGAAATAATGTACACTAGTATGATGGTGTCCTAATTCAATCTGTGAACCGAAGATACCGAGCTAACTTCTACCCATAACTACCAACGATCTGAGCAGAGGGAACTGCCACCCGTAACTACCAACGATCTGAGCAGAGGGAACTGCCACCCGTAACTACCAACGATCTGAGCAGAGGGAACTGCCACCCGTAACTACCAACGATCTGAGCAGAGGGAACTGCCACCCGTAACTACCAACGATCTGAGCAGAGGGAACTGCCACCCGTAACTACCAACGATCTGAGCAGAGGGAACTACCACCCGTAACTACCAACGATCTGAGCAGAGGTAACTACCACCCGTAACTACCAACGATCTGAGCAGAGGTAACTACCACCCGTAACTACCAACGATCTGAGCAGAGGGAACTACCACCCGTAACTACCAACGATCTGAGCAGAGGGAACTACCACCCGTAACTACCAACGATCTGAGCAGAGGTAACTACCACCCGTAACTACCAACGATCTGAGCAGAGGGAACTACCACCCGTAACTACCAACGATCTGAGCAGAGGTAACTACCACCCGTAACTACCAACGATCTGATAAGAGGGAACTACCACCCGTAACTACCAACGATCTGAGCAGAGGTAACTACCACCCGTAACTACCAACGATCTGAGCAGAGGGAACTGCCACCCGTAACTACCAACGATCTGAGCAGAGGGAACTACCACCCGTAACTACCAACGATCTGAGCAGAGGGAACTACCACCCGTAACTACCAACGATCTGAGCAGAGGTAACTACCACCCGTAACTACCAACGATCTGAGCAGAGGTAACTACCAACGATCTGAGCAGAGGGAACTGCCACCCGTAACTACCAACGATCTGAGCAGAGGGAACTGCCACCCGTAACTACCAACGATCTGAGCAGAGGTAACTACCACCGATCTGAGCAGAGGTAACTACCACCGATCTGAGCAGAGGTAACTATCAACGATCTGAGCAGAGGTAACTATCAACGATCTGAGCAGAGGAAACTGCATTATAATTGTATAAGACAAGTCACTACGACAGTTATTACAGGAAATATGCGGTCAGTAGATTCTGACTAAAACAATTCAAAGACCACTTTTTATTTTTTATGACAAACTTGTTTGTCAAAGTTTGATAAGAACAGATAGATAATCAAAACACTGTCAACATGCCATAAGCCAATCCCGTACATCCCCACAGCTTCAGGTGCTACAAGATACAAAACACATTGGCCCACATTTCAGACAATTCTGGCAGTCATTTCTTCATGCATCGCTACTGCCATCTAGAGGACATGCAGACTACAGAAACAATACAACATTTCTCACATTTCATTCCATGACTTGGAGGAAAGAGGATGATTTCAGGAATGTAGGTTTGGTACCTTCCACAGACATTTTAGAAAATACAACAAAAAAAACATTGCTAGGTTATATCCATATGTAATAATTATATAGGAGTGGTTATATCCATATGTAATGATTATATCCAGCCGTGTCAATACTGCCCCCTAGCCCTAACAGGCTACGTATGGTTAGGAATCGCTTTTCATCCTTAAGCCAGACATACGGTGCATTCGGAAAGTATTCAGACCCCTCGACTTTTTCCACTTTGTTACGTTACAGCCTTATTCTAAAATTGATTAAATTCCCCCCCCTCAAACTACACACAATATCCCATAATGACACTTTTTCTTGTGCAAATTTGTTGAAAATGAAAAACAGTAATACCTTATTTACATAAGTATTCAGACCCTTTGCTATGAGACTAAATTGAGCTCAGGTGCATCCTGTTTCCATTGATCATCCTTGAGATGTTTCTACAACTTGATTGGAGTCCACCTGTGGTAAATTTAATTGATTGGACATGATTTGGAAAGGCACACACCTGTCTATATAAGGTCCCACAGTTGACAGTGCATGTCAGAGCAAAAACCAAGCCATGAGGTCAAAAGAATTGTCTGTAGAGCTCTGAGACAGGATTGTGTCGAGGCACAGATCTGGGGAAGGGTACCAAAAAATTTCTGCAGTGTTGAAGGTCCCCAAGAACACAGTGGCCTCCATCACTGCTAAATGGAAGAAGTTTGGAACCACCAAGACTCTTCCTAGAGCTGGCCGCCCGGCCAAACTGAGCAATCGGGGGAGAAGGGCCTTGGTCAGGGAGGTGACCAAGAACCTGATGTTCACTTTGACAGAGCTCTGGAGTTCCTCTGTGGAGATGGGAGAACCTTCCAGAAGGACAACCATCTCTGCAGCGTTCCACCAATCAGGCCTTTATTGTTGAGTGGTCAGATAAGCCACTCCTCAGTAAAACGCACACGACAGCCCGCTTTGGGTTTGCCAAAAGGCACCTAAAGGACTCTCAGACCATGAGAAACAAGATTCTCTGGTCTGATGAAACCAATATTAAACTCTTTGGCCTGAATGCCAAGCATCACGTCTGGAGGAAACCTGGCACCATCCCTACGGTGAAGCATGGTGGTGGCAGCATCTTGCTGTGGGGATGTTTTTCAGCAGCAGGGACTGTGAGACTAGTCAGGATCGAGGCTATATACTGTATATAGCCTCTCTACTGTATATAGCCTCTCTACTGTATATAGCCTCTACTGTATATAGTCTCTACTGTATATAGCCTCTCTACTGTATATAGCCTCTCTACTGTATATAGCCCCTACTGTATATAGCCTCTACTGTATATAGCCTCTCTACTGTATATAGCCTCTCTACTGTATATAGCCTCTACTGTATATAGCCTCTACTGTATAGTATATAGCCTCTACTATATATAGCCTCTACTGTATATAGCCTCTACTGTATATAGCCTCTCTACTGTATATAGCCTCTCTACTGTATATAGCCACTCTACTGTTTATAGCCTCTCTACTGTTATAGCCTCTACTGTATATAGCCTCTACTGTATATAGACTCTACTGTATATAGCCTCTCTACTGTATATAACCTCTCTACTGTATATAACCTCTCTACTGTATATCGCCCCTCTACTGTATATAGCCTCTCTACTGTATGTAGCCTCTCTACTGTATATAGCCCTCTACTGTATATAGCCCTCTACTGTATATAGCCTCTCTACTGTATATAGCCTCTCTACTGTATATAGCCTCTCTACTGTATATAGCCTCTCACTGTATATAGCCTCTACTGTATATAGCCTCTACTGTATAGTATATAGCCTCTACTGTATATAGCCTCTACTGTATATAGCCTCTACTGTATATAGCCTCTACTGTATATAGCCTCTCTACTGTATATAGCCTCTCTACTGTATATAGCCACTCTACTGTATATAACCTCTCTACTGTATATAACCTCTCTACTGTATATCGCCCCTCTACTGTATATAGCCTCTCTACTGTATGTAGCCTCTCTACTGTATATAGCCTCTCTACTGTATATAACCTCTCTACTGTATATAACCTCTCTACTGTATATCGCCCCTCTACTGTATATAGCCTCTCTACTGTATGTAGCCTCTCTACTGTATATAGCCTCTCTACTGTATATAGCCTCTCTACTGTATATAGCCTCTACTGTATATATCCCCTCTACTGTATATAGCCTCTCTACTGTATATAGCCTCTCTACTGTATATAGCCTCTCTACTGTATATAGACTCTACTGTATATAGCCTCTCTACTGTATGTAGCCTCTCTACTGTATATAGCCTCTCTACTGTATATAGCCTCTCTACTGTATATAGCCTCTCTACTGTATATAGCTTCTACTGCCTATAGCCTCTACTGTATATAGCCTCTCTACTGTATATAGCCTCTACTGTATATAGCCCCTACTGTATGTAGCCTCTACTGTATATAGCCTCTCTACTGTATATAGCCTCACTACTGTATATAGCCTCTCTACTGTATATAGCCTCTCTACTGTATATAGCGTCACTACTGTATATAGCCTCTCTACTGTATATAACCTCTACTGTATATAGCCTCTCTACTGTATATAGCCTCTCTACTGTATATAGCCCCTACTGTATATAGCCTCTACTGTATATAGCCTCTACTGTATATAGCCCTAACTGTATATAGCCCCTACTGTATATAGCCTCTCTACTGTATATAGCCTCTCTACTGTATATAGCCTCTCTACTGTATATAGCCTCTACTGTATATAGCCTCTCTCCTGTATCTAGCCTCTCTACTGTATATAGCCTCTCTACTGTATATAGCCCCTCTACTGTATATAGCCTCTCTACTGTATATAGCCTCTCTACTGTATATAGCCTCTACAGTAGAGACTATATACAGTAGAGGCTATATACAGTAGAGGCTATATACAGTATAGTATATAGCCTCTACTGTATATAGCCTCTACTGTATATAGGCTCTCTACTGTATATAGCCTCTCTACTGTATATAGCCTCTCTACTGTATACAGCCTCGCTACTGTATATAGCCTCTACTGTATATAGACTCTACTGTATATATCCTCTACTGTATATAGCCTCTCTACTGTATATTACCTCTCTACTGTATATTACCTCTCTACTGTATATAGCCTCTCTACTGTATATAGCCTCTCTACTGTATATAGCCTCTCTACTGTATATAGCCTCTACTGTATATAGCCTCTCTACTGTATGTAGCCTCTCTACTGTATATAGCCTCTCTACTGTATATAGCCTCTCTACTGTATATGGCCTCTCTACTGTATGTAGCCTCTCTACTGTATGTAGCCTCTCTACTGTATACAGTCTCTCTACTGTATATAGCCTCTCTACTGTATATAGCCTCTCTACTGTATATAGCCTCTCTACTGTATGTAGCCTCTCTACTGTATGTAGCCTCTCTACTGTATGTAGCCTCTCTACTGTATGTAGCCTCTCTACTGTATACAGCCTCTCTACTGTATATAGCCTCTCTACTGTATATAGCCTCTACTGTATATAGCCTCTCTACTGTATATAGCCTCTCTACTGTATATAGCCTCTCTACTGTATGTAGCCTCTACTGTATATAGCCTCTCTACTGTATATAGCCTCTCTACTGTATATAGCCTCTCTACTGTATATAGCCTCTCTACTGTATATAGCCTCTACTGTATATAGCCTCTCTACTGTATATAGCCTCTACTGTATATAGCCTCTCTACTGTATATAGCCTCTCTACTGTATATAGCCTCTCTACTGTATGTAGCCTCTCTACTGTATATAGCCTCTACTGTATATAGCCTCTCTACTGTATATAGCCTCTACTGTATATAGCCTCTCTACTGTATATAGCCTCTCTACTGTATATATCCTCTCTACTGTATATAGCCTCTACTGTATATAGCCTCTCTACTGTATATAGCCTCTACTGTATATAGCCTCTACTGTATATAGCCTCTACTGTATATAGCCTCTACTGTATATAGCCTCTACTGTATATAGCCTCACTACTGTATATAGCCTCTACTGTATATAGCCCCTACTGTATATAGCCTCTACTGTATATAGTCTCTCTACTGTATATAGCCTCTCTACTGTATATAGCCTCACTACTGTATATAGCCTCTCTCCTGTATATAGCCTCTCTACTGTATATAGCCTCTCTACTGTATATAGCCTCTCTACTGTATATAGCCTCTCTCCTGTATATAGCCTCTCTACTGTATGTAGCCTCTCTACTGTATATAGCCTCTCTACTGTATATAGCCCCTCTACTGTATATAGCCCATACTGTATATAGCCAATCTACTGTATGTAGCCTCTCTACTGTATATCGCCCCTCTACTGTATATAGCCTCTCTACTGTATATAGCCTCTCTACTGTATATAGCCTCTCTACTGTATATAGCCTCTCTACTGTATATAGCCTCCCTACTGTATGTAGCCTCTCTACTGTATATAGCCTCTTTTGTATATATAGCATCTCTACTGTATATAGCCTCTACTGTATATCATCTCTCTACTGTATATGGCCTCTACTGTATGTAGCCTCGCTACTGTATATAGCCTCTACTGTATATAGCCTCTCTACTGTATATAGCCTCTACTGTATATAACCTCTCTACTGTATATAGCCTCTACTGTATATAACTCTCTACTGTATATAGCCTCTCTACTGTATATAGCCTCTCTACTGTATATAGCCTCTACTGTATATAGCCTCTCTACTGTATATAGCCTCTCTACTGTATATAGCCTCTCTACTGTATAAAGCCTCTCTACTGTATATAGCCTCTACTGTATACAGCCTCTACTGTATATAGCCTCTCTACTGTATATAGCCTCTACTGTATATAGCCTCTCTACTGTATATAGCCTCTCTACTGTATATAGCCTCTACTGTATATAGCCTCTCTACTGTATATAGCCCTCTACTGTATATAGCCTCTACTGTATATAGCCTCTACTGTATATAGCCTCTCTACTGTATATAGCCTCTCTACTGTATATAGCCTCTCTACTGTATATAGCCCCTACTGTATATAGCCTCTCTACTGTATATAGCCTCTCTACTGTATATAGCCTCTCCTGTATATAGCCTCTACTGTATAGTATATAGCCTCTACTGTATATAGCCTCTACTGTATATAGCCTCTACTGTATATAGCCTCTACTGTATATAGCCTCTACTGTATATAGCCTCTCTACTGTATATAGCCTCTCTACTGTATATAGCCACTCTACTGTATACAGCCTCGCTACTTTTATAGCCTCTACTGTATATAGCCTCTACTGTATATAGACTCTACTGTATATAGCCTCTACTGTATATAGCCTCTCTACTGTATATAACCTCTCTACTGTATATAACCTCTCTACTGTATATCGCCCCTCTACTGTATATAGCCTCTCTACTGTATGTAGCCTCTCTACTGTATATAGCCTCTCTACTGTATATAGCCTCTACTGTATATATCCCCCTCTACTGTATATAGCCTCTCTACTGTATATAGCCTCTCTACTGTATATAGCCTCTCTACTGTATATAGCCTCTACTGTATATAGCCTCTACTGTATAGTATATAGCCTCTACTGTATATAGCCTCTACTGTATATAGCCTCTACTGTATATAGCCTCTACTGTATATAGCCTCTACTGTATATAGCCTCTCTACTGTATATAGCCTCTCTACTGTATATAGCCACTCTACTGTATACAGCCTCGCTACTTTTATAGCCTCTACTGTATATAGCCTCTACTGTATATAGACTCTACTGTATATAGTCTCTACTGTATATAGCCTCTCTACTGTATATAGCCTCTCTACTGTATATAGCCTCTACTGTATATAGCCTCTCTACTGTATATAGCCTCTACTGTATATAGCCTCTCTACTGTATATAGCCTCTCTACTGTATATAGCCTCTCTACTGTATGTAGCCTCTCTACTGTATATAGCCTCTACTGTATATAGCCTCTCTACTGTATATAGCCTCTACTGTATATAGCCTCTCTACTGTATATAGCCTCTCTACTGTATATATCCTCTCTACTGTATATAGCCTCTACTGTATATAGCCTCTCTACTGTATATAGCCTCTACTGTATATAGCCTCTACTGTATATAGCCTCTACTGTATATAGCCTCTACTGTATATAGCCTCTACTGTATATAGCCTCACTACTGTATATAGCCTCTACTGTATATAGCCCCTACTGTATATAGCCTCTACTGTATATAGTCTCTCTACTGTATATAGCCTCTCTACTGTATATAGCCTCACTACTGTATATAGCCTCTCTCCTGTATATAGCCTCTCTACTGTATATAGCCTCTCTACTGTATATAGCCTCTCTACTGTATATAGCCTCTCTCCTGTATATAGCCTCTCTACTGTATGTAGCCTCTCTACTGTATATAGCCTCTCTACTGTATATAGCCCCTCTACTGTATATAGCCCATACTGTATATAGCCAATCTACTGTATGTAGCCTCTCTACTGTATATCGCCTCTCTACTGTATATAGCCTCTCTACTGTATATAGCCTCTCTACTGTATATAGCCTCTCTACTGTATATAGCCTCTCTACTGTATATAGCCTCCCTACTGTATGTAGCCTCTCTACTGTATATAGCCTCTTTTGTATATATAGCATCTCTACTGTATATAGCCTCTACTGTATATCATCTCTCTACTGTATATGGCCTCTACTGTATGTAGCCTCGCTACTGTATATAGCCTCTACTGTATATAGCCTCTCTACTGTATATAGCCTCTACTGTATATAACCTCTCTACTGTATATAGCCTCTACTGTATATAACTCTCTACTGTATATAGCCTCTCTACTGTATATAGCCTCTCTACTGTATATAGCCTCTACTGTATATAGCCTCTCTACTGTATATAGCCTCTCTACTGTATATAGCCTCTCTACTGTATAAAGCCTCTCTACTGTATATAGCCTCTACTGTATACAGCCTCTACTGTATATAGCCTCTCTACTGTATATAGCCTCTACTGTATATAGCCTCTCTACTGTATATAGCCTCTCTACTGTATATAGCCTCTACTGTATATAGCCTCTCTACTGTATATAGCCCCTACTGTATATAGCCTCTACTGTATATAGCCTCTACTGTATATAGCCTCTCTACTGTATATAGCCTCTCTACTGTATATAGCCTCTCTACTGTATATAGCCCCTACTGTATATAGCCTCTCTACTGTATATAGCCTCTCTACTGTATATAGCCTCTCCTGTATATAGCCTCTACTGTATAGTATATAGCCTCTACTGTATATAGCCTCTACTGTATATAGCCTCTACTGTATATAGCCTCTACTGTATATAGCCTCTACTGTATATAGCCTCTCTACTGTATATAGCCTCTCTACTGTATATAGCCACTCTACTGTATACAGCCTCGCTACTTTTATAGCCTCTACTGTATATAGCCTCTACTGTATATAGACTCTACTGTATATAGCCTCTACTGTATATAGCCTCTCTACTGTATATAACCTCTCTACTGTATATAACCTCTCTACTGTATATCGCCCCTCTACTGTATATAGCCTCTCTACTGTATGTAGCCTCTCTACTGTATATAGCCTCTCTACTGTATATAGCCTCTACTGTATATATCCCCTCTACTGTATATAGCCTCTCTACTGTATATAGCCTCTCTACTGTATATAGCCTCTCTACTGTATATAGCCTCTACTGTATATAGCCTCTACTGTATAGTATATAGCCTCTACTGTATATAGCCTCTACTGTATATAGCCTCTACTGTATATAGCCTCTACTGTATATAGCCTCTACTGTATATAGCCTCTCTACTGTATATAGCCTCTCTACTGTATATAGCCACTCTACTGTATACAGCCTCGCTACTTTTATAGCCTCTACTGTATATAGCCTCTACTGTATATAGACTCTACTGTATATAGTCTCTACTGTATATAGCCTCTCTACTGTATATAACCTCTCTACTGTATATAACCTCTCTACTGTATATCGCCCCTCTACTGTATATAGCCTCTCTACTGTATGTAGCCTCTCTACTGTATATAGCCTCTCTACTGTATATAGCCTCTCTACTGTATATAGCCTCTACTGTATATATCCCCTCTACTGTATATAGCCTCTCTACTGTATATAGCCTCTCTACTGTATATAGCCTCTCTACTGTATATAGCCTCTACTGTATATAGCCTCTCTACTGTATGTAGCCTCTCTACTGTATATAGCCTCTCTACTGTATATAGCCTCTCTACTGTATATAGCCTCTCTACTGTATATAGCTTCTACTGCATATAGCCTCTACTGTATATAGCCTCTCTACTGTATATAGCCTCTACTGTATATAGCCCCTACTGTATGTAGCCTCTACTGTATATAGCCTCTCTACTGTATATAGCCTCACTACTGTATATAGCCTCTCTACTGTATATAGCCTCTCTACTGTATATAGCGTCACTACTGTATATAGCCTCTCTACTGTATATAACCTCTCTACTGTATATAGCCTCTCTACTGTATATAGCCTCTCTACTGTATATAGCCCCTACTGTATATAGCCTCTACTGTATATAGCCTCTACTGTATATAGCCCTAACTGTATATAGCCCCTACTGTATATAGCCTCTCTACTGTATATTGCCTCTCTACTGTATATAGCCTCTCTACTGTATATAGCCTCTACTGTATATAGCCTCTACTGTATATAGCCCATCTACTGTATATAGCCTCTCTACTGTATATATCCTCTCTACTGTATATAGCCTCTACTGTATATAGCCTCTCTACTGTATATAGCCTCTACTGTATATAGCCTCTACTGTATATAGCCTCTACTGTATATAGCCTCTCTACTGTATATAGCCTCACTACTGTATATACCCTCTACTGTATATAGCCCCTACTGTATATAGCCTCTCTACTGTATATAGCCTCTCTCCTGTATCTAGCCTCTCTACTGTATATAGCCTCTCTACTGTATATAGCCCCTCTACTGTATATAGCCTCTCTACTGTATATAGCCTCTACAGTAGAGACTATATACAGTAGAGGCTATATACAGTAGAGGCTATATACAGTATAGTATATAGCCTCTACTGTATATAGCCTCTACTGTATATAGGCTCTCTACTGTATATAGCCTCTCTACTGTATATAGCCTCTCTACTGTATACAGCCTCGCTACTGTATATAGCCTCTACTGTATATATCCTCTACTGTATATAGCCTCTCTACTGTATATTACCTCTCTACTGTATATTACCTCTCTACTGTATATAGCCTCTCTACTGTGTATAGCCTCTACTGTATATAGCCTCTCTACTGTATGTAGACTCTCTACTGTATATAGCCTCTCTACTGTATATAGCCTCTCTACTGTATGTAGCCTCTCTACTGTATGTAGCCTCTCTACTGTATACAGCCTCTCTACTGTATATAGCCTCTCTACTGTATATAGCCTCTCTACTGTATATAGCCTCTCTACTGTATGTAGCCTCTCTACTGTATGTAGCCTCTCTACTGTATACAGCCTCTCTACTGTATATAGCCTCTCTACTGTATATAGCCTCTCTACTGTATATAGCCTCTACTGTATATAGCCTCTCTACTGTATATAGCCTCTCTACTGTATATAGCCTCTCTACTGTATGTAGCCTCTACTGTATATAGCCTCTCTACTGTATATAGCCTCTCTACTGTATATAGCCTCTCTACTGTATATAGCCTCTACTGTATATAGCCTCTCTACTGTATATAGCCTCTACTGTATATAGCCTCTCTACTGTATATAGCCTCTCTACTGTATATAGCCTCTCTACTGTATGTAGCCTCTCTACTGTATATAGCCTCTCTACTGTATATAGCCCCTACTGTATATAGCCTCTACTGTATATAGCCTCTCTACTGTATATAGCCTCTCTACTGTATATATCCTCTCTACTGTATATAGCCTCTACTGTATATAGCCTCTACTGTATATAGCCTCTCTACTGTATATAGCGTCTACTGTATATAGCCTCTACTGTATATAGCCTCTACTGTATATAGCCTCTACTGTATATAGCCTCTACTGTATATAGCCTCACTACTGTATATAGCCTCTACTGTATATAGCCCCTACTGTATATAGCCTCTACTGTATATAGGCTCTCTACTGTATATAGCCTCTCTACTGTATATAGTCTCACTACTGTATATAGCCTCTCTCCTGTATATAGCCTCTCTACTGTATATAGCCTCTCTACTGTATATAGCCTCTCTACTGTATATAGCCTCTCTCCTGTATATAGCCTCTCTACTGTATATAGCCTCTCTACTGTATATAGCCCCTCTACTGTATATAGCCCATACTGTATATAGCCAATCTACTGTATGTAGCCTCTCTACTGTATATCGCCCCTCTACTGTATATAGCCTCTCTACTGTATATAGCCTCTCTACTGTATATAGCCTCCCTACTGTATGTAGCCTCTCTACTGTATATAGCCTCTTTTGTATATATAGCATCTCTACTGTATATAGCCTCTACTGTATATCATCTCTCTACTGTATATGGCCTCAACTGTATGTAGCCTCGCTACTGTATATAGCCTCTACTGTATATAGCCTCTCTACTGTATATAGCCTCTACTGTATATAACCTCTCTACTGTATATAGCCTCTACTGTATATAACCTCTCTACTGTATATAGCCTCTCTACTGTATATAGCCTCTCTACTGTATATAGCCTCTACTGTATATAGCCTCTCTACTGTATATAGCCTCTCTACTGTATATAGCCTCTCTACTGTATAAATCCTCTCTACTGTATATAGCCTCTACTGTATATAGCATCTCTACTGTATATAGCCTCTACTGTATATAGCCTCTCTACTGTATATAGCCTCTACTGTATATAGCCTCTCTACTGTATATAGCCTCTCTACTGTATATAGCCTCTACTGTATATAGCCTCTACTGTATATAGCCTCTCTACTGTATATAGCCTCTCTACTGTATATAGCCCCTACTGTATATAGCCTCTACTGTATATAGCCTCTACTGTATATAGCCTCTCTACTGTATATAGCCTCTCTACTGTATATAGCCCCTACTGTATATAGCCTCTCTACTGTATATAGCCTCTCTACTGTATATAGCCTCTCCTGTATATAGCCTCTCTACTGTATATAGCCTCTCTACTGTATATAGCCTGTCTACTGTATATAGCCTCTCTACTGTATATAGCCTCTACTGTATATAGCCTCTACTGTATAGTATATAGCCTCTACTGTATATAGCCTCTACTGTATATAGCCTCTACTGTATATAGCCTCTACTGTATATAGCCTCTCTACTGTATATAGCCTCTCTACTGTATACAGCCTCGCTACTTTTATAGCCTCTATTGTATATAGCCTCTACTGTATATAGCCTCTACTGTATATAGCCTCTACTGTATATAGCCCCTCTACTGTATGTAGCATCTCTACTGTATATATCCCCTCTACTGTATATAGCCCCTACTGTATATAGCCTCTCTACTGTATATAGCCTCTCTACTGTATATAGCCTCACTACTGTATATAGCCTCTCTACTGTATATAGCCTCTACTGTATATAGCCTCCCTACTGTATGTAGCCTCTCTACTGTATATAGCCTCTTTTGTATATATAGCATCTCTACTGTATATAGCCTCTACTGTATATCATCTCTCTACTGTATATGGCCTCTACTGTATGTAGCCTCGCTACTGTATATAGTCTCTACTGTATATAGCCTCTCTACTGTATATAGCCTCTACTGTATATAACCTCTCTACTGTATATAGCCTCTACTGTATATAGCCTCTCTACTGTATGTTGCCTCTACTGTATATAGCCTCTCTACTGTATATAGCCTCGCTACTGTATATATAGCCTCTACTGTATATAGCATCTCTACTGTATATAGCCTCTACTGTATATAACCTCTCTACTGTATATAGCCTCTACTGTATATAACCTCTCTACTGTATATAGCCTCTACTGTATATAACCTCTCTACTGTATATAGCCTCTCTACTGTATATAGCCTCTCTACTGTATATAGCCTCTACTGTATATAGCCTCTACTGTATATAGCCTCTCTACTGTATATAGCTTCTCTACTGTATATAGCCTCTCTACTGTATATAGCCTCTACTGTATATAGCCTCTCTACTGTATATAGCCTCTCTACTGTATATAGCCTCTACTGTATATAGCCTCTCTACTGTATATAGCCCCTACTGTATATAGCCTCTACTGTATATAGCCTCTACTGTATATAGCCTCTACTGTATATAGCCTCTCTACTGTATATAGCCTCTCTACTGTATATAGCCTCTCTACTGTATATAGCCTCTACTGTATATAGCCTCTACTGTATATAGCCTCTCTACTGTATATAGCCCCTACTGTATATAGCCTCTCTACTGTATATAGCCTCTCTACTGTATATAGCCTCTCTACTGTATATAGCCTCTCTACTGTATATAGCCTGTCTACTGTATATAGCCTCTCTACTGTATATAGCCTCTACTGTATATAGCCTCTACTGTATAGTATATAGCCTCTACTGTATATAGCCTCTCCTGTATATAGCCTATACTGTATATAGCCTCTCTACTGTATATAGCCTCTCTACTGTATATAACCTCTCTACTGTATATAGCCTCTCTACTGTATATAACCTCTCTACTGTATATAGCCTCTCTACTGTATATAGCCTCTCTACTGTATACAGCCTCTCTACTGTATATGGCCTCTCTACTGTATATGGCCTCTACTGTATATAGCCTCTCTACTGTATGTAGCCTCTCTACTGTATATAGCCTCTCTACTGTAAATAGCCTCTCTACTGTATATAGCCTCTCTACTGTATGTAGCCTCTCTACTGTATATAGCCTCTCTACTGTATATAGCATCTCTACTGTATGTAGCCTCTCTATTGTATGTAGCCTCTCTACTGTATATAGCCTCTCTACTGTATATAACCTGTATATAGCCTCTCTACTGTATATAACCTCTCTACTGTATATAGCCTCTCTACTGTATATAGCCTCTTTACTGTATATAGCCTCTCTACTGTATGTAGCCTCTCTACTGTATATAGCCTCTACTGTATATAGTCCCTCTACTGTATATAACCTCTCTACTGTATATAGCCTCTCTACTTTATGTACCCTCTCTACTGTATATAGCCTCTCTTCTGTATGTAGCCTCTCTACTGTATATAGCCTCTCTACTGTATATAGCCTCTCTACTGCATATAGCCTCTACTGTATATAGCCTCTCTACTGTATATAGCCTCTCTACTGTATATAACCTGTATATAGCCTCTCTACTGTATATAACCTCTCTACTGTATATAGCCTCTCTACTGTATATAGCCTCTCTACTGTATATAGCCTCTCTACTGTATATAGCCTCTACTGTATATAGCCTCTCTACTGTATATAGCCCCTCTACTGTTTATAGCCTCTCTACTGTATATAGCCTCTCTACTGTATATAGCCTCTACTGTATATAGCCTCTACTGTATATAGCCTCTCTACTGTATATAGCCTCTACTGTATATAGCCTCTCTACTGTATATAGCCTCTACTGTATATAACCTCTCTACTGTATATAGCCTCTACTGTATATTGCCTCTACTGTATATAGCCTCTCTACTGTATATAGCCTCGCTACTGTATATATAGCCTCTACTGTATATAGCCTCTCTACTGTATATAGCTTCTACTGTATGTAACCTCTCTACTGTATATAGCCTCTACTGTATATAACCTCTCTACTGTATATAGCCTCTCTACTGTATATAGCCTCTCTACTGTATATAGCCTCTCTACTGTATATAGCCTCTCTACTGTATATAGCTTCTCTACTGTATATAGCCTCTCTACTGTATAAAGCCTCTCTACTGTATATAGCCTCTACTGTATATAGCCTCTCTACTGTATATAGCCTCTCTACTGTATATAGCCTCTACTGTATATAGCCTCTCTACTGTATATAGCCCCTACTGTATATAGCCTCTACTGTATATAGCCTCTCTACTGTATATAGCCTCTCTACTGTATATAGCCTCTACTGTATATAGCCTCTACTGTATATAGCCTCTACTGTATATAGCCTCTCTACTGTATATAACCTCTCTACTGTATATAGCCTCTCTACTGTATATAGCCTCTCTACTGTATATGGCCTCTACTG
Organism: Salmo salar; assembly: GCF_905237065.1. Lineage (NCBI taxonomy): Eukaryota > Metazoa > Chordata > Actinopteri > Salmoniformes > Salmonidae > Salmo > Salmo salar. Next base: position 40,537,710 of record NC_059469.1, read on the forward strand.
TATATAGCCTCTCTACTGTATGTAGCCTCTCTACTGTATATAGCCTCTCTACTGTATATAGCCTCTACTGTATAGTATATAGCCTCTACTGTATATAGCCTCTACTGTATATAGCCTCTCTACTGTATATAGCCTCTCTACTGTATATAGCCTCTCTACTGTATATAGCCTCTACTGTATATAGCCTCTACTGTATATAGCCTCTCTACTGTATATAATCTCTCTACTGTATATAGCCTCTCTACTGTATATAACCTCTCTACTGTATATAGCCTCTCTACTGGATATAGCCTCTCTACTGTATACAGCCTCTCTACTGTATATAGCCTCTCTACTGTATATGGCCTCTACTGTATATAGCCTCTCTACTGTATGTAGCCTCTCTACTGTATATAGCCTCTCTACTGTAAATAGCCTCTCTACTGTATATAGCCTCTCTACTGTATGTAGCCTCTCTACTGTATATAGCCTCTCTACTGTATATAGCCTCTCTACTGTATGTAGCCTCTCTACTGTATGTAGCCTCTCTACTGTATGTAGCCTCTCTATTGTATATAGCCTCTCTACTGTATATAGCCTCTCTACTGTATATAGCCTCTCTACTGCATATAGCCTCTACTGTATATAGCATCTCTACTGTATATAGCCTCTCTACTGTATATAACCTGTATATAGCCTCTCTACTGTATATAACCTCTCTACTGTATATAGCCTCTACTGTATATAGCCTCTCTACTGTATATAGCCTCTACTGTATATAGCCTCTCTACTGTATATAACCTCTCTATTGTATATAGCCTCTCTACTGTATATAGCCTCTCTACTGTATATAGCCTCTATTGTATATAGCCTCTCTACTGCATATAGCCTCTACTGTATGTAGCCTCTCTACTGTATATAGCCTCTACTGTATATAGTCCCTCTACTGTATATAACCTCTCTACTGTATATAGCCTCTCTACTGTATATAGCCTCTCTACTTTATGTACCCTCTCTACTGTATATAGCCTCTCTACTGTATGTAGCCTCTCTACTGTATATAGCCTCTCTACTGTATATAGCCTCTCTACTGCATATAGCCTCTACTGTATATAGCCTCTCTACTGTATATAGCCTCTCTACTGTATATAACCTGTATATAGCCTCTCTACTGTATATAACCTCTCTACTGTATATAGCCTCTCTACTGTATATAGCCTCTCTACTGTATATAGCCTCTACTGTATATAGCCTCTCTACTGTATATAGCCCCTCTACTGTTTATAGCCTCTCTACTGTATATAGCCTCTCTACTGTATATAGCCTCTACTGTATATAGCCTCTACTGTATATAGCCTCTCTACTGTATATAGCCTCTACTGTATATAGCCTCTCTACTGTATATAGCCTCTCTACTGTATATAGCCTCTCTACTGTATATAGCCTCTCTACTGTATATAGCCTCTCTACTCTATATAGCCTCTCTACTCTATATAGCCTCTCTACTGTATATAGCCTCTCTACTGTATATAGCCTCTCTACTGCATATAGCCTCTCTACTGCATATAGCCTCTACTGTATATAGCCTCTCTACTGTATATAGCCTCTCTACTGTATATAACCTGTATATAGCCTATCTACTGTATATAGCCTCTCTACTGTATATAGCCTCTCTACTGTATATAGCCTCTCTACTGTATATAGCCTCTCTACTGTATATAGCCTCTACTGTATATATCCCCTCTACTGTATATAGCCTCTCTCATGTATATAGCCTCTCTACTGTATATAGCCTCTACTGTATATAGCCTCTCTACTGTATATAGCCTCTCTACTGTATGTAGCCTCTCTACTGTATGTAGCCTCTCCTGTATATGTAGCCTCTCTACTGTATATGTAGCCTCTCTACTGTATATAGCCTCTCTACTGTATATAGCCTCCCTACTGTATATATCCTCTACTGTATATAGCCTTTCTACTGTATATAGCCTCTCTACTGTATATAACCTCTCTACTGTATATAGCCTCTCTACTGTATATAGCCTCTCTACTGTATATAGCCTCTCTACTGTATATAGCCTCTACTGTATATAGCCTCTCTACTGTATATATCCCCTCTACTGTATATAGCCTCTCTACTGTATATAGCCTCTACTGTATATAGCCTCTCCTGTATATAGCCTCTCTACTGTATATAGCCTCTCTACTGTATATAGCCTCTCTAAAGTATGTAGCCTCTCTACTGTATATAGCCTCTCTACTGTATATAACCTCTCTACTGTATATAGCCTCTCTACTGTATACAGTCTCGCTACTTTTATAGCCTCTACTGTATATAGCCTCTACTGTATATAGCCTCTCTACTGTATATAGCCTCTCTACTGTATATAGCCTCTCTACTGTATACAGCCTCGCTACTTTTATAGCCTCTATTGTATATAGTCTCTGCTGTATACAGTCTCTACTGTATATAGCCTCTACTGTATATAGCCTCTCTACTGTATATAACCTCTCTACTGTATATAGCCTCTACTGTATATAGCCTCTCTACTGTTTATAGCCTCTCTACTGTATATAGCCTCTACTGTATATATCCCCTCTACTGTATATAACCTCTCTACTGTATATAGCCTCTCTACTGTATATAGCCTCTCTACTGTATGTAGCCTCTCTACTGTATGTAGCCTCTCTACTGTATGTAGCCTCTCTACTGTATATAGCCTCTCTACTGTATATAGCCTCTCTACTGTATATAGCCTCTCTACTGTATATGTAGCCTCTCTACTGTATATAGCCTCTCTACTGTATATAACCTCTCTACTGTATATAGCCTCTACTGTATATGTAGCCTCTCTACTGTATATAGCCTCTCTACTGTATATAGCCTCTCTACTGTATGTAGCCTCTACTGTATGTAGCCTCTCTACTGTATATAGCCTCTCTACTGTATGTAGCCTCTCTACTGTATATAGCCTCTCTACTGTATATAGCCTCTCTACTGCATATAGCCTCTCTACTGCATATAGCCTCTACTGCATATAGCCTCTCTACTGTATGTAGCCTCTCTATTGTATATAGCCTCTCTACTGTATATAGCCTCTCTACTGTATATAGCCTCTCTACTGTATATAGCCTCTCAACTGTATATAGCCTCTTTACTGTACATAGCCTCTCTACTGTATATGTAGCCTCTCTACTGTATATAGCCTCTCTACTGTATATAGCCTCTCTACTGTATATAGCCTCTTTACTGTATATAGCATCTCTACTGTATATGTAGCCTCTCTACTGTATATAGCCTCTTTACTGTATATAGCCTCTCTACTGTATATGTAGCCTCTCTACTGTATATAGCCTCTCTACTGCATATAGCCTCTACTGTATATATCCTCTCTACTGTATATAGCCTCTCTACTGTATATGTATCCTCTCTACTGCATATAGCCTCTACTGTATATTTTTCCTCTCTACTGTATATAGCCTCTCTACTGTATATAACCTGTATATAGCCTCTCTACTGTATATAACCTCTCTACTGTATATAGCCTCTCTACTGTATATAGCCTCTCTACTGTATATAGCCTCTACTGTATATAGCCTCTACTGTATATATCCCCTCTACTGTATATAGCCTCTCTACTGTATATAGCCTCTCTACTGTATATAGCCTCTACTGTATATAGCCTCTCTACTGTATATAGCCTCTCTACTGTATATAACCTGTATATAGCCTCTCTACTGTATATAGCCTCTCTACTGTATATAGCCTCTACTGTATATAGCCTCTCTACTGTATATAGCCTCTACTGTATATAGCCTCTCTACTGTATATAGCCTCTCTACTGTATATAACCTGTATATAGCCTCTCTACTGTATATAGCCTCTACTGTATATAGCCTCTCTACTGTATATAGCCTCTCTACTGTATATAGCCTCTACTGTATATAGCCTCTCTACTGTATATCGCCTCTACTGTATATAGCCTCTCTACTGTATATAGCCTCTACTGTATATAGCCTCTACTGTATATATCCCCTCTACTGTATATAGCCTCTCTACTGTATATAGCCTCTCTACTGTATATAGCCTCTACTGTATATAGCCTCTCTACTGTATATAGCCTCTCTACTGTATATAGCCTCTCTACTGTATATAGCCTCTACTGTATATAGCCTCTCTACTGTATATAGCCTCTCTACTGTATATAGCCTCTCTACTGTATATAGCCTCTCTACTGTATATAGCCTCTACTGTATATAGCCTCTCTACTGTATATAGCCTCTCTAATGTATATAGCATCTCTACTGTATATAGCCTCTCTACTGTATATAGCCTCTCTACTGTATGTAGCCTCTCCTGTATATGTAGCCTCTCTACTGTATATGTAGCCTCTCTACTGTATATAGCCTCTCTACTGTATATAGCCTCCCTACTGTATATATCCTCTACTGTATATAGCCTTTCTACTGTATATAGCCTCTCTACTGTATATAGCATCTCTACTGTATGTAGCCTCTCTACTGTATATAGCCTCTCTACTGCATATATCCTCTACTGTATATAGACTCTCTACTGTATATAGCCTCTCTACTGTATATAACCTGTATATAGCCTCTCTACTGTATATAACCTCTCTACTGTATATAGCCTCTCTACTGTATATAGCCTCTCTACTGTATATAGCCTCTCTACTGTATATAGCCTCTCTACTGTATATATCCCCTCTACTGTATATAGCCTCTCTACTGTATATAGCCTCTACTGTATATAGCCTCTCCTGTATATAGCCTCTCTACTGTATATAGCCTCTCTACTGTATATAGCCTCTCTAAAGTATGTAGCCTCTCTACTGTATATAGCCTCTCTACTGTATATAACCTCTCTACTGTATATAGCCTCTCTACTGTATATAGCCTCTACTGTATATAGCCTCTCTACTGTATATAGCCCCTACTGTATATAGCCTCTACTGTATATAGCCTCTACTGTATATAGCCTCTACTGTATATAGCCTCTCTACTGTATATAGCCTCTCTACTGTATATAGCCTCTCTACTGTATATAGCCTCTACTGTATATAGCCTCTACTGTATATAGCCTCTCTACTGTATATAGCCCCTACTGTATATAGCCTCTCTACTGTATATAGCCTCTCTACTGTATATAGCCTCTACTGTATATAGCCTCTACTGTATATAGCCTCTCTACTGTATATAACCTCTCTACTGTATATAGCCTCTCTACTGTATATAACCTCTCTACTGTATATAGCCTCTCTACTGGATATAGCCTCTCTACTGTATACAGCCTCTCTACTGTATATGGCCTCTACTGTATATAGCCTCTCTACTGTATGTAGCCTCTCTACTGTATATAGCCTCTCTACTGTAAATAGCCTCTCTACTGTATATAGCCTCTCTACTGTATGTAGCCTCTCTACTGTATATAGCCTCTCTACTGTATATACCCTCTCTACTGTATGTAGCCTCTCTACTGTATGTAGCCTCTCTATTGTATGTAGCCTCTCTACTGTATATAGCCTCTCTACTGTATATAACCTGTATATAGCCTCTCTACTGTATATAACCTCTCTACTGTATATAGCCTCTCTACTGTATATAGCCTCTTTACTGTATATAGCCTCTCTACTGTATGTAGCCTCTCTACTGTATATAGCCTCTACTGTATATAGTCCCTCTACTGTATATAACCTCTCTACTGTATATAGCCTCTCTACTGTATATAGCCTCTCTACTTTATGTACCCTCTCTACTGTATATAGCCTCTCTACTGCATATAGCCTCTACTGTATATAGCCTCTCTACTGTATATAGCCTCTCTACTGTATATAACCTGTATATAGCCTCTCTACTGTATATAACCTCTCTACTGTATATAGCCTCTCTACTGTATATAGTCTCTCTACTGTATATAGCCTCTCTACTGTATATAGCCTCTACTGTATATAGCCTCTCTACTGTATATAGCCCCTCTACTGTTTATAGCCTCTCTACTGTATATAGCCTCTCTACTGTATATAGCCTCTACTGTATATAGCCTCTACTGTATATAGCCTCTCTACTGTATATAGCCTCTACTGTATATAGCCTCTCTACTGTATATAGCCTCTACTGTATATAACCTCTCTACTGTATATAGCCTCTACTGTATATTGCCTCTACTGTATATAGCCTCTACTGTATATAGCCTCGCTACTGTATATATAGCCTCTACTGTATATAGCCTCTCTACTGTATATAGCCTCTACTGTATATAACCTCTCTACTGTATATAGCCTCTACTGTATATAACCTCTCTACTGTATATAGCCTCTCTACTGTATATAGCCTCTACTGTATATAGCCTCTCTACTGTATATAGCCTCTCTACTGTATATAGCCTCTACTGTATATAGCATCTCTACAGTATATAGTCCCTACTGTATATAGCCTCTACTGTATATAGCCTCTACTGTATATAGCCTCTACTGTATATAGCCTCTCTACTGTATATAGCCTCTCTACTGTATATAGCCTCTCTACTGTATATAGCCTCTACTGTATATAGCCCCTACTGTATATAGCCTCTCTACTGTATATAGCCTCTCTACTGTATATAGCCTCTCTACTGTATATAGCCTCTCTACTGTATATAGCCTGTCTACTGTATATAGCCTCTCTACTGTATATAGCCTCTACTGTATATAGCCTCTACTGTATATAGCCTCTACTGTATAGTATATAGCCTCTACTGTATATAGCCTCTCCTGTATATAGCCTCTACTGTATATAGCCTCTCTACTGTATATAGCCTCTCTACTGTATACAGCCTCGCTACTTTTATAGCCTCTATTGTATATAGCCTCTACTGTATATAGCCTCTACTGTATATAGCCTCTCTACTGTATATAACCTCTCTACTGTATATAGCCTCTCTACTGTATATAGCCTCTCTACTGTATATAGCCTCTACTGTATATAGCCTCTACTGTATATAGCCTCTACTGTATATAACCTCTCTACTGTATATAGCCTCTCTACTGTATATAACCTCTCTACTGTATATAGCCTCTCTACTGGATATAGCCTCTCTACTGTATACAGCCTCTCTACTGTATATAGCCTCTCTACTTTATATGGCCTCTACTGTATATAGCCTCTCTACTGTATGTAGCCTCTCTACTGTATATAGCCTCTCTACTGTAAATAGCCTCTCTACTGTATATAGCCCCTCTACTGTATGTAGCCTCTCTACTGTATATAGCCTCTCTACTGTATATAGCCTCTCTACTGTATGTAGCCTCTCTACTGTATGTAGCCTCTCTATTGTATATAGCCTCTCTACTGTATATAGCCTCTCTACTGTATATAGCCTCTCTACTGTATATAGCCTCTCTACTGCATATAGCCTCTACTGTATATAGCATCTCTACAGTATATAGCCTCTACTGTATATAACCTGTATATAGCCTCTCTACTGTATATAACCTCTCTACTGTATATAGCCTCTCTACTGTATATAGCCTCTCTACTGTATATAGCCTCTACTGTATATAGCCTCTCTACTGTATATAACCTCTCTATTGTATATAGCCTCTCTACTGTATATAGCCTCTCTACTGTATATAGCCTCTACTGTATATAGCCTCTCTACTGCATATAGCCTCTACTGTATGTAGCCTCTCTACTGTATATAGCCTCTACTGTATATAGTCCCTCTACTGTATATAACCTCTCTACTGTATATAGCCTCTCTACTGTATATAGCCTCTCTACTTTATGTACCCTCTCTACTGTATATAGCCTCTCTACTGTATGTAGCCTCTCTACTGTATATAACCTCTCTACTGTATATAGCCTCTCTACTGCATATAGCCTCTACTGTATATAGCCTCTCTACTGTATATATCCTCTCTACTGTATATAACCTGTATATAGCCTCTCTACTGTATATAACCTCTCTACTGTATATAGCCTCTCTACTGTATATAGCCTCTCTACTGTATATAGCCTCTCTAATGTATATAGCCTCTCTACTGTATATAGCCTCTACTGTATATAGCCTCTCTACTGTATATAGCCTCTCTAATGTATATAGCATCTCTACTGTATATAGCCTCTCTACTGTATATAGCCTCTCTACTGTATGTAGCCTCTCCTGTATATGTAGCCTCTCTACTGTATATGTAGCCTCTCTACTGTATATAGCCTCTCTAATGTATATAGCATCTCTACTGTATATAGCCTCTCTACTGTATATAGCCTCTCTACTGTATGTAGCCTCTCCTGTATATGTAGCCTCTCTACTGTATATGTAGCCTCTCTACTGTATATAACCTGTATATAGCCTCTCTACTGTATATAGCCTCCCTACTGTATATAACCTCTCTACTGTATATAGCCTTTCTACTGTATATAGCATCTCTACTGTATGTAGCCTCTCTACTGTATATAGCCTCTCTACTGCATATATCCTCTACTGTATATAGACTCTCTACTGTATATAGCCTCTCTACTGTATATAACCTGTATATAGCCTCTCTACTGTATATAACCTCTCTACTGTATATAGCCTCTCTACTGTATATAGCCTCTCTACTGTATATAGCCTCTCTACTGTATATAGCCTCTCTACTGTATATAGCCCCTCTACTGTATATAGCCTCTACTGTATATAGCCTCTACTGTATATAGCCTCTCCTGTATATAGCCTCTCTACTGTATATAGCCTCTCTACTGTATATAGCCTCTCTAAAGTATGTAGCCTCTCTACTGTATATAGCCTCTCTACTGTATATAACCTCTCTACTGTATATAGCCTCTCTACTGTATATAGCCTCTACTGTATATAGCCTCTACTGTATATAGCCTCTCTACTGTATATAGCCCCTACTGTATATAGCCTCTACTGTATATAGCCTCTACTGTATATAGCCTCTACTGTATATAGCCTCTCTACTGTATATAGCCTCTCTACTGTATATAGCCTCTCTACTGTATATAGCCTCTACTGTATATAGCCTCTACTGTATATAGCCTCTCTACTGTATATAGCCCCTACTGTATATAGCCTCTCTACTGTATATAGCCTCTCTACTGTATATAGCCTCTACTGTATATAGCCTCTACTGTATATAGCCTCTCTACTGTATATAACCTCTACTGTATATAGCCTCTCTACTGTATATAACCTCTCTACTGTATATAGCCTTTCTACTGGATATAGCCTCTCTACTGTATACAGTCTCTCTACTGTATATGGCCTCTCTACTGTATATGGCCTCTACTGTATATAGCCTCTCTACTGTATGTAGCCTCTCTACTGTATATAGCCTCTCTACTGTAAATAGCCTCTCTACTGTATATAGCCTCTCTACTGTATGTAGCCTCTCTACTGTATATAGCCTCTCTACTGTATATAGCCTCTCTACTGTATGTAGCCTCTCTACTGTATGTAGCCTCTCTATTGTATGTAGCCTCTCTACTGTATATAGCCTCTCTACTGTATATAACCTGTATATAGCCTCTCTACTGTATATAACCTCTCTACTGTATATAGCCTCTCTACTGTATATAGCCTCTTTACTGTATATAGCCTCTACTGTATGTAGCCTCTCTACTGTATATAGCCTCTACTGTATATAGTCCCTCTACTGTATATAACCTCTCTACTGTATATAGCCTCTCTTCTGTATGTAGCCTCTCTACTGTATATAGCCTCTCTACTGTATATAGCCTCTCTACTGCATATAGCCTCTACTGTATATAGCCTCTCTACTGTATATAGCCTCTCTACTGTATATAACCTGTATATAGCCTCTCTACTGTATATAACCTCTCTACTGTATATAGCCTCTCTACTGTATATAGCCTCTCTACTGTATATAGCCTCTCTACTGTATATAGCCTCTCTACTGTATATAGCCTCTACTGTATGTAACCTCTCTACTGTATATAGCCTCTCTACTGTATATAACCTCTCTACTGTATATAGCCTCTCTACTGGATATAGCCTCTCTACTGTATACAGCCTCTCTACTGTATATAGCCTCTCTACTTTATATGGCCTCTACTGTATATAGCCTCTCTACTGTATGTAGCCTCTCTACTGTATATAGCCTCTCTACTGTAAATAGCCTCTCTACTGTATATAGCCCCTCTACTGTATGTAGCCTCTCTACTGTATATATCCTCTCTACTGTATATAGCCTCTCTACTGTATGTAGCCTCTCTACTGTATGTAGCCTCTCTATTGTATATAGCCTCTCTACTGTATATAGCCTCTCTACTGTATATAGCCTCTCTACTGTATATAGCCTCTCTACTGCATATAGCCTCTACTGTATATAGCATCTCTACTGTATATAGCCTCTACTGTATATAACCTGTATATAGCCTCTCTACTGTATATAACCTCTCTATTGTATATAGCCTCTCTACTGTATATAGCCTCTCTACTGTATATAGCCTCTACTGTATATAGCCTCTCTACTGCATATAGCCTCTACTGTATGTAGCCTCTCTACTGTATATAGCCTCTACTGTATATAGTCCCTCTACTGTATATAACCTCTCTACTGTATATAGCCTCTCTACTGTATATAGCCTCTCTACTTTATGTACCCTCTCTACTGTATATAGCCTCTCTACTGTATGTAGCCTCTCTACTGTATATAGCCTCTCTACTGTATATAGCCTCTCTACTGCATATAGCCTCTACTGTATATAGCCTCTCTACTGTATATATCCTCTCTACTGTATATAACCTGTATATAGCCTCTCTACTGTATATATCCTCTCTACTGTATATAGCCTCTCTACTGTATATAGCCTCTCTACTGTATATAGCCTCTCTAATGTATATAGCCTCTCTACTGTATATAGCCTCTACTGTATATAGCCTCTCTACTGTATATAGCCTCTCTAATGTATATAGCATCTCTACTGTATATAGCCTCTCTACTGTATGTAGCCTCTCCTGTATATGTAGCCTCTCCTGTATATGTAGCCTCTCTACTGTATATGTAGCCTCTCTACTGTATATAGGCTCTCTACTGTATATAGCCTCCCTACTGTATATATCCTCTACTGTATATAGCCTTTCTACTGTATATAGCATCTCTACTGTATGTAGCCTCTCTACTGTATATAGCCTCTCTACTGCATATATCCTCTACTGTATATAGACTCTCTACTGTATATAGCCTCTCTACTGTATATAACCTGTATATAGCCTCTCTACTGTATATAACCTCTCTACTGTATATAGCCTCTCTACTGTATATAGCCTCTCTACTGTATATAGCCTCTCTACTGTATATAGCCTCTCTACTGTATATATCCCCTCTACTGTATATAGCCTCTCTACTGTATATAGCCTCTACTGTATATAGCCTCTCCTGTATATAGCCTCTCTACTGTATATAGCCTCTCTACTGTATATAGCCTCTCTAAAGTATGTAGCCTCTCTACTGTATATAGCCTCTCTACTGTATATAACCTCTCTACTGTATATAGCCTCTCTACTGTATATAGCCTCTACTGTATATAGCCTCTCTACTGTATATAGCCCCTACTGTATATAGCCTCTACTGTATATACCCTCTACTGTATATAGCCTCTACTGTATATAGCCTCTCTACTGTATATAGCCTCTCTACTGTATATAGCCTCTCTACTGTATATAGCCTCTACTGTATATAGCCTCTACTGTATATAGCCTCTCTACTGTATATAGCCCCTACTGTATATAGCCTCTCTACTGTATATAGCCTCTCTACTGTATATAGCCTCTACTGTATATAGCCTCTCTACTGTATATAACCTCTACTGTATATAGCCTCTCTACTGTATATAGCCTCTCTACTGTATATAACCTCTCTACTGTATATAGCCTTTCTACTGGATATAGCCTCTCTACTGTATACAGTCTCTCTACTGTATATGGCCTCTCTACTGTATATGGCCTCTACTGTATATAGCCTCTCTACTGTATGTAGCCTCTCTACTGTATATAGCCTCTCTACTGTAAATAGCCTCTCTACTGTATATAGCCTCTCTACTGTATGTAGCCTCTCTACTGTATATAGCCTCTCTACTGTATATAGCCTCTCTACTGTATGTAGCCTCTCTACTGTATGTAGCCTCTCTATTGTATGTAGCCTCTCTACTGTATATAGCCTCTCTACTGTATATAACCTGTATATAGCCTCTCTACTGTATATAACCTCTCTACTGTATATAGCCTCTCTACTGTATATAGCCTCTTTACTGTATATAGCCTCTACTGTATGTAGCCTCTCTACTGTATATAGCCTCTACTGTATATAGTCCCTCTACTGTATATAACCTCTCTACTGTATATAGCCTCTCTACTGTATATAGCCTCTCTACTTTATGTAGCCTCTCTACTGTATATAGCCTCTCTACTGTATGTAGCCTCTCTACTGTATATAGCCTCTCTACTGTATATAGCCTCTCTACTGCATATAGCCTCTACTGTATATAGCCTCTCTACTGTATATAGCCTCTCTACTGTATATAACCTGTATATAGCCTCTCTACTGTATATAACCTCTCTACTGTATATAGCCTCTCTACTGTATATAGCCTCTCTACTGTATATAGCCTCTCTACTGTATATAGCCTCTACTGTATATAGCCTCTCTACTGTATATAGCCCCTCTACTGTATATAGCCTCTCTACTGTATATAGCCTCTCTACTGTATATAGCCTCTACTGTATATAGCCTCTACTGTATATAGCCTCTCTACTGTATATAGCCTCTACTGTATATAGCCTCTCTACTGTATATAGCCTCTACTGTATATAACCTCTCTACTGTATATAGCCTCTACTGTATATTGCCTCTACTGTATATAGCCTCTCTACTGTATATAGCCTCGCTACTGTATATATAGCCTCTACTGTATGTAGCCTCTCTACTGTATATAGCCTCTACTGTATATAGCCTCTCTACTGTATATAGCCTCTACTGTATATAGCCTCTACTGTATATAGCCTCTCTACTGTATATAGCCTCCTACTGTATATAGCCTCTCTACTGTATATAGCCTCTCTACTGTATATAGCCTCTACTGTATATAGCCTCTACTGTATATAGCCTCTCTACTGTATATAGCCTCTCTACTGTATATAGCCTCTCTACTGTATATAACCTCTCTACTGTATATAGCCTTTCTACTGTATATAGCCTCTCTACTGTATACAGTCTCTCTACTGTATATGGCCTCTCTACTGTATATGGCCTCTACTGTATATAGCCTCTCTACTGTATGTAGCCTCTCTACTGTATATAGCCTCTCTACTGTAAATAGCCTCTCTACTGTATATAGCCTCTCTACTGTATGTAGCCTCTCTACTGTATATAGCCTCTCTACTGTATATAGCCTCTCTACTGTATGTAGCCTCTCTACTGTATGTAGCCTCTCTATTGTATGTAGCCTCTCTACTGTATATAGCCTCTCTACTGTATATAACCTGTATATAGCCTCTCTACTGTATATAACCTCTCTACTGTATATAGCCTCTCTACTGTATATAGCCTCTTTACTGTATATAGCCTCTACTGTATGTAGCCTCTCTACTGTATATAGCCTCTACTGTATATAGTCCCTCTACTGTATATAACCTCTCTACTGTATATAGCCTCTCTACTGTATATAGCCTCTCTACTTTATGTACCCTCTCTACTGTATATAGCCTCTCTTCTGTATGTAGCCTCTCTACTGTATATAGCCTCTCTACTGTATATAGCCTCTCTACTGCATATAGCCTCTACTGTATATAGCCTCTCTACTGTATATAGCCTCTCTACTGTATATAACCTGTATATAGCCTCTCTACTGTATATAACCTCTCTACTGTATATAGCCTCTCTACTGTATATAGCCTCTCTACTGTATATAGCCTCTCTACTGTATATAGCCTCTACTGTATATAGCCTCTCTACTGTATATAGCCCCTCTACTGTTTATAGCCTCTCTACTGTATATAGCCTCTCTACTGTATATAGCCTCTACTGTATATAGCCTCTACTGTATATAGCCTCTCTACTGTATATAGCCTCTACTGTATATAGCCTCTCTACTGTATATAGCCTCTACTGTATATAACCTCTCTACTGTATATAGCCTCTACTGTATATTGCCTCTACTGTATATAGCCTCTCTACTGTATATAGCCTCGCTACTGTATATATAGCCTCTACTGTATATAGCCTCTCTACTGTATATAGCCTCTACTGTATATAACCTCTCTACTGTATATAGCCTCTACTGTATATAGCCTCTACTGTATATAGCCTCTCTACTGTATATAGCCCTCTACTGTATATAGCCTCTCTACTGTATATAGCCTCTCTACTGTATATAGCCTCTACTGTATATAGCCTCTACTGTATATAGCCTCTCTACTGTATATAACCTCTACTGTATATAGCCTCTCTACTGTATATAACCTCTCTACTGTATATAGCCTTTCTACTGGATATAGCCTCTCTACTGTATACAGTCTCTCTACTGTATATGGCCTCTCTACTGTATATGGCCTCTACTGTATATAGCCTCTCTACTGTATGTAGCCTCTCTACTGTATATAGCCTCTCTACTGTAAATAGCCTCTCTACTGTATATAGCCTCTCTACTGTATGTAGCCTCTCTACTGTATATAGCCTCTCTACTGTATATAGCCTCTCTACTGTATGTAGCCTCTCTACTGTATGTAGCCTCTCTATTGTATGTAGCCTCTCTACTGTATATAGCCTCTCTACTGTATATAACCTGTATATAGCCTCTCTACTGTATATAACCTCTCTACTGTATATAGCCTCTCTACTGTATATAGCCTCTTTACTGTATATAGCCTCTCTACTGTATGTAGCCTCTCTACTGTATATAGCCTCTACTGTATATAGTCCCTCTACTGTATATAACCTCTCTACTGTATATAGCCTCTCTTCTGTATGTAGCCTCTCTACTGTATATAGCCTCTCTACTGTATATAGCCTCTCTACTGCATATAGCCTCTACTGTATATAGCCTCTCTACTGTATATAGCCTCTCTACTGTATATAACCTGTATATAGCCTCTCTACTGTATATAACCTCTCTACTGTATATAGCCTCTCTACTGTATATAGCCTCTCTACTGTATATAGCCTCTCTACTGTATATAGCCTCTCTACTGTATATAGCCTCTACTGTATATAACCTCTCTACTGTATATAGCCTCTCTACTGTATATAACCTCTCTACTGTATATAGCCTCTCTACTGGATATAGCCTCTCTACTGTATACAGCCTCTCTACTGTATATAGCCTCTCTACTTTATATGGCCTCTACTGTATATAGCCTCTCTACTGTATGTAGCCTCTCTACTGTATATAGCCTCTCTACTGTAAATAGCCTCTCTACTGTATATAGCCCCTCTACTGTATGTAGCCTCTCTACTGTATATAGCCTCTCTACTGTATATAGCCTCTCTACTGTATGTAGCCTCTCTACTGTATGTAGCCTCTCTATTGTATATAGCCTCTCTACTGTATATAGCCTCTCTACTGTATATAGCCTCTCTACTGTATATAGCCTCTCTACTGCATATAGCCTCTACTGTATATAGCATCTCTACTGTATATAGCCTCTACTGTATATAACCTGTATATAGCCTCTCTACTGTATATAACCTCTCTATTGTATATAGCCTCTCTACTGTATATAGCCTCTCTACTGTATATAGCCTCTACTGTATATAGCCTCTCTACTGCATATAGCCTCTACTGTATGTAGCCTCTCTACTGTATATAGCCTCTACTGTATATAGTCCCTCTACTGTATATAGCCTCTCTACTGTATATAGCCTCTCTACTGTATATAGCCTCTCTACTTTATGTACCCTCTCTACTGTATATAGCCTCTCTACTGTATGTAGCCTCTCTACTGTATATAGCCTCTCTACTGTATATAGCCTCTCTACTGCATATAGCCTCTACTGTATATAGCCTCTCTACTGTATATATCCTCTCTACTGTATATAACCTGTATATAGCCTCTCTACTGTATATATCCTCTCTACTGTATATAGCCTCTCTACTGTATATAGCCTCTCTACTGTATATAGCCTCTCTAATGTATATAGCCTCTCTACTGTATATAGCCTCTACTGTATATAGCCTCTCTACTGTATATAGCCTCTCTAATGTATATAGCATCTCTACTGTATATAGCCTCTCTACTGTATATAGCCTCTCTACTGTATGTAGCCTCTCCTGTATATGTAGCCTCTCTACTGTATATGTAGCCTCTCTACTGTATATAGCCTCTCTACTGTATATAGCCTCCCTACTGTATATATCCTCTACTGTATATAGCCTTTCTACTGTATATAGCATCTCTACTGTATGTAGCCTCTCTACTGTATATAGCCTCTCTACTGCATATATCCTCTACTGTATATAGACTCTCTACTGTATATAGCCTCTCTACTGTATCTAACGTGTATATAGCCTCTCTACTGTATATAACCTCTCTACTGTATATAGCCTCTCTACTGTATATAGCCTCTCTACTGTATATAGCCTCTCTACTGTATATAGCCTCTCTACTGTATATATCCCCTCTACTGTATATAGCCTCTCTACTGTATATAGCCTCTACTGTATATAGCCTCTCCTGTATATAGCCTCTCTACTGTATATAGCCTCTCTACTGTATATAGCCTCTCTAAAGTATGTAGCCTCTCTACTGTATATAGCCTCTCTACTGTATATAACCTCTCTACTGTATATAGCCTCTCTACTGTATATAGCCTCTACTGTATATAGCCTCTCTACTGTATATAGCCCCCTACTGTATATAGCCTCTACTGTATATACCCTCTACTGTATATAGCCTCTACTGTATATAGCCTCTCTACTGTATATAGCCTCTCTACTGTATATAGCCTCTCTACTGTATATAGCCTCTACTGTATATAGCCTCTACTGTATATAGCCTCTCTACTGTATATAGCCCCCTACTGTATATAGCCTCTCTACTGTATATAGCCTCTCTACTGTATATAGCCTCTACTGTATATAGCCTCTACTGTATATAGCCTCTCTACTGTATATAACCTCTACTGTATATAGCCTCTCTACTGTATATAACCTCTCTACTGTATATAGCCTCTCTACTGGATATAGCCTCTCTACTGTATACAGTCTCTCTACTGTATATGGCCTCTCTACTGTATATGGCCTCTACTGTATATAGCCTCTCTACTGTATGTAGCCTCTCTACTGTATATAGCCTCTCTACTGTAAATAGCCTCTCTACTGTATATAGCCTCTCTACTGTATGTAGCCTCTCTACTGTATATAGCCTCTCTACTGTATATAGCCTCTCTACTGTATGTAGCCTCTCTACTGTATGTAGCCTCTCTATTGTATGTAGCCTCTCTACTGTATATAGCCTCTCTACTGTATATAACCTGTATATAGCCTCTCTACTGTATATAACCTCTCTACTGTATATAGCCTCTCTACTGTATATAGCCTCTTTACTGTATATAGCCTCTACTGTATGTAGCCTCTCTACTGTATATAGCCTCTACTGTATATAGTCCCTCTACTGTATATAACCTCTCTACTGTATATAGCCTCTCTACTGTATATAGCCTCTCTACTTTATGTACCCTCTCTACTGTATATAGCCTCTCTTCTGTATGTAGCCTCTCTACTGTATATAGCCTCTCTACTGTATATAGCCTCTCTACTGCATATAGCCTCTACTGTATATAGCCTCTCTACTGTATATAGCCTCTCTACTGTATATAACCTGTATATAGCCTCTCTACTGTATATAACCTCTCTACTGTATATAGCCTCTCTACTGTATATAGCCTCTCTACTGTATATAGCCTCTCTACTGTATATAGCCTCTACTGTATATAGCCTCTCTACTGTATATAGCCCCTCTACTGTTTATAGCCTCTCTACTGTATATAGCCTCTCTACTGTATATAGCCTCTACTGTATATAGCCTCTACTGTATATAGCCTCTCTACTGTATATAGCCTCTACTGTATATAGCCTCTCTACTGTATATAGCCTCTACTGTATATAACCTCTCTACTGTATATAGCCTCTACTGTATATTGCCTCTACTGTATATAGCCTCTCTACTGTATATAGCCTCGCTACTGTATATATAGCCTCTACTGTATATAGCCTCTCTACTGTATATAGCCTCTACTGTATATAACCTCTCTACTGTATATAGCCTCTACTGTATATAGCCTCTACTGTATATAGCCTCTCTACTGTATATAGCCCCTACTGTATATAGCCTCTCTACTGTATATAGCCTCTCTACTGTATATAGCCTCTACTGTATATAGCCTCTACTGTATATAGCCTCTCTACTGTATATAACCTCTACTGTATATAGCCTCTCTACTGTATATAACCTCTCTACTGTATATAGCCTTTCTACTGGATATAGCCTCTCTACTGTATACAGTCTCTCTACTGTATATGGCCTCTCTACTGTATATGGCCTCTACTGTATATAGCCTCTCTACTGTATGTAGCCTCTCTACTGTATATAGCCTCTCTACTGTAAATAGCCTCTCTACTGTATATAGCCTCTCTACTGTATGTAGCCTCTCTACTGTATATAGCCTCTCTACTGTATATAGCCTCTCTACTGTATGTAGCCTCTCTACTGTATGTAGCCTCTCTATTGTATGTAGCCTCTCTACTGTATATAGCCTCTCTACTGTATATAACCTGTATATAGCCTCTCTACTGTATATAACCTCTCTACTGTATATAGCCTCTCTACTGTATATAGCCTCTTTACTGTATATAGCCTCTACTGTATGTAGCCTCTCTACTGTATATAGCCTCTACTGTATATAGTCCCTCTACTGTATATAACCTCTCTACTGTATATAGCCTCTCTACTGTATATAGCCTCTCTACTTTATGTACCCTCTCTACTGTATATAGCCTCTCTTCTGTATGTAGCCTCTCTACTGTATATAGCCTCTCTACTGTATATAGCCTCTCTACTGCATATAGCCTCTACTGTATATAGCCTCTCTACTGTATATAGCCTCTCTACTGTATATAACCTGTATATAGCCTCTCTACTGTATATAACCTCTCTACTGTATATAGCCTCTCTACTGTATATAGCCTCTCTACTGTATATAGCCTCTCTACTGTATATAGCCTCTACTGTATATAGCCTCTCTACTGTATATAGCCCCTCTACTGTTTATAGCCTCTCTACTGTATATAGCCTCTCTACTGTATATAGCCTCTACTGTATATAGCCTCTACTGTATATAGCCTCTCTACTGTATATAGCCTCTACTGTATATAGCCTCTCTACTGTATATAGCCTCTACTGTATATAACCTCTCTACTGTATATAGCCTCTACTGTATATTGCCTCTACTGTATATAGCCTCTCTACTGTATATAGCCTCGCTACTGTATATATAGCCTCTACTGTATATAGCCTCTCTACTGTATATAGCCTCTACTGTATATAACCTCTCTACTGTATATAGCCTCTACTGTATATAACCTCTCTACTGTATATAGCCTCTCTACTGTATATAGCCTCTCTACTGTATATAGCCTCTCTACTGTATATAGCTTCTCTACTGTATATAGCCTCTCTAAAGTATAAAGCCTCTCTACTGTATATAGCCTCTACTGTATATAGCCTCTCTACTGTATATAGCCTCTCTACTGTATATAGCCTCTACTGTATATAGCCTCTCTACTGTATATAACCCCTACTGTATATAGCCTCTACTGTATATAGCCTCTACTGTATATAGCCTCTACTGTATATAGCCTCTCTACTGTATATAGCCTCTCTACTGTATATAGCCTCTCTACTGTATATAGCCTCTACTGTATATAGCCCCTACTGTATATAGCCTCTCTACTGTATATAGCCTCTCTACTGTATATAGCCTCTCTACTGTATATAGCCTGTCTACTGTATATAGCCTCTCTACTGTATATAGCCTCTACTGTATATAGCCTCTACTGTATATAGCCTCTACTGTATAGTATATAGCCTCTACTGTATATAGCCTCTCCTGTATATAGCCTCTACTGTATATAGCCTCTCTACTGTATATAGCCTCTCTACTGTATACAGCCTCGCTACTTTTATAGCCTCTATTGTATATAGCCTCTACTGTATATAGCCTCTACTGTATATAGCCTCTCTACTGTATATAACCTCTCTACTGTATATAGCCTCTCTACTGTATATAGCCTCTCTACTGTATATAGCCTCTACTGTATATAGCCTCTACTGTATATAGCCTCTACTGTATATAACCTCTCTACTGTATATAGCCTCTCTACTGTATATAACCTCTCTACTGTATATAGCCTCTCTACTGGATATAGCCTCTCTACTGTATACAGCCTCTCTACTGTATATAGCCTCTACTTTATATGGCCTCTACTGTATATAGCCTCTCTACTGTATGTAGCCTCTCTACTGTATATAGCCTCTCTACTGTAAATAGCCTCTCTACTGTAAATAGCCTCTCTACTGTATGTAGCCTCTCTACTGTATATAGCCTCTCTACTGTATATAGCCTCTCTACTGTATGTAGCCTCTCTACTGTATGTAGCCTCTCTACTGTATGTAGCCTCTCTATTGTATATAGCCTCTCTACTGTATATAGCCTCTCTACTGTATATAGCCTCTCTACTGCATATAGCCTCTACTGTATATAGCATCTCTACTGTATATAGCCTCTCTACTGTATATAACCTGTATATAGCCTCTCTACTGTATATAACCTCTCTACTGTATATAGCCTCTCTACTGTATATAGCCTCTCTACTGTATATAGCCTCTACTGTATATAGCCTCTCTACTGTATATAACCTCTCTATTGTATATAGCCTCTCTACTGTATATAGCCTCTCTACTGTATATAGCCTCTACTGTATATAGCCTCTCTACTGCATATAGCCTCTACTGTATGTAGCCTCTCTACTGTATATAGCCTCTACTGTATATAGTCCCTCTACTGTATATAACCTCTCTACTGTATATAGCCTCTCTACTGTATATAGCCTCTCTACTTTATGTACCCTCTCTACTGTATATAGCCTCTCTACTGTATGTAGCCTCTCTACTGTATATAGCCTCTCTACTGTATATAGCCTCTCTACTGCATATAGCCTCTACTGTATATAGCCTCTCTACTGTATATATCCTCTCTACTGTATATAACCTGTATATAGCCTCTCTACTGTATATAACCTCTCTACTGTATATAGCCTCTCTACTGTATATAGCCTCTCTACTGTATATAGCCTCTACTGTATATAGCCTCTCTACTGTATATAGCCCCTCTACTGTTTATAGCCTCTCTACTGTATATAGCCTCTCTACTGTATATAGCCTCTACTGTATATAGCCTCTACTGTATATAGCCTCTCTACTGTATATAGCCTCTACTGTATATAGCCTCTCTACTGTATATAGCCTCTCTAAAGTATGTAGCCTCTCTACTGTATATAGCCTCTCTACTGTATATAGCCTCTACTGTATACAGCCTCTCTACTGTATACAGCCTCGCTACTTTATATAGCCTCTACTGTATATAGCCTCTCTACTGTATATAGCCTCTCTACTGTATTTAGCCTCTCTACTGTATATAGCCTCTCTACTGTATATAGCCTCTCTACTCTATATAGCCTCTCTACTGTATATAGCCTCTCTACTGTATATAGCCTCTCTACTGTATATAGCCTCTCTACTGCATATAGCCTCTACTGTATATAGCCTCTCTACTGTATATAGCCTCTCTACTGTATATAACCTGTATATAGCCTATCTACTGTATATAGCCTCTCTACTGTATATAGCCTCTCTACTGTATATAGCCTCTCTACTGTATATAGCCTCTACTGTATATATCCCCTCTACTGTATATAGCCTCTCTCATGTATATAGCCTCTCTACTGTATATAGCCTCTACTGTATATAGCCTCTCTACTGTATATAGCCTCTCTACTGTATATAGCCTCTCTACTGTATATAGCCTTTCTACTGTATATAGCCTCCCTACTGTATATATCCTCTACTGTATATAGCCTTTCTACTGTATATAGCCTCTCTACTGTATATAGCATCTCTACTGTATGTAGCCTCTCTACTGTATATAGCCTCTCTACTGCATATAGCCTCTACTGTATATAGACTCTCTACTGTATATAGCCTCTCTACTGTATATAACCTGTATATAGCCTCTCTACTGTATATAACCTCTCTACTGTATATAGCCTCTCTACTGTATATAGCCTCTCTACTGTATATAGCCTCTCTACTGTATATAGCCTCTACTGTATATAGCCTCTCTACTGTATATATCCCCTCTACTGTATATAGCCTCTCTACTGTATATAGCCTCTACTGTATATAGCCTCTCCTGTATATAGCCTCTCTACTGTATATAGCCTCTCTACTGTATATAGCCTCTCTAAAGTATGTAGCCTCTCTACTGTATATAGCCTCTCTACTGTATATAACCTCTCTACTGTATATAGCCTCTCTACTGTATACAGTCTCGCTACTTTATAGCCTCTACTGTATATAGCCTCTACTGTATATAGCCTCTACTGTATATAGTCTCTCTACTGTATATAGCCTCTCTACTGTATACAGCCTCGCTACTTTTATAGCCTCTATTGTATATAGCCTCTACTGTATACAGTCTCTACTGTATATAGCCTCTACTGTATATAGCCTCTCTACTGTATATAACCTCTCTACTGTATATAGCCTCTACTGTATATAGCCTCTCTACTGTTTATAGCCTCTCTACTGTATATAGCCTCTACTGTATATATCCCCTCTACTGTATATAACCTCTCTACTGTATATAGCCTCTCTACTGTATATAGCCTCTCTACTGTATGTAGCCTCTCTACTGTATGTAGCCTCTCTACTGTATATAGCCTCTCTACTGTATATAGCCTCTCTACTGTATATAGCCTCTCTACTGTATATGTAGCCTCTCTACTGTATATAGCCTCTCTACTGTATATAACCTCTCTACTGTATATGTAGCCTCTCTACTGTATATAGCCTCTCTACTGTATATAGCCTCTCTACTGTATATAGCCTCTCTACTGTATGTAGCCTCTACTGTATGTAGCCTCTCTACTGTATATAGCCTCTACTGTATATTGCCTCTACTGTATATAGCCTCTCTACTGTATATAGCCTCGCTACTGTATATATAGCCTCTACTGTATATAGCCTCTCTACTGTATATAGCCTCTACTGTATATAACCTCTCTACTGTATATAGCCTCTACTGTATATAACCTCTCTACTGTATATAGCCTCTCTACTGTATATAGCCTCTCTACTGTATATAGCCTCTCTACTGTATATAGCCTCTCTACTGTATATAGCCTCTCTACTGTATATAGCTTCTCTACTGTATATAGCCTCTCTACTGTATAAAGCCTCTCTACTGTATATAGCCTCTACTGTATATAGCCTCTCTACTGTATATAGCCTCTCTACTGTATATAGCCTCTACTGTATATAGCCTCTCTACTGTATATAGCCCCTACTGTATATAGCCTCTACTGTATATAGCCTCTACTGTATATAGCCTCTACTGTATATAGCCTCTCTACTGTATATAGAATCTCTCTAGTGTATATAGCCTCTCTACTGTATATAGCCCCTACTGTATATAGCCTCTCTACTGTATATAGCCTCTCTACTGTATATAGCCTCTCTACTGTATATAGCCTCTCTACTGTATATAGCCTCTCTACTGTATATAGCCTCTCTACTGTATATAGCCTCTACTGTATATAGCCTCTACTGTATATAGCCTCTACTGTATAGTATATAGCCTCTACTGTATATAGCCTCTCCTGTATATAGCCTCTACTGTATATAGCCTCTCTACTGTATATAGCCTCTCTACTGTATACAGCCTCGCTACTTTTATAGCCTCTATTGTATATAGCCTCTACTGTATATAGCCTCTACTGTATATAGCCTCTCTACTGTATATAGCCTCTCTACTGTATATAGCCTCTCTACTGTATATAGCCTCTCTACTGTATATAGCCTCTACTGTATATAGCCTCTACTGTATATAGCCTCTCTACTGTATATAACCTCTCTACTGTATATAGCCTCTCTACTGTATATAACCTCTCTACTGTATATAGCCTCTCTACTGGATATAGCCTCTCTACTGTATACAGCCTCTCTACTGTATATAGCCTCTCTACTTTATATGGCCTCTACTGTATATAGCCTCTCTACTGTATGTAGCCTCTCTACTGTATATAGCCTCTCTACTGTAAATAGCCTCTCTACTGTATATAGCCTCTCTACTGTATGTAGCCTCTCTACTGTATATAGCCTCTCTACTGTATATAGCCTCTCTACTGTATGTAGCCTCTCTACTGTATGTAGCCTCTCTATTGTATATAGCCTCTCTACTGTATATAGCCTCTCTACTGTATATAGCCTCTCTACTGTATATAGCCTCTCTACTGCATATAGCCTCTACTGTATATAGCATCTCTACTGTATATAGCCTCTCTACTGTATATAACCTGTATATAGCCTCTCTACTGTATATAACCTCTCTACTGTATATAGCCTCTCTACTGTATATAGCCTCTCTACTGTATATAGCCTCTACTGTATATAGCCTCTACTGTATATAACCTCTCTATTGTATATAGCCTCTCTACTGTATATAGCCTCTCTACTGTATATAGCCTCTACTGTATATAGCCTCTCTACTGCATATAGCCTCTACTGTATGTAGCCTCTCTACTGTATATAGCCTCTACTGTATATAGTCCCTCTACTGTATATAACCTCTCTACTGTATATAGCCTCTCTACTGTATATAGCCTCTCTACTTTATGTACCCTCTCTACTGTATATAGCCTCTCTACTGTATGTAGCCTCTCTACTGTATATAGCCTCTCTACTGTATATAGCCTCTCTACTGCATATAGCCTCTACTGTATATAGCCTCTCTACTGTATATAGCCTCTCTACTGTATATAGCCTCTACTGTATATAGCCTCTCTACTGTATATAGCCCCTCTACTGTTTATAGCCTCTCTACTGTATATAGCCTCTCTACTGTATATAGCCTCTACTGTATATAGCCTCTACTGTATATAGCCTCTCTACTGTATATAGCCTCTACTGTATATAGCCTCTCTACTGTATATAGCCTCTCTAAAGTATGTAGCCTCTCTACTGTATATAGCCTCTCTACTGTATATAGCCTCTACTGTATACAGCCTCTCTACTGTATACAGCCTCGCTACTTTATATAGCCTCTACTGTATATAGCCTCTCTACTGTATATAGCCTCTCTACTGTATTTAGCCTCTCTACTGTATATAGCCTCTCTACTGTATATAGCCTCTCTACTCTATATAGCCTCTCTACTGTATATAGCCTCTCTACTGTATATAGCCTCTCTACTGTATATAGCCTCTCTACTGCATATAGCCTCTACTGTATATAGCCTCTCTACTGTATATAGCCTCTCTACTGTATATAACCTGTATATAGCCTATCTACTGTATATAGCCTCTCTACTGTATATAGCCTCTCTACTGTATATAGCCTCTCTACTGTATATAGCCTCTACTGTATATATCCCCTCTACTGTATATAGCCTCTCTCATGTATATAGCCTCTCTACTGTATATAGCCTCTACTGTATATAGCCTCTCTACTGTATATAGCCTCTCTACTGTATATAGCCTCTCTACTGTATATAGCCTTTCTACTGTATATAGCCTCCCTACTGTATATATCCTCTACTGTATATAGCCTTTCTACTGTATATAGCCTCTCTACTGTATATAGCATCTCTACTGTATGTAGCCTCTCTACTGTATATAGCCTCTCTACTGTATATAGCCTTTCTACTGTATATAGCCTCCCTACTGTATATATCCTCTACTGTATATAGCCTTTCTACTGTATATAGCCTCTCTACTGTATATAGACTCTCTACTGTATATAGCCTCTCTACTGTATATAACCTGTATATAGCCTCTCTACTGTATATAACCTCTCTACTGTATATAGCCTCTCTACTGTATATAGCCTCTCTACTGTATATAGCCTCTCTACTGTATATAGCCTCTACTGTATATAGCCTCTCTACTGTATATATCCCCTCTACTGTATATAGCCTCTCTACTGTATATAGCCTCTACTGTATATAGCCTCTCCTGTATATAGCCTCTCTACTGTATATAGCCTCTCTACTGTATATAGCCTCTCTAAAGTATGTAGCCTCTCTACTGTATATAGCCTCTCTACTGTATATAACCTCTCTACTGTATATAGCCTCTCTACTGTATACAGTCTCGCTACTTTTATAGCCTCTACTGTATATAGCCTCTACTGTATATAGCCTCTACTGTATATAGCCTCTCTACTGTATATAGCCTCTCTACTGTATACAGCCTCGCTACTTTTATAGCCTCTA
Organism: Salmo salar; assembly: GCF_905237065.1. Taxonomy (NCBI): domain Eukaryota; kingdom Metazoa; phylum Chordata; class Actinopteri; order Salmoniformes; family Salmonidae; genus Salmo; species Salmo salar. The sequence continues at coordinate 40,564,253 of NC_059469.1, forward strand.
TTGTATATAGCCTCTACTGTATACAGTCTCTACTGTATATAGCCTCTACTGTATATAGCCTCTCTACTGTATATAACCTCTCTACTGTATATAGCCTCTACTGTATATAGCCTCTCTACTGTTTATAGCCTCTCTACTGTATATAGCCTCTACTGTATATATCCCCTCTACTGTATATAACCTCTCTACTGTATATAGCCTCTCTACTGTATATAGCCTCTCTACTGTATGTAGCCTCTCTACTGTATGTAGCCTCTCTACTGTATATAGCCTCTCTACTGTATATAGCCTCTCTACTGTATATAGCCTCTCTACTGTATATGTAGCCTCTCTACTGTATATAGCCTCTCTACTGTATATAACCTCTCTACTGTATATGTAGCCTCTCTACTGTATATAGCCTCTCTACTGTATATAGCCTCTCTACTGTATGTAGCCTCTACTGTATGTAGCCTCTCTACTGTATATAGCCTCTACTGTATATTGCCTCTACTGTATATAGCCTCTCTACTGTATATAGCCTCGCTACTGTATATATAGCCTCTACTGTATATAGCCTCTCTACTGTATATAGCCTCTACTGTATATAACCTCTCTACTGTATATAGCCTCTACTGTATATAACCTCTCTACTGTATATAGCCTCTCTACTGTATATAGCCTCTCTACTGTATATAGCCTCTCTACTGTATATAGCCTCTCTACTGTATATAGCCTCTCTACTGTATATAGCTTCTCTACTGTATATAGCCTCTCTACTGTATAAAGCCTCTCTACTGTATATAGCCTCTACTGTATATAGCCTCTCTACTGTATATAGCCTCTCTACTGTATATAGCCTCTACTGTATATAGCCTCTCTACTGTATATAGCCCCTACTGTATATAGCCTCTACTGTATATAGCCTCTACTGTATATAGCCTCTACTGTATATAGCCTCTCTACTGTATATAGAATCTCTCTAGTGTATATAGCCTCTCTACTGTATATAGCCTCTACTGTATATAGCCCCTACTGTATATAGCCTCTCTACTGTATATAGCCTCTCTACTGTATATAGCCTCTCTACTGTATATAGCCTCTCTACTGTATATAGCCTCTCTACTGTATATAGCCTCTCTACTGTATATAGCCTCTACTGTATATAGCCTCTACTGTATATAGCCTCTACTGTATAGTATATAGCCTCTACTGTATATAGCCTCTCCTGTATATAGCCTCTACTGTATATAGCCTCTCTACTGTATATAGCCTCTCTACTGTATACAGCCTCGCTACTTTTATAGCCTCTATTGTATATAGCCTCTACTGTATATAGCCTCTACTGTATATAGCCTCTCTACTGTATATAGCCTCTCTACTGTATATAGCCTCTCTACTGTATATAGCCTCTCTACTGTATATAGCCTCTACTGTATATAGCCTCTACTGTATATAGCCTCTCTACTGTATATAACCTCTCTACTGTATATAGCCTCTCTACTGTATATAACCTCTCTACTGTATATAGCCTCTCTACTGGATATAGCCTCTCTACTGTATACAGCCTCTCTACTGTATATAGCCTCTCTACTTTATATGGCCTCTACTGTATATAGCCTCTCTACTGTATGTAGCCTCTCTACTGTATATAGCCTCTCTACTGTAAATAGCCTCTCTACTGTATATAGCCTCTCTACTGTATGTAGCCTCTCTACTGTATATAGCCTCTCTACTGTAAATAGCCTCTCTACTGTATATAGCCTCTCTACTGTATGTAGCCTCTCTACTGTATATAGCCTCTCTACTGTATATAGCCTCTCTACTGTATATAGCCTCTCTACTGCATATAGCCTCTACTGTATATAGCATCTCTACTGTATATAGCCTCTCTACTGTATATAACCTGTATATAGCCTCTCTACTGTATATAACCTCTCTACTGTATATAGCCTCTCTACTGTATATAGCCTCTCTACTGTATATAGCCTCTACTGTATATAGCCTCTACTGTATATAACCTCTCTATTGTATATTGCCTCTCTACTGTATATAGCCTCTCTACTGTATATAGCCTCTACTGTATATAGCCTCTCTACTGCATATAGCCTCTACTGTATGTAGCCTCTCTACTGTATATAGCCTCTACTGTATATAGTCCCTCTACTGTATATAACCTCTCTACTGTATATAGCCTCTCTACTGTATATAGCCTCTCTACTTTATGTACCCTCTCTACTGTATATAGCCTCTCTACTGTATGTAGCCTCTCTACTGTATATAGCCTCTCTACTGTATATAGCCTCTCTACTGTATATAGCCTCTCTACTGTATATAGCCTCTACTGTATATAGCCTCTCTACTGTATATAGCCCCTCTACTGTTTATAGCCTCTCTACTGTATATAGCCTCTCTACTGTATATAGCCTCTACTGTATATAGCCTCTACTGTATATAGCCTCTCTACTGTATATAGCCTCTACTGTATATAGCCTCTCTACTGTATATAGCCTCTCTACTGTATATAGCCTCTACTGTATATAGCCTCTCTACTGTATATAGCCCCTCTACTGTTTATAGCCTCTCTACTGTATATAGCCTCTCTACTGTATATAGCCTCTACTGTATATAGCCTCTACTGTATATAGCCTCTCTACTGTATATAGCCTCTACTGTATATAGCCTCTCTACTGTATATAGCCTCTCTACTGTATATAGCCTCTACTGTATATAGCCTCTCTACTGTATATAGCCTCTCTAAAGTATGTAGCCTCTCTACTGTATATAGCCTCTCTACTGTATATAGCCTCTCTACTGTATACAGCCTCTCTACTGTATACAGCCTCGCTACTTTATATAGCCTCTACTGTATATAGCCTCTCTACTGTATATAGCCTCTCTACTGTATGTAGCCTCTCTACTGTATATAGCCTCTCTACTGTATATAGCCTCTCTACTCTATATAGCCTCTCTACTGTATATAGCCTCTCTACTGTATATAGCCTCTCTACTGCATATAGCCTCTCTACTGCATATAGCCTCTACTGTATATAGCCTCTCTACTGTATATAGCCTCTCTACTGTATATAACCTGTATATAGCCTATCTACTGTATATAGCCTCTCTACTGTATATAGCCTCTCTACTGTATATAGCCTCTCTACTGTATATAGCCTCTCTACTGTATATAGCCTCTACTGTATATATCCCCTCTACTGTATATAGCCTCTCTCATGTATATAGCCTCTCTACTGTATATAGCCTCTACTGTATATAGCCTCTCTACTGTATATAGCCTCTCTACTGTATATAGCCTCTCTACTGTATGTAGCCTCTCCTGTATATGTAGCCTCTCTACTGTATATGTAGCCTCTCTACTGTATATAGCCTCTCTACTGTATATAGCCTCCCTACTGTATATATCCTCTACTGTATATAGCCTTTCTACTGTATATAGCCTCTCTACTGTATATAGCATCTCTACTGTATGTAGCCTCTCTACTGTATATAGCCTCTCTACTGCATATAGCCTCTACTGTATATAGACTCTCTACTGTATATAGCCTCTCTACTGTATATAACCTGTATATAGCCTCTCTACTGTATATAACCTCTCTACTGTATATAGCCTCTCTACTGTATATAGCCTCTCTACTGTATATAGCCTCTCTACTGTATATAGCCTCTACTGTATATAGCCTCTCTACTGTATATATCCCCTCTACTGTATATAGCCTCTCTACTGTATATAGCCTCTACTGTATATAGCCTCTCCTGTATATAGCCTCTCTACTGTATATAGCCTCTCTACTGTATATAGCCTCTCTACTGTATATAGCCTCTCTACTGTATACAGGCTCGCTACTTTTATAGCCTCTACTGTATATAGCCTCTACTGTATATAGCCTCTACTGTATATAGCCTCTCTACTGTATATAGCCTCTCTACTGTATACAGCCTCGCTACTTTTATAGCCTCTATTGTATATAGCCTCTACTGTATACAGTCTCTACTGTATATAGCCTCTACTGTATATAGCCTCTCTACTGTATATAACCTCTCTACTGTATATAGCCTCTACTGTATATAGCCTCTCTACTGTTTATAGCCTCTCTACTGTATATAGCCTCTACTGTATATATCCCCTCTACTGTATATAACCTCTCTACTGTATATAGCCTCTCTACTGTATATAGCCTCTCTACTGTATGTAGCCTCTCTACTGTATGTAGCCTCTCTACTGTATATAGCCTCTCTACTGTATATAGCCTCTCTACTGTATATGTAGCCTCTCTACTGTATATAGCCTCTCTACTGTATATAACCTCTCTACTGTATATAGCCTCTACTGTATATGTAGCCTCTCTACTGTATATAGCCTCTCTACTGTATATAGCCTCTCTACTGTATGTAGCCTCTACTGTATGTAGCCTCTCTACTGTATATAGCCTCTCTACTGTATATAGCCTCTCTACTGTATATAGCCTCTCTACTGTATGTAGCCTCTCTACTGCATATAGCCTCTCTACTGCATATAGCCTCTACTGCATATAGCCTCTCTACTGTATGTAGCCTCTCTATTGTATATAGCCTCTCTACTGTATATAGCCTCTCTACTGTATATAGCCTCTCTACTGTATATAGCCTCTCTACTGTATATAGCCTCTTTACTGTACATAGCCTCTCTACTGTATATGTAGCCTCTCTACTGTATATAGCCTCTCTACTGTATATAGCCTCTCTACTGTATATAGCCTCTTTACTGTATATAGCCTCTCTACTGTATATGTAGCCTCTCTACTGTATATAGCCTCTTTACTGTATATAGCCTCTCTACTGTATATGTAGCCTCTCTACTGTATATAGCCTCTCTACTGCATATAGCCTCTACTGTATATATCCTCTCTACTGTATATAGCCTCTCTACTGTATATGTAGCCTCTCTACTGTATATAGCCTCTCTACTGCATATATTTCTACTGTATATTTTTCCTCTCTACTGTATATAGCCTCTCTACTGTATATAACCTGTATATAGCCTCTCTACTGTATATAACCTCTCTACTGTATATAGCCTCTCTACTGTATATAGCCTCTCTACTGTATATAGCCTCTACTGTATATAGCCTCTACTGTATATATCCCCTCTACTGTATATAGCCTCTCTACTGTATATAGCCTCTCTACTGTATATAGCCTCTACTGTATATAGCCTCTCTACTGTATATAGCCTCTCTACTGTATATAACCTGTATATAGCCTCTCTACTGTATATAGCCTCTCTACTGTATATAACCTCTCTACTGTATATAGCCTCTCTACTGTATACAGTCTCGCTACTTTTATAGCCTCTACTGTATATAGCCTCTACTGTATATAGCCTCTACTGTATATAGCCTCTCTACTGTATATAGCCTCTCTACTGTATACAGCCTCGCTACTTTTATAGCCTCTATTGTATACAGTCTCTACTGTATATAGCCTCTACTGTATATAGCCTCTCTACTGTATATAGCCTCTACTGTATATAGCCTCTCTACTGTTTATAGCCTCTCTACTGTATATAGCCTCTACTGTATATATCCCCTCTACTGTATATAACCTCTCTACTGTATATAGCCTCTCTACTGTATATAGCCTCTCTACTGTATGTAGCCTCTCTACTGTATGTAGCCTCTCTACTGTATATAGCCTCTCTATTGTATATAGCCTCTCTACTGTATATAGCCTCTCTACTGTATATAGCCTCTCTACTGTATATAGCCTCTCTACTGTATATAGCCTCTTTACTGTACATAGCCTCTCTACTGTATATGTAGCCTCTCTACTGTATATAGCCTCTCTACTGTATATAGCCTCTCTACTGTATATAGCCTCTCTACTGTATATAGCCTCTTTACTGTATATAGCCTCTCTACTGTATATGTAGCCTCTCTACTGTATATAGCCTCTTTACTGTATATAGCCTCTCTACTGTATATGTAGCCTCTCTACTGTATATAGCCTCTCTACTGCATATAGCCTCTACTGTATATATCCTCTCTACTGTATATAGCCTCTCTACTGTATATGTAGCCTCTCTACTGTATATAGCCTCTCTACTGCATATAGCCTCTACTGTGTATTTTTCCTCTCTACTGTATATAGCCTCTACTGTATATAACCTGTATATAGCCTCTCTACTGTATATAACCTCTCCTTTTTTTGCACTATTGGTTAGAGCCTGTAAGTAACATTTCACTGTGAGGTCTACTACACCTGTTGTATTCAGCATTTCACTGTGAAGTCTACTACACCTGTTGTATTCAGCATTTCACTGTGAGGTCTACTACACCTGTTGTATTCAGCATTTCACCGTAAGGTCTACTACACCTGTTGTATTCAGCATTTCACTGTGAGGTCTACTACACCTGTTGTATTCAGCATTTCACTGTGAAGTCTACTACACCTGTTGTATTCAGCATTTCACTGTGAGGTCTACTACACCTGTTGTATTCAGCATTTCACTGTGAGGTCTACTACACCTGTTGTATTCAGCATTTCACTGTGAGGTCTACTACACCTGTTGTATTCAGCATTTCACTGTGAGGTCTACTACACCTGTTGTATTCAGCATTTCACTGTAAGGTTTACTACACCTGTTGTATTCAGCATTTCACTGTAAGGTCTACTACACCTGTTGTATTCAGCATTTCACTGTGAGGTCTACTACACCTGTTGTATTCAGCATTTCACTGTAAGGTCTACTACACCTGTTGTATTCAGCATTTCACTGTGAGGTCTACACCTGTTGTATTCAGCATTTCACTGTAAGGTCTACTACACCTGTTGTATTCAGCATTTCACTGTGAGGTCTACTACACCTGTTGTATTCAGCATTTCACTGTAAGGTCTACTACACCTGTTGTATTCAGCATTTCACTGTGAGGTCTACACCTGTTGTATTCAGCATTTCACTGTAAGGTCTACTACACCTGTTGTATTCAGGATTTAACCGTAAGGTCTACTACACCTGTTGTATTCAGCATTTCACTGTGAGGTCTACTACACCTGTTGTATTCAGCATTTCACTGTGAGGTCTACTACACCTGTTGTATTCAGCATTTCACTGTGAGGTCTACTACACCTGTTGTATTCAGCATTTCACTGTAAGGTCTACTACACCTGTTGTATTCAGCATTTCACGGTAAGGTCTACTACACCTGTTGTATTCAGCATTTCACTGTAAGGTCTACTACACCTGTTGTATTCAGCATTTCACTGTGAGGTCTACTACACCTGTTGTATTCAGCATTTCACTGTGAGGTCTACTACACCTGTTGTATTCAGCATTTCACTGTGAGGTCTACTACACCTGTTGTATTCAGCATTTCACTGTAAGGTCTACTACACCTGTTGTACTCGGCGCACCTGACAAATACATTTTGATTTGATTTCAAACACAAGCATTTCGCTATACCTGCAATAGCGTGTATGTGACCAATAACATGTGATTTGGAGTTTAACTCCCTTATACTTAGCTTAATTTATTTCTTTATTTTCTCAAAAAACAAATACCAACAAATCCGAACACTACATTCACAAAAAAAGTATAAGAAATACTCCAGTATTAACATCTATTTACTTCAGGCCAACAACCTGAGAGGATGGGACACCACCAACTTAACACACCCTGTAACTCTTCTGATGTCAAGTCTCACACACCCAAATTTCCTCTCTGCAGCTGCCACCACAACCTCTATTTTCTGTGACTTATGTTCCATCCCTGCAGTGTCTGGTGGAAAGCAGACTGAATCAGATTTCCCTCTAGGATTTTGCCTGTGCTTACCTCCATTCCGTTTTATTTATCCTGAAAAACTCTCCAGTCCTTAACGATTACAAGCATACCAAGAACATGATGCAGCCACCACTATGGTTGAACATATGGAGAGTGGTACTCAGTAATGTGTTTAATTGGATTTGCCCCAAACATAACACTTTGTATTCAGGACCAAAATAAATTGCTTTGCTACATTTTCTTTGCAGTATTTCTTTAGTGCTTGTTGCAAACAGGATGCATGTTTTGAATATTTGTATTCTGCAAAGGCTTCCTTCTTTTCAATTAGGTTAGTATTGTTGAGTACCTACAATGTTGTTGATACATCCACAGTATCTCCTATCACAGCCATTCAACTGTAACTGTTTTAAAGTCACCATTGACCTCATTGTAAAATCCCTGAGCATTTTACATTTTAGTCATTTAGCAGACGCTCTTATCCAGAGCGACTTACAGTAGTGAATGCATACATTTCATACATTTTTTTCCCCTGCACTGGTCCCCCGTGGGAATCGAACCCACAACCCTGGCGTTGCAAACACCATGCTCTACCACCTGAGCCACACGGGACTGAGCAGTTTTCTTCCTCTACGGCAACTGAGTTAGGAAGGACACCTGTATCTTTGTAGTGACTGGGTGTATTGATTCACCAGTCAAAGTGTAATTAATAACTTCACCATGGTCAAGGGGATGTTCAATGTCTTCTTTTACATGTTTTAACCCATCTGCCAATAGGGGCCCTTCTTTGAGAGGCACTGGAAAACCTCCCTGGTCTCTGTGGTTGAATCTGTGCTTGAAATTCACTGCTGGACTGAGGAACCTTACAGATAATTGTATGTGGGGGTACAGAGATGAGGTAGTCATTTAAAAAAGTATCTTAACCATTATTATTGAACACAGAATGAGTCCATGCAACTTATTATGTGACTTGTTATGCACATTTGTACAATTGAACTTATTTAGGCTTGCCTTTCTTAGGGCTAGGACCCTTTTTTTCTCTCCACTTCCTGTCTGAATGACAGGAAGTGGAAAGTAAACTGCCTGTAGCTCAGGCCCTGAAGCCAGGATATACCTAAAATTGGTACCATTGGAAAGAAAACACTTTAATGTTTGTAGAAATGTTAAAATAATCTAGGAGAATATAACACAATAGATATGGTAGGAGAAAATCCAAAGAAAAGCTAATCAAATTTAATTTTTGAGAGACCATCCTCTTAGAAATGCAAGAGAATGGTCATATTGTAAATTAGCTCCCTGTGTGCAATTCCTGTGGCTTCCACAGGGTGTCAGCAGTCTATGTTCAGAGTTTCAGGCTTGTAACTTCAAAAACTAAGAAAAAATAACAGTTTTAGTAGATGGACACAGTTTTGGAAATTCGTGTTTGCGCCTTGAAGAAATTACGCACCTGCTAAAATAGGTTTCCTATTGAACATACTTCTTTTTGAAAGAAATATTATAGTTTGATTACATTTTAGGGTATCTGAGGAGTAAATAGAAAGGTATTTCACTTGTTGAAACAAAGTCTAGGGGTACATTTTCAGATTCCATTCTCTGCAAGTTGAACGAGTGGATTGGCGCCAACTAAACAGACTTTTGGGGATATAAAGAAGGATTTTATCTAACAAAACGACACTACATGTTATAGCTGGGACCCTTTGGATGACAAATCAGAGGAAGATTTTCAAAAAGTAAGTGAATATTTAATTGTCATAAGTGAATGTATGAAACCTCTGCCGGTGGAAAAATATTTTGATGTGGAGCGCTGTCCTCAAACAATCGCATTGGAATGTTCTCGCTGTAATAGCTACTGTAAATCGGACAGTGCAGTTAGATTAACAAGAATTTAAGCTTTCAGCCAATATAAGACACTTATATGTACATAAATGTTTAAAAAACATAATATTTATGATTATTTATTTGAATTGCCGCTCTCCAGCTTCACCGGAAGTGGTCCCGCTAGCGGGACACCGATCCTTAAGGGGTTTTTAATACTCATTGACTCAAGACATTTCAGCTTTTATTCTTTTTGAAAATTTAAAAGGGGTGTGATTACCTTTTGAAGGCACTTTAATTGCCCTGTGTGGGGAGGCTGTTCAGTTAGCCTCTCTGGGGCAGGCGGGACGAATTCGTCCCACCTACGTAACAGCCAGTTGAATCCTGTGGCGCGATTTTCAAAACCTTTGAAATGCTATTACTTCAATTTCTCAAACATATGACTATTTTACAGCTATTTAAAGACAAGACTCTCGTTAATCTAACCACACTGTCCGATTTCAAAAAGGCTTTACAACGAAAGCAAAACATTAGATTATGTCAGCAGAGTACCAAGCCAGAAATAATCAGACACCCATTTTTCAAGCTAGCATATAATGTCAAAAAAACCCAGAAGACAGCTAAATGCAGCACTAACCTTTGATGATCTTCATCAGATGACAACCCTAGGACATTATGTTATACAATACATGCATGTTTTGTTCAATCAAGTTCATATTTATATCAAAAAACAGCTTTTTACATTAGCATGTGACGTTCAGAACTAGCATACCCCCCGCAAACTTTGGGCGAATTCACTAACAATTTACTAAATTACTCACGATAAACGTTCACAAAAAGCATATTAATTATTTTAAGAATTATAGATACAGAACTCCTCTATGCACTCGATATGTCCGATTTTAAAATAGCTTTTTGGTGAAAGCACATTTTGCAATATTCTAAGTACATAGCCCAGCCATCACGGGCTAGCTATTTAGACACCCGGCAAGTTTAGCACTCACCAATATCAGATTTACTATTACAAAAGTTTGATTACCTTTTGTTGTCTTCGTCAGAATGCACTCCCAGGACTGCTACTTCAATAACAAATGTTGGTTTGGTCCAAAATAATCCATCGTTATATCCGAATAGCGGCGTTTTGTTCGTGCGTCCCAGACACTATCCGAAATGGTAAATCAGGGTCACGCGCATGGCGCAATTCGTGACAAAAAAAATCTAAATATTCCATTACCGTACTTCGAAGCATGTCAACCACTGTTTAAAATCCATTTTTATGCCATTTTTCTCGTAAAAAAAGCGATAATATTCCGACCGGGAATGTCCATTTAGCTAAACAGAGGAAAGAAAACAAAGTTTTCGGTCGACGCGGGCACGAGCCTGAGTCTCACAGTACTGTAACCAGCCACTACCCAAACGCGCTACTTTGTTTCAGCCAGAGCCTGCAAAGCCACGATTCAGCATTTTGCCGCCTTCTGAGAGCCTATGGCAGCCGTAGGAAGTGTCACGGGACAGCTAAGATCCTCACTCTTCAATAAACAGAGACAAGAAGAACGACACCTTGTCAGACAGGCCACTTCCTGCATGAAATCTTCTCAGGTTTTTGCCTGCCATATGAGTTCTGTTATACTCACAGACACCATTCAAACAGTTTTAGAAACTTTAGGGTGTTTTCTATCCAAAGCCAATAATTATATGCATATTGTAGTTACTGGGCAGGAGTAGTAACCAGATTAAATCGGGTACGTTTTTTATCCAGCCGTGTCAATACTGCCCCCTAGCCCTAACAGGTTAAGTGTGTTGAATTCCCAAAAATGTCAAGGAAATTTGTGCTTTAGTTTATGACATTTGCAAAGTTCTGGGGAGCAGAATTAATTCTACATTGGTAGAACAGAACCTTGTCCATGTGAATATTCAAACAGGAAAGTTGAACAGCCATTATAAAAGTGAACCATTCAATTCAATTGAGGGCCGATCCCAATTTACGAATGTATGACTTTCTTACGCACTTCTCAGTCTTTGGCATGAAGCTGCCTCACTAGCTCTTGTCACGAACACACATTATTTAATTGACCTTTTAAATTGTTTAGTTTGTTCATGTTTCCCCATATATCTAGTAATTCATTTCTCCTAAATGTTCTTCTGCCAGCATCATGGGTATTTACTGTGCACAAGGCTAATTATGTGTTGAGGAAACGTTTGGTCAAGTTGCATTGGGACACATTTAGATTTCATAATTAAATTAGGGATTGTGACAAATGGACAATTAAGTGATAATGCCCGAGAAGCCAGTTTGGAGGATATATAGCCACGGGTGTTGTTAAGCCCGAGAAGCCAGTTTGGAGGATACATAGCCACGGGTGTTGTTAAGCCCGAGAAGCCAGTTTGGAGGATATATTGCCACGGGTGTTGTTAAGCCCGAGAAGCCAGTTTGGAGGATGTATTGCCACGGGTGTTGTTAAGCCCGAGAAGCCAGTTTGGAGGATATATTGCCACGGGTGTTGTTAAGCCCGAGAAGACAGTTTGGAGGATACATAGCCACGGGTGTTGTTAAGCCCGAGAAGCCAGTTTGGAGGATATATTGCCACGGGTGTTGTTAAGCCCGAGAAGCCAGTTTGGAGGATATATTGCCACGGGTGTTGTTAAGCCCGAGAAGCCAGTTTGGAGGATATATTGCCACGGGTGTTGTTAAGGCCGAGAAGCCAGTTTGGAGGATATATTGCCACGGGTGTTGTTAAGCCCGAGAAGCCAGTTTGGAGGATATATTGCCACGGGTGTTGTTAAGCCCGAGAAGCCAGTTTGGAGGATATATTGCCACGGGTGTTGTTAAGCCCGAGAAGCCAGTTTGGAGGATATATTACCACGGGTGTTATTAAGCCCGAGAAGCCAGTTTGGAGGATATATAGCCACAGGTGTTGTTAAGCCTGAGAAGCCAGTTTGGAGGATATATTGTCACAGGTGTTATTAAGCCCGAGAAGCCAGTTTGGAGGATATATTGTCACGGGTGTTGTTAAGCCTGAGAAGCCAGTTTGGAGGATACATAGCCACGGGTCTTATTAAGCCCGAGACGAAGTCAAGTCATGTCCGTGAGTAATGGGAGTGTTTCACCGCCAGTATAACTATTGTTATGCAATTTGTTTTCATTAATGGAAATTATTCAAATTATTAATTATAATTATTCCCACTTTGAGGATAAGACAGGAATGTCTATTTAGATGTTTATTTAGATTGGAATATGTAAATGTGGGTATAATGAAGACGTCTGTCACATGATTTACTCTGCCATATTTGGGTAAAGAGTTCCATGGTTAATGGTATGATCCATAGGGAGGAGCCATAGGTATAAAGGTACCTGTTTCACCAGTAAGCTGGAGTGATGTTCTAGCTCTGGTAGGTGAGCTGTGTGGGGAGGCTGTCCATAGCCTGGTGTACCCCAACCTGCTAGAGTTGGTTTGGTAGGTGAGCTGTGTGGGGAGGCTGTCCATAGCCTGGTATACCCTGCTAGAGTTGGTTTGGTAGGTGAGCTGTGTGGGGAGGCTGTCCATAGCCTGGTATACCCCAACCTGCTAGAGTTGGTTTGGTAGGTGAGCTGTGTGAGTAGGCTGTCCATAGCCTGGTATACCCCAACCTGCTAGAGTTGGTTTGGTAGGTGAGCTGTGTGGGAAGGCTGTCCATAGCCTGGTATACCCTGCTAGAGTTGGTTTGGTAGGTGAGCTTTGTGAGGAGGCTGTCCATAGCCTGGTATACCCTGCTAGAGTTGGTTTGGTAGGTGAGCTTTGTGGGGAGGCTGTCCATAACCTGGTATACCCCAACCTGCTAGAGTTGGTTTGGTAGGTGAGCTGTGTGGGGAGGCTGTCCATAGCCTGGTATACCCCAACCTGCTAGAGTTGGTTTGGTAGGTGAGCTGTGTGGGGAGGCTGTCCATAGCCTGGTATACCCTGCTAGAGTTGGTTTGGTAGGTGAGCTGTGTGAGGAGGCTGTCCATAGCCTGGTATACCCCAACCTGCTAGAGTTGGTTTGGTAGGTGAGCTGTGTGGGGAGGCTGTCCATAGCCTGGTATACCCCAACCTGCTAGAGTTGGTTTGGTAGGTGAACTGTGTGGGGAGGCTGTCCATAGCCTGGTATACCCCAACCTGCTAGAGTTGGTTTTTTAGGTGAGCTGTGTGGGGAGGCTGTCCATAGCCTGGTATACCCCAACCTGCTAGAGTTGGTTTGGAAGGTGAGCTGTGTGGGGAGGCTGTCCATAGCCTGGTATACCCCAACCTGCTAGAGTTGGTTTGGTAGGTGAGCTGTGTGGGGAGGCTGTCCATAGCCTGGTATACCCTGCTAGAGTTGGTTTGGTAGGTGAGCTGTGTGGGGAGGCTGTCCATAGCCTGGTATACCCTGCTAGAGTTGGTTTGGTAGGTGAGCTGTGTGGGGAGGCTGTCCAGAGACTGGTATACCCCAACCTGCTAGGGTTGGTTTGGTAGGTGAGCTGTGTGGGGAGGCTGTCCATAGCCTGGTATACCCCAACCTGCTAGAGTTGGTTTGGTAGGTGAGCTGTGTGGGGAGGCTGTCCATAGCCTGGTATACCCTGCTAGAGTTGGTTTGGTAGGTGAGGCTGTGTGGGGAGGCTGTCCATAGCCTGGTATACCCTGCTAGAGTTGGTTTGGTAGGTGAGCTGTGTGGGGAGGCTGTCCATAGCCTGGTATACCCTGCTAGAGTTGGTTTGGTAGGTGAGCTGTGTGGGGAGGCTGTCCAGAGACTGGTATACCCCAACCTGCTAGGGTTGGTTTGGTAGGTGAGCTGTGTGGGGAGGCTGTCCATAGCCTGGTATACCCCAACCTGCTAGAGTTGGTTTGGTAGGTGAGCTGTGTGGGGAGGCTGTCCATAGCCTGGTATACCCTGCTAGAGTTGGTTTGGTAGGTGGGCTGTGTGGGGAGGCTGTCCATAGCCTGGTATACCCCAACCTGCTAGAGTTGGTTTGGTAGGTGAGCTGTGTGGGGAGGCTGTCCATAGCCTGGTATACCCTGCTAGAGTTGGTTTGGTAGGTGAGCTGTGTGGGGAGGCTGTCCATAGCCTGGTATACCCCAACCTGCTAGAGTTGGTTTGGTAGGTGAGCTGTGTGGGGAGGCTGTCCATAGCCTGGTATACCCCAACCTGCTAGAGTTGGTTTGGTAGGTGAGCTTTGTGAGGAGGCTGTCCATAGCCTTGAATACCCCAACCTGCTAGAGTTGGTCTGGTAGGTGAGCTGTGAGGGGAGGCTGTCCATAGCCTGGTATACCCTGCTAGAGTTAGTTTGGTAGGTGAGCTTTGTGGGGAGGCTGTCCATAGCCTGGTATACCCCAACCTGCTAGAGTTGGTTTGGTAGGTGAGCTGTGTGGGGAGGCTGTCCATAGCCTGGTATACCCCAACCTGCTAGAGTTGGTTTGGTAGGTGAACTGTGTGGGGAGGCTGTCCATAGCCTGGTATACCCTGCTAGATTTGGTTTGGTAGGTGAACTGTGTGGGGAGGCTGTCCATAGCCTGGTATACCCTGCTTGAGTTGGTTTGGTAGGTGAGCTTTGTGGGGAGGCTGTCCATAGCCTGGTATACCCCAACCTGCTAGAGTTGGTCTGGTAGGTGAGCTGTGTGGGGAGGCTGTCCATAGCCTGGTATACACTGCTAGAGTTAGTTTGGTAGGTGAGCTTTGTGGGGAGGCTGTCCATAGCCTGGTATACCCCAACCTGCTAGAGTTGGTCTGGTAGGTGAGCTGTGTGGGGAGGCTGTCCATAGCCTGGTATACCCCAACCTGCTAGAGTTGGTTTGGTAGGTGAGCTGTGTGGGGAGGCTGTCCATAGCCTGGTATACCCTGCTAGAGTTGGTTTGGTAGGTGAGCTGTGTGGGGAGGCTGTCCATAGCCTGGTATACCCTGCTAGAGTTGGTTTGGTAGGTGAGCTGTGTGGGGAGGCTGTCCATAGCCTGGTATACCCTGCTAGAGATGGTTTGGTAGGTGAGCTGTGTGGGGAGGCTGTCCATAGCCTGGTATACCCCAACCTGCTAGAGTTGGTTTGGTAGGTGAGCTGTGTGGGGAGGCTGTCCATAGCCTGGTATACCCCAACCTGCTAGAGTTGGTTTGGTAGGTGAACTGTGTGGGGAGGCTGTCCATAGCCTGGTATACCCTGCTAGAGTTGGTTTGGTAGGTGAACTGTGTGGGGAGGCTGTCCATAGCCTGGTATACCCTTCTAGAGTTGGTCTGGTAGGTGAGCTGTGTGGGGAGGCTGTCCATAGCCTGGTATACCCCAACCTGCTAGAGTTGGTCTGGTAGGTGAGCTTTGTGGGGAGGCTGTCCATAGCCTGGTATACCCCAACCTGCTAGAGTTGGTTTGGTAGGTGAGCTGTGTGGGGAGGCTTTCCATAGCCTGGTATACCCTGCTAGAGTTGGATTGGTAGGTGAGCTGTGTGGGGAGGCTGTCCATAGCCTGGTATACCCTGCTAGAGTTGGTTTGGTAGGTGAGCTGTGTGGGGAGGCTGTCCATAGCCTGGTATACCCCAACCTGCTAGAGTTGGTTTCGTAGGTGAGCTGTGTGGGGAGGCTGTCCATAGCCTGGTATACCCCAACCTGCTAGAGTTGGTTTGGTAGGTGAGCTGTGTGGGGAGGCTGTCCATAGCCTGGTATACCCCAACCTGCTAGAGTTGTTTTGGTAGTTGAGCTTTGTGGGGAGGCTGTCCATAACCTGGTATACCCCAACCTGCTAGAGTTGGTTTGGTAGGTGAGCTGTGTGGGGAGGCTGTCCATAGCCTGGTATACCCCAACCTGCTAGAGTTGTTTTGGTAGGTGAGCTTTGTGGGGAGGCTGTCCATATCCTGGTATACCCCAACCTGCTAGAGTTGGTTTGGTAGGTGAGCTGTGTGGGGAGGCTGTCCATAGCCTGGTATACCCCAACCTGCTAGAGTTGGTTTGGTAGGTGAACTGTGTGGGGAGGCTGTCCATAGCCTGTATACCCTGCTAGAGTTGGTTTGGTAGGTGAACTGTGTGGGGAGGCTGTCCATAGCCTGGTATACCCTTCTAGAGTTGGTCTGGTAGGTGAGCTGTGTGGGGAGGCTGTCCATAGCCTGGTATACCCCAACCTGCTAGAGTTGGTCTGGTAGGTGAGCTTTGTGGGGAGGCTGTCCATAGCCTGGTATACCCCAACCTGCTAGAGTTGGTTTGGTAGGTGAGCTGTGTGGGGAGGCTTTCCATAGCCTGGTATACCCTGCTAGAGTTGGATTGGTAGGTGAGCTGTGTGGGGAGGCTGTCCATAGCCTGGTATACCCTGCTAGAGTTGGTTTGGTAGGTGAGCTGTGTGGGGAGGCTGTCCATAGCCTGGTATACCCCAACCTGCTAGAGTTGGTTTGGTAGGTGAGCTGTGTGGGGAGGCTGTCCATAACCTGGTATACCCCAACCTGCTAGAGTTGGTTTGGTAGGTGAGCTGTGTGGGGAGGCTGTCCATAGCCTGGTATACCCCAACCTGCTAGAGTTGTTTTGGTAGGTGAGCTTTGTGGGGAGGCTGTCCATAACCTGGTATACCCCAACCTGCTAGAGTTGGTTTGGTAGGTGAGCTGTGTGGGGAGGCTTTCCATAGCCTGGTATACCCTGCTAGAGTTGGATTGGTAGGTGAGCTGTGTGGGGAGGCTGTCCATAGCCTGGTATACCCTGCTAGAGTTGGTTTGGTAGGTGAGCTGTGTGGGGAGGCTGTCCATAGCCTGGTATACCCCAACCTGCTAGAGTTGGTTTCGTAGGTGAGCTGTGTGGGGAGGCTGTCCATAGCCTGGTATACCCTGCTAGAGTTGGTTTGGTAGGTGAGCTGTGTGGGGAGGCTGTCCATAGCCTGGTATACCCCAACCTGCTAGAGTTGGTTTGGTAGGTGAGCTGTGTGGGGAGGCTGTCCATAACCTGGTATACCCCAACCTGCTAGAGTTGGTTTGGTAGGTGAGCTGTGTGGGGAGGCTGTCCATAGCCTGGTATACCCCAACCTGCTAGAGTTGTTTTGGTAGGTGAGCTTTGTGGGGAGGCTGTCCATAACCTGGTATACCCCAACCTGCTAGAGTTGGTTTGGTAGGTGAGCTGTGTGGGGAGGCTGTCCATAGCCTGGTATACCCTGCTAGAGTTGGTCTGGTAGGTGAGCTGTGTGGGGAGGCTGTCCATAGCCTGGTATACCCCAACCTGCTAGAGTTGGTTTGGTAGGTGAGCTGTGTGGGGAGGCTGTCCATAGCCTGGTATACCCTGCTAGAGTTGGTTTGGTAGGTGAGCTGTGTGGGGAGGCTGTCCATAGCCTGGTATACCCTGCTAGAGATGGTTTGGTAGGTGAGCTGTGTGGGGAGGCTGTCCATAGCCTGGTATAGCCCAACCTGCTAGAGTTGGTTTGGTAGGTGAGCTGTGTGGGGAGGCTGTCCATAGCCTGGTATACCCCAACCTGCTAGAGTTGGTTTGGTAGGTGAACTGTGTGGGGAGGCTGTCCATAGCCTGGTATACCCTGCTAGAGTTGGTTTGGTAGGTGAACTGTGTGGGGAGGCTGTCCATAGCCTGGTATACCCTTCTAGAGTTGGTCTGGTAGGTGAGCTGTGTGGGGAGGCTGTCCATAGCCTGGTATACCCCAACCTGCTAGAGTTGTTTTGGTAGGTGAGCTTTGTGGGGAGGCTGTCCATAACCTGGTATACCCCAACCTGCTAGAGTTGGTTTGGTAGGTGAGCTGTGTGAGGAGGCTATCCATAGCCTGGTATACCCTGCTAGAGTTGGTCTGGTAGGTGAGCTGTGTGGGGAGGCTGTCCATAGCCTGGTATACCCCAACCTGCTAGAGTTGGTTTGGTAGGTGAGCTGTGTGGGGAGGCTGTCCATAGCCTGGTATACCCTGCTAGAGTTGGTTTGGTAGGTGAGCTGTGTGGGGAGGCTGTCCATAGCCTGGTATACCCTGCTAGAGATGGTTTGGTAGGTGAGCTGTGTGGGGAGGCTGTCCATAGCCTGGTATACCCCAACCTGCTAGAGTTGGTTTGGTAGGTGAGCTGTGTGGGGAGGCTGTCCATAGCCTGGTATACCCCAACCTGCTAGAGTTGGTTTGGTAGGTGAACTGTGTGGGGAGGCTGTCCATAGCCTGGTATACCCTGCTAGATTTGGTTTGGTAGGTGAACTGTGTGGGGAGGCTGTCCATAGCCTGGTATACCCTGCTTGAGTTGGTTTGGTAGGTGAGCTTTGTGGGGAGGCTGTCCATAGCCTGGTATACCCCTACCTGCTAGAGTTGGTCTGGTAGGTGAGCTGTGTGGGGAGGCTGTCCATAGCCTGGTATACACTGCTAGAGTTAGTTTGGTAGGTGAGCATTGTGGGGAGGCTGTCCATAGCCTGGTATACCCCAACCTGCTAGAGTTGGTTTGGTAGGTGAGCTGTGTGGGGAGGCTGTCCATAGCCTGGTATACCCCAACCTGCTAGAGTTGGTTTGGTAGGTGAGCTGTGTGGGGAGGCTGTCCATAGCCTGGTATACCCTGCTAGAGTTGGTCTGGTAGGTGAGCTGTGTGGGGAGGCTGTCCATAGCCTGGTATACCCCAACCTGCTAGAGTTGGTTTGGTAGGTGAGCTGTGTGGGGAGGCTGTCCATAGCCTGGTATACCCTGCTAGAGTTGGTTTGGTAGGTGAGCTGTGTGGGGAGGCTGTCCATAGCCTGGTATACCCTGCTAGAGATGGTTTGGTAGGTGAGCTGTGTGGGGAGGCTGTCCATAGCCTGGTATACCCCAACCTGCTAGAGTTGGTTTGGTAGGTGAGCTGTGTGGGGAGGCTGTCCATAGCCTGGTATACCCCAACCTGCTAGAGTTGGTTTGGTAGGTGAACTGTGTGGGGAGGCTGTCCATAGCCTGGTATACCCTGCTAGAGTTGGTTTGGTAGGTGAACTGTGTGGGGAGGCTGTCCATAGCCTGGTATACCCTTCTAGAGTTGGTCTGGTAGGTGAGCTGTGTGGGGAGGCTGTCCATAGCCTGGTATACCCCAACCTGCTAGAGTTGGTCTGGTAGGTGAGCTTTGTGGGGAGGCTGTCCATAGCCTGGTATACCCCAACCTGCTAGAGTTGGTTTGGTAGGTGAGCTGTGTGGGGAGGCTTTCCATAGCCTGGTATACCCTGCTAGAGTTGGATTGGTAGGTGAGCTGTGTGGGGAGGCTGTCCATAGCCTGGTATACCCTGCTAGAGTTGGTTTGGTAGGTGAGCTGTGTGGGGAGGCTGTCCATAGCCTGGTATACCCCAACCTGCTAGAGTTGGTTTGGTAGGTGAGCTGTGTGGGGAGGCTGTCCATAGCCTGGTATACCCCAACCTGCTAGAGTTGGTTTGGTAGGTGAGATGTGTGGGGAGGCTGTCCATAGCCTGGTATACCCCAACCTGCTAGAGTTGGTTTGGTAGGTGAACTTTGTGGGGAGGCTGTCCATAGCCTGGTATACCCCAACCTGCTAGAGTTGGTTTGGTAGGTGAGCTGTGTGGGGAGGCTGTCCATAGCCTGGTATACCCTGCTAGAGTTGGTTTGGTCAGTGGGCTGTGTGGGGAGGCTGTCCATAGCCTGGTATACCCCAACCTGCTAGAGTTGGTTTGGTAGGTGAGCTGTGTGGGGAGGCTGTCCATAGCCTGGTATACCCTGCTAGAGTTGGTCTGGTAGGTGGGCTGTGTGGGGAGGCTGTCCATAGCCTGGTATACCCCAACCTGCTAGAGTTGGTTTGGTAGGTGAGCTGTGTGAGGAGGCTGTCCATAGCCTGGTATACCCCAACCTGCTAGAGTTGGTCTGGTAGGTGAGCTGTGTGGGGAGGCTGTCCATAGCATGGTATACCCTGCTAGAGTTAGTTTGGTAGGTGAGCTTTGTGGGGAGGCTGTCCATAGCCTGGTATACCCCAACCTGCTAGAGTTGGTTTGGTAGGTGAGCTGTGTGGGGAGGCTGTCCATAGCCTGGTATACCCCAACCTGCTAGAGTTGGTTTGGTAGGTGAGCTGTGTGAGGAGGCTGTCCATAGCCTGGTATACCCCAACCTGCTAGAGTTGGTCTGGTAGGTGAGCTGTGTGGGGAGGCTGTCCATAGCCGGGTATACCCTGCTAGAGTTAGTTTGGTAGGTGAGCCTTGTGGGGAGGCTGTCCATAGCCTGGTATATCCCAACCTGCTAGAGTTGGTTTGGTAGGTGAGCTGTGTGGGGAGGCTGTCCATAGCCTGGTATACCCTGCTAGAGTTAGTTTGGCAGGTGAGCTTTGTGGGGAGGCTGTCCATAGCCTGGTATACCCCAACCTGCTAGAGTTGGTTTGGTAGGTGAGCTGTGTGGGCAGGCTGTCCATAGCCTGGTATACCCCAACCTGCTAGAGTTGGTTTGGTAGGTGAACTGTGTGGGGAGGCTGTCCATAGCCTTGTATACCCTGCTAGAGTTGGTTTGGTACGTGAGCTGTGTGGGGAGGCTGTCCATAGCCTGGTATACCCTGCTAGAGTTGGTCTGGTAGGTGAGCTGTGTGGGGAGGCTGTCCATAGCCTGGTATACCCCAACCTGCTAGAGTTGGTTTGGTAGGTGAGCTGTGTGGGCAGGCTGTCCATAGCCTGGTATACCCCAACCTGCTAGAGTTGGTTTGGTAGGTGAACTGTGTGGGGAGGCTGTCCATAGCCTTGTATACCCTGCGAGAGTTGGTTTGGTACGTGAGCTGTGTGGGGAGGCTGTCCATAGCCTGGTATACCCTGCTAGAGTTGGTCTGGTAGGTGAGCTGTGTGGGGAGGCTGTCCATAGCCTGGTATACCCCAACCTGCTAGAGTTGGTTTGGTAGGTGAGCTGTGTGGGGAGGCTGTCCATAGCCTGGTATACCCCAACCTGCTAGAGTTGGTTTGGTTGGTGAGCTGTGTGGGGAGGCTGTCCATAACCTGGTATACCCCAACCCGCTAGAGTTGGTTTGGTAGGTGAGCTATGTGGGGAGGCTGTCCATAGCCTGGTATACCCCAACCTGCTAGAGTTGGTTTGGTAGGTGAGCTGTGTGGGGAGGCTGTCCATAGCCTGGTATACCCCAACCTGCTAGAGTTGGTTTGGTAGGTGAGCTGTGTGGGAAGGCTGTCCATAGCCTGGTATACCCTGCTAGAGTTGGTTTGGTAGGTGAGCTGTGTGGGGAGGCTGTCCATAGCCTGGTATACCCCAACCTGCTAGAGTTGGTTTGGTAGGTGAACTGTGTGGGGAGGCTGTCCATAGCCTGGTATACCCCAACCTGCTAGAGTTGGTTTGGTAGGTGAGCTGTGTGGGGAGGCTGTCCATAGCCTGGTATACCCTGCTAGAGTTGGTTTGGTCAGTGGGCTGTGTGGGGAGGCTGTCCATAGCCTGGTATACCCCAACCTGCTAGAGTTGGTTTGGTAGGTGAGCTGTGTGGGGAGGCTGTCCATAGCCTGGTATACCCTGCTAGAGTTGGTCTGGTAGGTGGGCTGTGTGGGGAGGCTGTCCATAGCCTGGTATACCCCAACCTGCTAGAGTTGGTTTGGTAGGTGAGCTGTGTGAGGAGGCTGTCCATAGCCTGGTATACCCCAACCTGCTAGAGTTGGTCTGGTAGGTGAGCTGTGTGGGGAGGCTGTCCATAGCCTGGTATACCCTGCTAGAGTTAGTTTGGTAGGTGAGCTTTGTGGGGAGGCTGTCCATAGCCTGGTATACCCCAACCTGCTAGAGTTGGTTTGGTAGGTGAGCTGTGTGGGGAGGCTGTCCATAGCCTGGTATACCCCAACCTGCTAGAGTTGGTTTGGTAGGTGAGCTGTGTGAGGAGGCTGTCCATAGCCTGGTATACCCCAACCTGCTAGAGTTGGTTTGGTAGGTGAGCTGTGTGGGGAGGCTGTCCATAGCCGGGTATACCCTGCTAGAGTTAGTTTGGTAGGTGAGCCTTGTGGGGAGGCTGTCCATAGCCTGGTATATCCCAACCTGCTAGAGTTGGTTTGGTAGGTGAGCTGTGTGGGGAGGCTGTCCATTGCCTGGTATACCCCAACCTGCTAGAGTTGGTTTGGTAGGTGAACTGGGTGGGGAGGCTGTCCATAGCCTGGTATACCCTGCTAGAGTTGGTTTGGTAGGTGAACTGTGTGGGGAGGCTGTCCATAGCCTGGTATACCCTGCTAGAGTTGGTTTGGTAGGTGAACTGTGTGGGGAGGCTGTCCATAGCCTGGTATACCCTGCTAGAGTTAGTTTGGCAGGTGAGCTTTGTGGGGAGGCTGTCCATAGCCTGGTATACCCCAACCTGCTAGAGTTGGTTTGGTAGGTGAGCTGTGTGGGCAGGCTGTCCATAGCCTGGTATACCCCAACCTGCTAGAGTTGGTTTGGTAGGTGAACTGTGTGGGGAGGCTGTCCATAGCCTGGTATACCCTGCTAGAGTTGGTCTGGTAGGTGAGCTGTGTGGGGAGGCTGTCCATAGCCTGGTATACCCCAACCTGCTAGAGTTGGTTTGGTAGGTGAGCTGTGTGGGGAGGCTGTCCATAGCCTGGTATACCCTGCTAGAGTTGGTCTGGTAGGTGAGCTGTGTGGGGAGGCTGTCCATAGCCTGTTATACCCCAACCTGCTAGACTTGGTTTGGTAGGTGAGCTGTGTGGGGAGGCTGTCCATAGCCTGGTATACCCTGCTAGAGTTGGTTTGGTAGGTGAGCTGTGTGGGGAGGCTGTCCATAGCCTGGTATACCCCAACCTGCTAGAGTTGGTTTGGTAGGTGAGCTGTGTGGGGAGGCTGTCCATAGCCTGGTATACCCCAACCTGCTAGAGTTGGTTTGGTAGGTGAACTGTGTGGGGAGGCTGTCCATAGCCTGGTATACCCCAACCTGCTAGAGTTGGTTTGGTAGGTGAGCTGTGTGGGGAGGCTGTCCATAGCCTGGTACACCCTGCTAGAGTTGGTTTGGTAGGTGAGCTGTGTGAGGAGGCTGTCCATAGCCTGTTATACCCTGCTAGAGTTGGTTTGGTCGGTGGGCTGTGTGGGGAGGCTGTCCATAGCCTGGTATAACCCAACCTGCTAGAGTTGGTTTGGTAGGTGACCTGTGTGGGAAGGCTGTCCATAGCCTGGTATACCCTGCTAGAGTTGGTCTGGTAGGTGAGCTTTGTGGGGAGGCTGTCCATAGCCTGGTATACCCCAACCTGCTAGAGTTGGTTTGGTAGGTGAGCTGTGTGGGGAGGCTGTCCATAGCCTGGTATACCCCAACCTGCTAGAGTTGGTTTGGTAGGTGAGCTGTGTGGGGAGGCTGTCCATACCCTGGTATACCCCAACCTGCTAGAGTTGGTCTGGTAGGTGAGCTGTGTGGGGAGGCTGTCCATAGCCTGGTATACCCTGCTAGAGTTAGTTTGGTAGGTGAGCTTTGTGGGGAGGCTGTCCATAGCCTGGTATACCACAACCTGCTAGAGTTGGTTTGGTAGGTGAGCTGTGTGGGGAGGCTGTCCATAGCCTGGTATACCCCAACCTGCTAGAGTTGGTTTGGTAGGTGAGCTGTGTGAGGAGGCTGTCCATAGCCTGGTATACCCTGCTGGAGTTAGTTTGGTAGGTGAGCCTTGTGGGGAGGCTGTCCATAGCATGGTATATCCCAACCTGCTAGAGTTTTTTTGGTAGGTGAGCTGTGTGGGGAGGCTGTCCATTGCCTGGTATACCCCAACCTGCTAGAGTTGGTTTGGTAGGTGAACTGGGTGGGGAGGCTGTCCATAGCCTGGTATACCCTGCTAGAGTTGGTTTGGTAGGTGAACTGTGTGGGGAGGCTGTCCATAGCCTGGTATACCCTGCTAGAGTTGGTTTGGTAGGTGAGCTTTGTGGGGAGGCTGTCCATAGCCTGGTATACCCCAACCTGCTAGAGTTGGTCTGGTAGGTGAGCTGTGTGGGGAGGCTGTCCATAGCCTGGTATACCCTGCTAGAGTTAGTTTGGTAGGTGAGCTTTGTGGGGAGGCTGTCCATAGCCTGGTATACCCCAACCTGCTAGAGTTGGTTTGGTAGGTGAGCTGTGTGGGCAGGCTGTCCATAGCCTGGTATACCCCAACCTGCTAGAGTTGGTTTGGTAGGTGAACTGTGTGGGGAGGCTGTCCATAGCCTGGTATACCCTGCTAGAGTTGGTTTGGTAGGTGAGCTGTGTGGGGAGGCTGTCCATAGCCTGGTATACCCTGCTAGAGTTGGTTTGGTAGGTGAACTGTGTGGGGAGGCTGTCCATAGCCTGGTATACCCTGCTAGAGTTGGTCTGGTAGGTGAGCTGTGTGGGGAGGCTGTCCATAGCCTGGTATACCCCAACCTGCTAGAGTTGGTTTGGTAGGTGAGCTGTGTGGGGAGGCTGTCAATAGCCTGGTATACCCTGCTAGAGTTGGTCTGGTAGGTGAGCTGTGTGGGGAGGCTGTCCATAGCCTGGTATACCCCAACCTGCTAGAGTTGGTTTGGTAGGTGAACTGTGTGGGGAGGCTGTCCATAGCCTGGTATACCCTGCTAGAGTTGGTTTGGTAGGTGAGCTGTGTGGGGAGGCTGTCCATAGCCTGGTATACCCTGCTAGAGTTGGTTTGGTAGGTGAGCTGTGTGGGGAGGCTGTCCATAGCCTGGTATACCCCAACCTGCAAGAGTTGGTTTGGTAGGTGAGCTGTGTGGGGAGGCTGTCCATAGCCTGGTATACCCCAACCTGCTAGAGTTGGTTTGGTAGGTGAGCTGTGTGGGGAGGCTGTCCATAACCTGGTATACCCCAACCTGCTAGAGTTAGTTTGGTAGGTGAGCTGTGTGGGGAGGCTGTCCATAGCCTGGTATACCCCAACCTGCTAGAGTTGGTTTGGTAGGTGAGCTGTGTGGGGAGGCTGTCCATGGCCTGTTATACCCCAACCTGCTAGAGTTGGTTTGGTAGGTGAGCTGTGTGGGGAGGCTGTCCATAGCCTGGTATACCCCAACCTGCTAGAGTTGGTTTGGTAGGTGAGCTGTGTGGGGAGGCTGTCCATAGCCTGGTATACCCCAACTTGCTAGAGTTGGTTTGGTAGGTGAGCTGTGTGGGGAGGCTGTCCATAGCCTGGTATACCCTGCTAGAGTTGGTCTGGTAGGTGGGCTGTGTGGGGAGGCTGTCCAGAGCCTGGTATACCCCAACCTGCTAGGGTTGGTTTGGTAGGTGAGCTGTGTGGGGAGGCTGTCCATAGCCTGGTATACCCCAACCTGCTAGAGTTGGTTTGGTAGGTGAGCTGTGTGGGGAGGCTGTCCATAGCCTGGTATACCCTGCTAGAGTTGGTTTGGTAGGTGGGCTGTGTGGGGAGGCTGTCCATAGCCTGGTATACCCCAACCTGCAAGAGTTGGTTTGGTAGGTGAGCTGTGTGGGGAGGCTGTCCATAGCCTGGTATACCCCAACCTGCTAGAGTTGGTTTGGTAGGTGAGCTGTGTGGGGAGGCTGTCCATAGCCTGGTATACCCTGCTAGAGTTGGTTTGGTAGGTGAGCTGTGTGGGGAGGCTGTCCATAGCCTGGTATACCCCAACCTGCAAGAGTTGGTTTGGTAGGTGAGCTGTGTGGGGAGGCTGTCCATAGCCTGGTATACCTCAACCTGCTAGAGTTGGTTTGGTAGGTGAGCTGTGTGGGGAGGCTGTCCATAACCTGGTATACCCCAACCTGCTAGAGTTGGTTTGGTAGGTGAGCTGTGTGGGGAGGCTGTCCATAGCCTGGTATACCCCAACCTGCTAGAGTTGGTTTGGTAGGTGAGCTGTGTGGGCAGGCTGTCCATAGCCTGGTATACCTCAACCTGCTAGAGTTGGTTTGGTAGGTGAACTGTGTGGGGAGGCTGTCCATAGCCTGGTATACCCTGCTAGAGTTGGTCTGGTAGGTGAGCTGTGTGGGGAGGCTGTCCATAGCTTGGTATACCCCAACCTGCTAGAGTTGGTTTGGTAGGTGAGCTGTGTGGGGAGGCTGTCAATAGCCTGGTATACCCTGCTAGAGTTGGTCTGGTAGGTGAGCTGTGTGGGGAGGCTGTCCATAGCCTGGTATACCCCAACCTGCTAGAGTTGGTTTGGTAGGTGAACTGTGTGGGGAGGCTGTCCATAGCCTGGTATACCCTGCTAGAGTTGGTTTGGTAGGTGAGCTGTGTGGGGAGGCTGTCCATAGCCTGGTATACCCTGCTAGAGTTGGTTTGGTAGGTGAGCTGTGTGGGGAGGCTGTCCATAGCCTGGTATACCCCAACCTGCAAGAGTTGGTTTGGTAGGTGAGCTGTGTGGGGAGGCTGTCCATAGCCTGGTATACCCCAACCTGCTAGAGTTGGTTTGGTAGGTGAGCTGTGTGGGGAGGCTGTCCATAACCTGGTATACCCCAACCTGCTAGAGTTAGTTTGGTAGGTGAGCTGTGTGGGGAGGCTGTCCATAGCCTGGTATACCCCAACCTGCTAGAGTTGGTTTGGTAGGTGAGCTGTGTGGGGAGGCTGTCCATGGCCTGTTATACCCCAACCTGCTAGAGTTGGTTTGGTAGGTGAGCTGTGTGGGGAGGCTGTCCATAGCCTGGTATACCCCAACCTGCTAGAGTTGGTTTGGTAGGTGAGCTGTGTGGGGAGGCTGTCCATAGCCTGGTATACCCCAACTTGCTAGAGTTGGTTTGGTAGGTGAGCTGTGTGGGGAGGCTGTCCATAGCCTGGTATACCCTGCTAGAGTTGGTCTGGTAGGTGGGCTGTGTGGGGAGGCTGTCCAGAGCCTGGTATACCCCAACCTGCTAGGGTTGGTTTGGTAGGTGAGCTGTGTGGGGAGGCTGTCCATAGCCTGGTATACCCCAACCTGCTAGAGTTGGTTTGGTAGGTGAGCTGTGTGGGGAGGCTGTCCATAGCCTGGTATACCCTGCTAGAGTTGGTTTGGTAGGTGGGCTGTGTGGGGAGGCTGTCCATAGCCTGGTATACCCCAACCTGCAAGAGTTGGTTTGGTAGGTGAGCTGTGTGGGGAGGCTGTCCATAGCCTGGTATACCCCAACCTGCTAGAGTTGGTTTGGTAGGTGAGCTGTGTGGGGAGGCTGTCCATAGCCTGGTATACCCTGCTAGAGTTGGTTTGGTAGGTGAGCTGTGTGGGGAGGCTGTCCATAGCCTGGTATACCCCAACCTGCAAGAGTTGGTTTGGTAGGTGAGCTGTGTGGGGAGGCTGTCCATAGCCTGGTATACCTCAACCTGCTAGAGTTGGTTTGGTAGGTGAGCTGTGTGGGGAGGCTGTCCATAACCTGGTATACCCCAACCTGCTAGAGTTGGTTTGGTAGGTGAGCTGTGTGGGGAGGCTGTCCATAGCCTGGTATACCCCAACCTGCTAGAGTTGGTTTGGTAGGTGAGCTGTGTGGGCAGGCTGTCCATAGCCTGGTATACCTCAACCTGCTAGAGTTGGTTTGGTAGGTGAACTGTGTGGGGAGGCTGTCCATAGCCTGGTATACCCTGCTAGAGTTGTTTTGGTAGGTGAACTGTGTGGGGAGGCTGTCCATAGCCTGGTATACCCTGCTAGAGTTGGTTTGGTAGGTGAGCTTTGTGGGGAGGCTGTCCATAGCCTGGTATACCCCAACCTGCTAGAGTTGGTTTGGTAGGTGAGCTGTGTGGGGAGGCTGTCCATAGCCTGGTATACCCCAACCTGCTAGAGTTGGTTTGGTAGGTGAGCTGTGTGGGGAGGCTGTCCATAACCTGGTATCCCCCAACCTGCTAGAGTTGGTTTGGTAGGTGAGCTGTGTGGGGAGGCTGTCCATAGCCTGGTATACCCCAACATGCTAGAGTTGGTTTAGTAGGTGAGCTGTGTGGGGAGGCTGTCCATAGCCTGTTATACCCCAACCTGCTAGAGTTGGTTTGGTAGGTGAGCTGTGTGGGGAGGCTGTCCATAGCCTGGTATACCCTGCTAGAGTTGGTTTGGTAGGAGAGCTGTGTGGGGAGGCTGTCCATAGCCTGGTATACCCCAACCTGCTAGAGTTGGTTTGGTAGGTGAGCTGTGTGGGGAGGCTGTTCATAGCCTGGTATACCCTGCTAGAGTTAGTTTGGTAGGTGAGCTTTGTGGGGAGGCTGTCCATAGCCTGGTATACCCCAACCTGCTAGAGTTGGTTTGGTAGGTGAGCTGTGTGGGGAGGCTGTCCATAGCCTGGTATACCCCAACCTGCTAGAGTTGGTTTGGTAGGTGAGCTGTGTGAGGAGGCTGTCCATAGCCTGGTATACCCCAACCTGCTAGAGTTGGTCTGGTAGGTGAGCTGTGTGGGGAGGCTGTCCATAGCCTGGTATACCCTGCTAGAGTTAGTTTGGTAGGTGAGCTTTGTGGGGAGGCTGTCCATAGCCTGGTATACCCCAACCTGCTAGAGTTGGTTTGGTAGGTTAGCTGTGTGGGGAGGCTGTCCATAGCCTGGTATACCCCAACCTGCTAGAGTTGGTTTGGTAGGTGAACTGGGTGGGGAGGCTGTCCATAGCCTGGTATACCCTGCTAGAGTTGGTTTGGTAGGTGAACTGTGTGGGGAGGCTGTCCATAGCCTGGTATACCCTGCTAGAGTTGGTTTGGTAGGTGAGCTTTGTGGGGAGGCTGTCCATAGCCTGGTATACCCCAACCTGCTAGAGTTGATCTGGTAGGTGAGCTGTGTGGGGAGGCTGTCCATAGCCTGGTATACCCTGCTAGAGTTAGTTTGGTAGGTGAGCTTTGTGGGGAGGCTGTCCATAGCCTGGTATACACCAACCTGCTAGAGTTGGTTTGGTAGGTGAGCTGTGTGGGCAGGCTGTCCATAGCCTGGTATACCCCAACCTGCTAGAGTTGGTTTGGTAGGTGAACTGTGTGGGGAGGCTGTCCATAGCCTGGTATACCCTGCTAGAGTTGGTTTGGTAGGTGAACTGTGTGGGGAGGCTGTCCATAGCCTGGTATACCCTGCTAGAGTTGGTCTGGTAGGTGAGCTGTGTGGGGAGGCTGTCCATAGCCTGGTATACCCCAACCTGCTAGAGTTGGTTTGGTAGGTGAGCTGTGTGGGGAGGCTGTCAATAGCCTGGTATACCCTGCTAGAGATGGTCTGGTAGGTGAGCTGTGTGGGGAGGCTGTCCATAGCCTGGTATACCCCAACCTGCTAGAGTTGGTTTGGTAGGTGAGCTGTGTGGGGAGGCTGTCCATAGCCTGGTATACCCTGCTAGAGTTGGTTTGGTAGGTGAGCTGTGTGGGGAGGCTGTCCATAGCCTGGTATACCCTGCTAGAGTTGGTTTGGTAGGTGAGCTGTGTGGGGAGGCTGTCCATAGCCTGGTATACCCCAACCTGCAAGAGTTGGTTTGGTAGGTGAGCTGTGTGGGGAGGCTGTCCATAGCCTGGTATACCCCAACCTGCTAGAGTTGGTTTGGTAGGTGAGCTGTGTGGGGAGGCTGTCCATAACCTGGTATACCCCAACCTGCTAGAGTTAGTTTGGTAGGTGAGCTGTGTGGGGAGGCTGTCCATAGCCTGGTATACCCCAACCTGCTAGAGTTGGTTTGGTAGGTGAGCTGTGTGGGGAGGCTGTCCATAGCCTGGTATACCCCAACCTGCTAGAGTTGGTTTGGTAGGTGAGCTGTGTGGGGAGGCTGTCCATAGCCTGGTATACCCTGCTAGAGTTGGTTTGGTCGGTGGGCTGTGTGGGGAGGCTGTCCATAGCCTGGTATACCCCAACTTGCTAGAGTTGGTTTGGTAGGTGAGCTGTGTGGGGAGGCTGTCCATAGCCTGGTATACCCTGCTAGAGTTGGTCTGGTAGGTGGGCTGTGTGGGGAGGCTGTCCAGAGCCTGGTATACCCCAACCTGCTAGGGTTGGTTTGGTAGGTGAGCTGTGTGGGGAGGCTGTCCATAGCCTGGTATACACCAACCTGCTAGAGTTGGTTTGGTAGGTGAGCTGTGTGGGGAGGCTGTCCATAGCCTGGTATACCCTGCTAGAGTTGGTTTGGTAGGTGGGCTGTGTGGGGAGGCTGTCCATAGCCTGGTATACCCCAACCTGCTAGAGTTGGTTTGGTAGGTGAGCTGTGTGGGGAGGCTGTCCATAGCCTGGTATACCCTGCTAGAGTTGGTTTGGTAGGTGAGCTGTGTGGGGAGGCTGTCCATAGCCTGGTATACCCCAACCTGCTAGAGTTGGTTTGGTAGGTGAGCTGTGTGGGGAGGCTGTCCATAGCCTGGTATACCCCAACCTGCTAGAGTTGGTTTGGTAGGTGAGCTGTGTGAGGAGGCTGTCCATAGCCTTGTATACCCCAACCTGCTAGAGTTGGTCTGGTAGGTGAGCTGTGTGGGGAGGCTGTCCATAGCCTGGTATACCCTGCTAGAGTTAGTTTGGTAGGTGAGCTTTGTGGGGAGGCTGTCCATAGCCTGGTATACACCAACCTGCTAGAGTTGGTTTGGTAGGTGAACTGTGTGGGGAGGCTGTCCATAGCCTGGTATACCCTGCTAGAGTTGGTTTGGTAGGTGAACTGTGTGGGGAGGCTGTCCATAGCCTGGTATACCCTGCTAGAGTTGGTCTGGTAGGTGAGCTGTGTGGGGAGGCTGTCCATAGCCTGGTATACCCCAACCTGCTAGAGTTGGTTTGGTAGGTGAGCTGTGTGGGGAGGCTGTCCATAGCCTGGTATACCCTGCTAGAGTTGGTCTGGTAGGTGAGCTGTGTGGGGAGGCTGTCCATAGCCTGGTATACCCCAACCTGCTAGAGTTGGTTTGGTAGGTGAGCTGTGTGGGGAGGCTGTCCATAGCCTGGTATACCCTGCTAGAGTTGGTTTGGTAGGTGAGCTGTGTGGGGAGGCTGTCCATAGCCTGGTATACCCTGCTAGAGTTGGTTTGGTAGGTGAGCTGTATGGGGAGGCTGTCCATAGCCTGGTATACCCCAACCTGCTAGAGTTGGTTTGGTAGGTGAGCTGTGTGGGGAGGCTGTCCATAGCCTGGTATACCCCAACCTGCTAGAGTTGGTTTGGTAGGTGAACTGTGTGGGGAGGCTGTCCATAGCCTGGTATACCCTGCTAGAGTTGGTTTGGTAGGTGAACTGTGTGGGGAGGCTGTCCATAGCCTGGTATACCCTGCTAGAGTTGGTCTGGTAGGTGAGCTGTGTGGGGAGGCTGTCCATATCCTGGTATACCCCAACCTGCTAGAGTTGGTTTGGTAGGTGAGCTGTGTGGGGAGGCTGTCCATAGCCTGGTATACCCTGCTAGAGTTGGTCTGGTAGGTGAGCTGTGTGGGGAGGCTGTCCATAGCCTGGTATACCCCAACCTGCTAGAGTTGGTTTGGTAGGTGAGCTGTGTGGGGAGGCTGTCCATAGCCTGGTATACCCTGCTAGAGTTGGTTTGGTAGGTGAGCTGTGTGGGGAGGCTGTCCATAGCCTGGTATACCCCAACCTGCTAGAGTTGGTTTGGTAGGTGAGCTGTGTGGGGAGGCTGTCCATAGCCTGTTATACCCCAACCTGCTAGAGTTGGTTTGGTAGGTGAGCTGTGTGGGGAGGCTGTCCATAGCCTGGTATACCCTGCTAGAGTTGGTTTGGTAGGTGAGCTGTGTGGGGAGGCTGTCCATAGCCTGGTATACCCCAACCTGCTAGAGTTGGTTTGGTAGGTGAGCTGTGTGGGGAGGCTGTCCATAGCCTGGTATACCCTGCTAGAGTTGGTTTGGTAGGTGAACTGTGTGGGGAGGCTGTCCATAGCCTGGTATACCCCAACCTGCTAGAGTTGGTTTGGTAGGTGAGCTGTGTGGGGAGGCTGTCCATAGCCTGGTATACCCTGCTAGAGTTGGTTTGGTCGGTGGGCTGTGTGGGGAGGCTGTCCATAGCCTGGTATACCCCAACCTGCTAGAGTTGGTTTGGTAGGTGAGCTGTGTGGGGAGGCTGTCCATAGCCTGGTATACCCCAACCTGCTAGAGTTGGTTTGGTAGGTGAACTGTGTGGGGAGGCTGTCCATAGCCTGGTATACCCCAACCTGCTAGAGTTGGTTTGGTAGGTGAGCTGTGTGGGGAGGCTGTCCATAACCTGGTATACCCCAACCTGCTAGAGTTGGTTTGGTAGGTGAGCTGTGTGGGGAGGCTGTCCATAGCCTGGTATACCCCAACCTGCTAGAGTTGGTTTGGTAGGCGAGCTGTGTGGGCAGGCTGTCCATAGCCTGGTATACCCCAACCTGCTAGAGTTGGTTTGGTAGGTGAACTGTGTGGGGAGGCTGTCCATAGCCTGGTATACCCTGCTAGAGTTGGTTTGGTAGGTGAACTGTGTGGGGAGGCTGTCCATAGCCTGGTATACCCTGCTAGAGTTGGTTTGGTAGGTGAGCTGTGTGGGGAGGCTGTCCATAGCCTGGTATACCCCAACCTGCTAGAGTTGGTTTGGTAGGTGAGCTGTGTGGGGAGGCTGTCCATAACCTGGTATACCCCAACCTGCTAGAGTTGGTTTGGTAGGTGAGCTGTGTGGGGAGGCTGTCCATAGCCTGGTATACCCCAACCTGCTAGAGTTGGTTTGGTAGGTGAGCTGTGTGGGGAGGCTGTCCATAGCCTGTTATACCCCAACCTGCTAGAGTTGGTTTGGTAGGTGAGCTGTGTGGGGAGGCTGTCCATAGCCTGGTATACCCCAACCTGCTAGAGTTGGTTTGGTAGGTGAGCTGTGTGGGGAGGCTGTCCATAGCCTGGTATACCCTGCTAGAGTTAGTTTGGTAGGTGAGCTTTGTGGGGAGGCTGTCCATAGCCTGGTATACCCCAACCTGCTAGAGTTGGTTTGGTAGGTGAGCTGTGTGGGGAGGCTGTCCATAGCCTGGTATACCCCAACCTGCTAGAGTTGGTTTGGTAGGTTAGCTGTGTGAGGAGGCTGTCCATGGCCTGGTATACCCCAACCTGCTAGAGTTGGTCTGGTAGGTGAGCTGTGTGGTGAGGCTGTCCATAGCCTGGTATACCCTGCTAGAGTTAGTTTGGTAGGTGAGCTTTGTGGGGAGGCTGTCCATAGCCTGGTATACCCCAACCTGCTAGAGTTGGTTTGGTAGTTGAGCTGTGTGGGGAGGCTGTCCATAGCCTGGTATACCCCAACCTGCTAGAGTTGGTTTGGTAGGTGAACTGTGTGGGGAGGCTGTCCATAGCCTGGTATACCCTGCTAGAGTTGGTTTGGTAGGTGAACTGTGTGGGGAGGCTGTCCATAGCCTGGTATACCCTGCTAGAGTTGGTCTGGTAGGTGAGCTGTGTGGGGAGGCTGTCCATAGCCTGGTATACCCCAACCTGCTAGAGTTGGTTTGGTAGGTGAACTGTGTGGGGAGGCTGTCCATAGCCTGGTATACCCTGCTAGAGTTGGTCTGGTAGGTGAGCTGTGTGGGGAGGCTGTCCATAGCCTGGTATACCCCAACCTGCTAGAGTTGGTTTTGTAGGTGAGCTGTGTGGGGAGGCTGTCCATAGCCTGGTATACCCCAACCTGCTAGAGTTGGTTTGGTAGGTGAACTGTGTGGGGAGGCTGTCCATAGCCTGGTATACCCCAACCTGCAAGAGTTGGTTTGGTAGGTGAGCTGTGTGGGGAGGCTGTCCATAGCCTGGTATACCCCAACCTGCTAGAGTTGGTTTGGTAGGTGAGCTGTGTGGGGAGGCTGTCCATAGCCTGGTATACCCTGCTAGAGTTGGTTTGGTAGGTGAGCTGTGTGGGGAGGCTGTCCATAGCCTGGTATACCCCAACCTGCAAGAGTTGGTTTGGTAGGTGAGCTGTGTGGGGAGGCTGTCCATAGCCTGGTATACCTCAACCTGCTAGAGTTGGTTTGGTAGGTGAGCTGTGTGGGGAGGCTGTCCATAGCCTGGTATACCCTGCTGAGTTGGTTTGGTAGGTGAGCTGTGTGGGGAGGCTGTCCATAGCCTGGTATACCCCAACCTGCTAGAGTTGGTTTGGTAGGTGAGCTGTGTGGGGAGGCTGTCCATAGCCTGGTATACCCCAACCTGCTAGAGTTGGTTTGGTAGGTGAACTGTGTGCGGAGGCTGTCCATAGCCTGGTATACCCTGCTAGAGTTGGTTTGGTAGGTGAACTGTGTGGGGAGGCTGTCCATAGCCTGGTATACCCTGCTAGAGTTGGTTTGGTAGGTGAGCTTTGTGGGGAGGCTGTCCATAGCCTGGTATACCACAACCTGCAAGAGTTGGTTTGGTAGGTGAGCTGTGTGGGGAGGCTGTCCATAGCCTGGTATACCCCAACCTGCTAGAGTTGGTTTGGTAGGTGAGCTGTGTGGGGAGGCTGTCCATAACCTGGTATCCCCCAACCTGCTAGAGTTGGTTTGGTAGGTGAGCTGTGTGGGGAGGCTGTCCATAGCCTGGTATACCCCAACCTGCTAGAGTTGGTTTGGTAGGTGAGCTGTGTGGGGAGGCTGTCCATAGCCTGGTATACCCTGCTAGAGTTAGTTTGGTAGGTGAGCTGTGTGGGGAGGCTGTCCATAGCCTGGTATACCCCAACCTGCTAGAGTTGGTTTGGTAGGTGAACTGGGTGGGGAGGCTGTCCATAGCCTGGTATACCCCAACCTGCTAGAGTTGGTTTGGTAGGTGCACTGTGTGGGGAGGCTGTCCATAGCCTGGTATACCCTGCTAGAGTTGGTTTGGTAGGTGAGCTTTGTGGGGAGGCTGTCCATAGCCTGGTATACCCCAACCTGCTAGAGTTGGTTTGGTAGGTGAACTGTGTGGGGAGGCTGTCCATAGCCTGGTATACCCTGCTAGAGTTGGTTTGGTAGGTGAACTGTGTGGGGAGGCTGTCCATAGCCTGGTATACCCTGCTAGAGTTGGTCTGGTAGGTGAGCTGTGTGGGGAGGCTGTCCATAGCCTGGTATACCCCAACCTGCTAGAGTTGGTTTGGTAGGTGAACTGTGTGGGGAGGCTGTCCATAGCCTGGTATACCCTGCTAGAGTTGGTTTGGTAGGTGAGCTGTGTGGGGAGGCTGTCCATAGCCTGGTATACCCTGCTAGAGTTGGTTTGGTAGGTGAGCTGTGTGGGGAGGCTGTCCATAGCCTGGTATACCCCAACCTGCAAGAGTTGGTTTGGTAGGTGAGCTGTGTGGGGAGGCTGTCCATAGCCTGGTATACCCCAACCTGCTAGAGTTGGTTTGGTAGGTGAGCTGTGTGGGGAGGCTGTCCATAACCTGGTATACCCCAACCTGCTAGAGTTAGTTTGGTAGGTGAGCTGTGTGGGGAGGCTGTCCATAGCCTGGTATACCCCAACCTGCTAGAGTTGGTTTGGTAGGTGAGCTGTGTGGGGAGGCTGTCCATAGCCTGTTATACCCCAACCTGCTAGAGTTGGTTTGGTAGGTGAGCTGTGTGGGGAGGCTGTCCATAGCCTGGTATACCCCAACCTGCTAGAGTTGGTTTGGTAGGTGAGCTGTGTGGGGAGGCTGTCCATAGCCTGGTATACCCTGCTAGAGTTGGTTTGGTCGGTGGGCTGTGTGGGGAGGCTGTCCATAGCCTGGTATACCCCAACTTGCTAGAGTTGGTTTGGTAGGTGAGCTGTGTGGGGAGGCTGTCCATAGCCTGGTATACCCTGCTAGAGTTGGTCTGGTAGGTGGGCTGTGTGGGGAGGCTGTCCAGAGCCTGGTATACCCCAACCTGCTAGGGTTGGTTTGGTAGGTGAGCTGTGTGGGGAGGCTGTCCATAGCCTGGTATACACCAACCTGCTAGAGTTGGTTTGGTAGGTGAGCTGTGTGGGGAGGCTGTCCATAGCCTGGTATACCCTGCTAGAGTTGGTTTGGTAGGTGGGCTGTGTGGGGAGGCTGTCCATAGCCTGGTATACCCCAACCTGCTAGAGTTGGTTTGGTAGGTGAGCTGTGTGGGGAGGCTGTCCATAGCCTGGTATACCCTGCTAGAGTTGGTTTGGTAGGTGAGCTGTGTGGGGAGGCTGTCCATAGCCTGGTATACCCCAACCTGCTAGAGTTGGTTTGGTAGGTGAGCTGTGTGGGGAGGCTGTCCATAGCCTGGTATACCCCAACCTGCTAGAGTTGGTTTGGTAGGTGAGCTGTGTGAGGAGGCTGTCCATAGCCTTGTATACCCCAACCTGCTAGAGTTGGTCTGGTAGGTGAGCTGTGTGGGGAGGCTGTCCATAGCCTGGTATACCCTGCTAGAGTTAGTTTGGTAGGTGAGCTTTGTGGGGAGGCTGTCCATAGCCTGGTATACCCCAACCTGCTAGAGTTGGTTTGGTAGGTGAGCTGTGTGGGGAGGCTGTCCATAGCCTGGTATACACCAACCTGCTAGAGTTGGTTTGGTAGGTGAACTGTGTGGGGAGGCTGTCCATAGCCTGGTATACCCCAACCTGCAAGAGTTGGTTTGGTAGGTGAGCTGTGTGGGGAGGCTGTCCATAGCCTGGTATACCCCAACCTGCTAGAGTTGGTTTGGTAGGTGAGCTGTGTGGGGAGGCTGTCCATAACCTGGTATACCCCAACCTGCTAGAGTTAGTTTGGTAGGTGAGCTGTGTGGGGAGGCTGTCCATAGCCTGGTATACCCCAACCTGCTAGAGTTGGTTTGGTAGGTGAGCTGTGTGGGGAGGCTGTCCATAGCCTGTTATACCCCAACCTGCTAGAGTTGGTTTGGTAGGTGAGCTGTGTGGGGAGGCTGTCCATAGCCTGGTATACCCCAACCTGCTAGAGTTGGTTTGGTAGGTGAGCTGTGTGGGGAGGCTGTCCATAGCCTGGTATACCCTGCTAGAGTTGGTTTGGTCGGTGGGCTGTGTGGGGAGGCTGTCCATAGCCTGGTATACCCCAACTTGCTAGAGTTGGTTTGGTAGGTGAGCTGTGTGGGGAGGCTGTCCATAGCCTGGTATACCCTGCTAGAGTTGGTCTGGTAGGTGGGCTGTGTGGGGAGGCTGTCCAGAGCCTGGTATACCCCAACCTGCTAGGGTTGGTTTGGTAGGTGAGCTGTGTGGGGAGGCTGTCCATAGCCTGGTATACACCAACCTGCTAGAGTTGGTTTGGTAGGTGAGCTGTGTGGGGAGGCTGTCCATAGCCTGGTATACCCTGCTAGAGTTGGTTTGGTAGGTGGGCTGTGTGGGGAGGCTGTCCATAGCCTGGTATACCCCAACCTGCTAGAGTTGGTTTGGTAGGTGAGCTGTGTGGGGAGGCTGTCCATAGCCTGGTATACCCTGCTAGAGTTGGTTTGGTAGGTGAGCTGTGTGGGGAGGCTGTCCATAGCCTGGTATACCCCAACCTGCTAGAGTTGGTTTGGTAGGTGAGCTGTGTGGGGAGGCTGTCCATAGCCTGGTATACCCCAACCTGCTAGAGTTGGTTTGGTAGGTGAGCTGTGTGAGGAGGCTGTCCATAGCCTTGTATACCCCAACCTGCTAGAGTTGGTCTGGTAGGTGAGCTGTGTGGGGAGGCTGTCCATAGCCTGGTATACCCTGCTAGAGTTAGTTTGGTAGGTGAGCTTTGTGGGGAGGCTGTCCATAGCCTGGTATACCCCAACCTGCTAGAGTTGGTTTGGTAGGTGAGCTGTGTGGGGAGGCTGTCCATAGCCTGGTATACACCAACCTGCTAGAGTTGGTTTGGTAGGTGAACTGTGTGGGGAGGCTGTCCATAGCCTGGTATACCCCAACCTGCAAGAGTTGGTTTGGTAGGTGAGCTGTGTGGGGAGGCTGTCCATAGCCTGGTATACCCCAACCTGCTAGAGTTGGTTTGGTAGGTGAGCTGTGTGGGGAGGCTGTCCATAGCCTGGTATACCCCAACCTGCTAGAGTTAGTTTGGTAGGTGAGCTGTGTGGGGAGGCTGTCCATAGCCTGGTATACCCCAACCTGCTAGAGTTGGTTTGGTAGGTGAGCTGTGTGGGGAGGCTGTCCATAGCCTGTTATACCCCAACCTGCTAGAGTTGGTTTGGTAGGTGAGCTGTGTGGGGAGGCTGTCCATAGCCTGGTATACCCCAACCTGCTAGAGTTGGTTTGGTAGGTGAGCTGTGTGGGGAGGCTGTCCATAGCCTGGTATACCCTGCTAGAGTTGGTTTGGTCGGTGGGCTGTGTGGGGAGGCTGTCCATAGCCTGGTATACCCCAACTTGCTAGAGTTGGTTTGGTAGGTGAGCTGTGTGGGGAGGCTGTCCATAGCCTGGTATACCCTGCTAGAGTTGGTCTGGTAGGTGGGCTGTGTGGGGAGGCTGTCCAGAGCCTGGTATACCCCAACCTGCTAGGGTTGGTTTGGTAGGTGAGCTGTGTGGGGAGGCTGTCCATAGCCTGGTATACACCAACCTGCTAGAGTTGGTTTGGTAGGTGAGCTGTGTGGGGAGGCTGTCCATAGCCTGGTATACCCTGCTAGAGTTGGTTTGGTAGGTGGGCTGTGTGGGGAGGCTGTCCATAGCCTGGTATACCCCAACCTGCTAGAGTTGGTTTGGTAGGTGAGCTGTGTGGGGAGGCTGTCCATAGCCTGGTATACCCTGCTAGAGTTGGTTTGGTAGGTGAGCTGTGTGGGGAGGCTGTCCATAGCCTGGTATACCCCAACCTGCTAGAGTTGGTTTGGTAGGTGAGCTGTGTGGGGAGGCTGTCCATAGCCTGGTATACCCCAACCTGCTAGAGTTGGTTTGGTAGGTGAGCTGTGTGAGGAGGCTGTCCATAGCCTTGTATACCCCAACCTGCTAGAGTTGGTCTGGTAGGTGAGCTGTGTGGGGAGGCTGTCCATAGCCTGGTATACCCTGCTAGAGTTAGTTTGGTAGGTGAGCTTTGTGGGGAGGCTGTCCATAGCCTGGTATACCCCAACCTGCTAGAGTTGGTTTGGTAGGTGAGCTGTGTGGGGAGGCTGTCCATAGCCTGGTATACACCAACCTGCTAGAGTTGGTTTGGTAGGTGAACTGTGTGGGGAGGCTGTCCATAGCCTGGTATACCCCAACCTGCAAGAGTTGGTTTGGTAGGTGAGCTGTGTGGGGAGGCTGTCCATAGCCTGGTATACCCCAACCTGCTAGAGTTGGTTTGGTAGGTGAGCTGTGTGGGGAGGCTGTCCATAACCTGGTATACCCCAACCTGCTAGAGTTAGTTTGGTAGGTGAGCTGTGTGGGGAGGCTGTCCATAGCCTGGTATACCCCAACCTGCTAGAGTTGGTTTGGTAGGTGAGCTGTGTGGGGAGGCTGTCCATAGCCTGTTATACCCCAACCTGCTAGAGTTGGTTTGGTAGGTGAGCTGTGTGGGGAGGCTGTCCATAGCCTGGTATACCCCAACCTGCTAGAGTTGGTTTGGTAGGTGAGCTGTGTGGGGAGGCTGTCCATAGCCTGGTATACCCTGCTAGAGTTGGTTTGGTCGGTGGGCTGTGTGGGGAGGCTGTCCATAGCCTGGTATACCCCAACTTGCTAGAGTTGGTTTGGTAGGTGAGCTGTGTGGGGAGGCTGTCCATAGCCTGGTATACCCTGCTAGAGTTGGTCTGGTAGGTGGGCTGTGTGGGGAGGCTGTCCAGAGCCTGGTATACCCCAACCTGCTAGGGTTGGTTTGGTAGGTGAGCTGTGTGGGGAGGCTGTCCATAGCCTGGTATACACCAACCTGCTAGAGTTGGTTTGGTAGGTGAGCTGTGTGGGGAGGCTGTCCATAGCCTGGTATACCCTGCTAGAGTTGGTTTGGTAGGTGGGCTGTGTGGGGAGGCTGTCCATAGCCTGGTATACCCCAACCTGCTAGAGTTGGTTTGGTAGGTGAGCTGTGTGGGGAGGCTGTCCATAGCCTGGTATACCCTGCTAGAGTTGGTTTGGTAGGTGAGCTGTGTGGGGAGGCTGTCCATAGCCTGGTATACCCCAACCTGCTAGAGTTGGTTTGGTAGGTGAGCTGTGTGGGGAGGCTGTCCATAGCCTGGTATACCCCAACCTGCTAGAGTTGGTTTGGTAGGTGAGCTGTGTGAGGAGGCTGTCCATAGCCTTGTATACCCCAACCTGCTAGAGTTGGTCTGGTAGGTGAGCTGTGTGGGGAGGCTGTCCATAGCCTGGTATACCCCAACCTGCTAGAGTTGGTTTGGTAGGTGAGCTGTGTGGGGAGGCTGTCCATAGCCTGGTATACCCTGCTAGAGTTAGTTTGGTAGGTGAGCTGTGTGGGGAGGCTGTCCATAGCCTGGTATACCCCAACCTGCTAGAGTTGGTTTGGTAGGTGAGCTGTGTGGGGAGGCTGTCCATAGCCTGGTATACCCTGCTAGAGTTAGTTTGGTAGGTGAGCTTTGTGGGGAGGCTGTCCATAGCCTGGTATACCCCAACCTGCTAGAGTTGGTTTGGTAGGTGAGCTGTGTGGGGAGGCTGTCCATAGCCTGGTATACACCAACCTGCTAGAGTTGGTTTGGTAGGTGAACTGTGTGGGGAGGCTGTCCATAGCCTGGTATACCCTGCTAGAGTTGGTTTGGTAGGTGAACTGTGTGGGGAGGCTGTCCATAGCCTGGTATACCCTGCTAGAGTTGGTCTGGTAGGTGAGCTGTGTGGGGAGGCTGTCCATAGCCTGGTATACCCCAACCTGCTAGAGTTGGTTTGGTAGGTGAGCTGTGTGGGGAGGCTGTCCATAGCCTGGTATACCCTGCTAGAGTTGGTCTGGTAGGTGAGCTGTGTGGGGAGGCTGTCCATAGCCTGGTATACCCCAACCTGCTAGAGTTGGTTTGGTAGGTGAGCTGTGTGGGGAGGCTGTCCATAGCCTGGTATACCCTGCTAGAGTTGGTTTGGTAGGTGAGCTGTGTGGGGAGGCTGTCCATAGCCTGGTATACCCTGCTAGAGTTGGTTTGGTAGGTGAGCTGTATGGGGAGGCTGTCCATAGCCTGGTATACCCCAACCTGCTAGAGTTGGTTTGGTAGGTGAGCTGTGTGGGGAGGCTGTCCATAGCCTGGTATACCCCAACCTGCTAGAGTTGGTTTGGTAGGTGAACTGTGTGGGGAGGCTGTCCATAGCCTGGTATACCCTGCTAGAGTTGGTTTGGTAGGTGAACTGTGTGGGGAGGCTGTCCATAGCCTGGTATACCCTGCTAGAGTTGGTCTGGTAGGTGAGCTGTGTGGGGAGGCTGTCCATAGCCTGGTATACCCCAACCTGCTAGAGTTGGTTTGGTAGGTGAGCTGTGTGGGGAGGCTGTCCATAGCCTGGTATACCCTGCTGGAGTTGGTCTGGTAGGTGAGCTGTGTGGGGAGGCTGTCCATAGCCTGGTATACCCCAACCTGCTAGAGTTGGTTTGGTAGGTGAGCTGTGTGGGGAGGCTGTCTATAGCCTGGTATACCCTGCTAGAGTTGGTTTGGTAGGTGAGCTGTGTGGGGAGGCTGTCCATAGCCCGGTATACCCTGCTAGAGTTGGTTTGGTAGGTGAGCTGTGTGGGGAGGCTGTCCATAGCCTGGTATACCCCAACCTGCTAGAGTTGGTTTGGTAGGTGAGCTGTGTGGGGAGGCTGTCCATAGCCTGTTATACCCCAACCTGCTAGAGTTGGTTTGGTAGGTGAGCTGTGTGGGGAGGCTGTCCATAGCCTGGTATACCCTGCTAGAGTTGGTTTGGTAGGTGAGCTGTGTGGGGAGGCTGTCCATAGCCTGGTATATCCCAACCTGCTAGAGTTGGTTTGGTAGGTGAGCTGTGTGGGGAGGCTGTCCATAGCCTGGTATACCCTGCTAGAGTTGGTTTGGTAGGTGAACTGTGTGGGGAGGCTGTCCATAGCCTGGTATACCCCAACCTGCTAGAGTTGGTTTGGTAGGTGAGCTGTGTGGGGAGGCTGTCCATAGCCTGGTATACCCTGCTAGAGTTGGTTTGGTCGGTGGGCTGTGTGGGGAGGCTGTCCATAGCCTGGTATACCCCAACCTGCTAGAGTTGGTTTGGTAGGTGAGCTGTGTGGGGAGGCTGTCCATAGCCTGGTATACCCCAACCTGCTAGAGTTGGTTTGGTAGGTGAACTGTGTGGGGAGGCTGTCCATAGCCTGGTATACCCCAACCTGCTAGAGTTGGTTTGGTAGGTGAGCTGTGTGGGGAGGCTGTCCATAGCCTGGTATACCCTGCTAGAGTTGGTTTGGTAGGTGAGCTTTGTGGGGAGGCTGTCCATAGCCTGGTATACCCCAACCTGCTAGAGTTGGTTTGGTAGGTGAGCTGTGTGGGCAGGCTGTCCATAGCCTGGTATACCCCAACCTGCTAGAGTTGGTTTGGTAGGTGAACTGTGTGGGGAGGCTGTCCATAGCCTGGTATACCCTGCTAGAGTTGGTTTGGTAGGTGAACTGTGTGGGGAGGCTGTCCATAGCCTGGTATACCCTGCTAGAGTTGGTCTGGTAGGTGAGCTGTGTGGGGAGGCTGTCCATAGCCTGGTATACCCCAACCTGCTAGAGTTGGTTTGGTAGGTGAGCTGTGTTGGGAGTCTGTCCATAGCCTGGTATACCCTGCTAGAGTTGGTCTGGTAGGTGAGCTGTGTGGGGAGGCTGTCCATAGCCTGGTATACCCCAACCTGCTAGAGTTGGTGTGGTAGGTGAGCTGTGTGGGGAGGCTGTCCATAGCCTGGTATACCCTGCTAGAGTTGGTTTGGTAGGTGAGCTGTGTGGGGAGGCTGTCCATAGCCTGGTATACCCTGCTAGAGTTGGTTTGGTAGGTGAGCTGTGTGGGGAGGCTGTCCATAGCCTGGTATACCCCAACCTGCAAGAGTTGGTTTGGTAGGTGAGCTGTGTGGGGAGGCTGTCCATAGCCTGGTATACCCCAACCTGCTAGAGTTGGTTTGGTAGGTGAGCTGTGTGGGGAGGCTGTCCATAACCTGGTATACCCCAACCTGCTAGAGTTGGTTTGGTAGGTGAGCTGTGTGGGGAGGCTGTCCATAGCCTGGTATACCCCAACCTGCTAGAGTTGGTTTGGTAGGTGAGCTGTGTGGGGAGGCTGACCATAGCCTGTTATACCCCAACCTGCTAGAGTTGGTTTGGTAGGTGAGCTGTGTGGGGAGGCTGTCCATAGCCTGGTATACCCCAACCTGCTAGAGTTGGTCTGGTAGGTGAGCTGTGTGGGGAGGCTGTCCATAGCCTGGTATACCCTGCTAGAGTTAGTTTGGTAGGTGAGCTTTGTGGGGAGGCTGTCCATAGCCTGGTATACCCTGCTAGAGTTGGTTTGGTCGGTGGGCTGTGTGGGGAGGCTGTCCATAGCCTGGTATACCCCAACCTGCTAGAGTTGGTTTGGTAGGTGAGCTGTGTGGGGAGGCTGTCCATAGCCTGGTATACCATGCTAGAGTTGGTCTGGTAGGTGGGCTGTGTGGGGAGGCTGTCCATAGCCTGGTATACCCCAACCTGCTAGAGTTGGTTTGGTAGGTGAGCTGTGTGAGGAGGCTGTCCATAGCCTGGTATACCCCAACCTGCTAGAGTTGGTCTGGTAGGTGAGCTGTGTGGGGAGGCTGTCCATAG
This sequence comes from Salmo salar, assembly GCF_905237065.1. Classification (NCBI taxonomy): domain Eukaryota; kingdom Metazoa; phylum Chordata; class Actinopteri; order Salmoniformes; family Salmonidae; genus Salmo; species Salmo salar. The sequence goes on from NC_059469.1 coordinate 40,607,927, forward strand.
CCTGGTATACCCTGCTAGATTTAGTTTGGTAGGTGAGCTTTGTGGGGAGGTTGTCCATAGCCTGGTATACCCCAACCTGCTAGAGTTGGTTTGGTAGGTGAGCTGTGTGGGGAGGCTGTCCATAGCCTGGTATACCCTGCTAGAGTTGGTCTGGTAGGTGAGCTGTGTGGGGAGGCTGTCCATAGCCTGGTATACCCCAACCTGCTAGAGTTGGTCTGGTAGGTGAGCTGTGTGGGGAGGCTGTCCATAGCCTGGTATACCCTGCTAGAGTTAGTTTGGTAGGTGAGCTTTGTGGGGAGGCTGTCCATAGCCTGGTATACCCCAACCTGCTAGAGTTGGTTTGGTAGGTGAGCTGTGTGGGGAGGCTGACCATAGCCTGGTATACCCCAGCCTGCTAGAGTTGGTTTGGTAGGTGAACTGTGTGGGGAGGCTGTCCATAGCCTGGTATACCCTGCTAGAGTTGGTTTGGTAGTTGAACTGTGTGGGGAGGCTGTCCATAGCCTGGTATACCCTGCTAGAGTTGGTCTGGTAGGTGAGCTGTGTGGGGAGGCTGTCCATAGCCTGGTATACCCCAACCTGCTAGAGTTTGTTTGGTAGGTGAGCTGTGTGGGGAGGCTGTCCATAGCCTGGTATACCCCAACCTGCTAGAGTTGGTTTGGTAGGTGAGCTGTGTGGGGAGGCTGTCCATAGCCTGGTATACCCTGCTAGAGTTGGTTTGGTAGGTGAGCTGTGTGAGGAGGCTGTCCATAGCCTGGTATACCCCAACCTGCTAGAGTTGGTTTGGTAGGTGAGCTGTGTGAGGAGGCTGTCCATAGCCTGGTATACCCCAACCTGCTAGAGTTGGTCTGGTAGGTGAGCTGTGTGGGGAGGCTGTCCATAGCCTGGTATACCCTGCTAGAGTTGGTTTGGTCGGTGGGCTGTGTGGGGAGGCTGTCCATAGCCTGGTATACCCCAACCTGCTAGAGTTGGTTTGGTAGGTGAGCTGTGTGGGGAGGCTGTCCATAGCCTGGTATACCATGCTAGAGTTGGTCTGGTAGGTGGGCTGTGTGGGGAGGCTGTCCATAGCCTGGTATACCCCAACCTGCTAGAGTTGGTTTGGTAGGTGAGCTGTGTGAGGAGGCTGTCCATAGCCTGGTATACCCCAACCTGCTAGAGTTGGTTTGGTAGGTGAACTGTGTGGGGAGGCTGTCCATAGCCTGGTATACCCTGCTAGAGTTGGTTTGGTAGTTGAACTGTGTGGGGAGGCTGTCCATAGCCTGGTATACCCTGCTAGAGTTGGTTTGGTAGGTGAACTGTGTGGGGAGGCTGTCCATAGCCTGGTATACCCTGCTTGAGTTGGTCTGGTAGGTGAGCTGTGTGGGGAGGCTGTCCATAGCCTGGTATACCCCAACCTGCTAGAGTTTGTTTGGTAGGTGAGCTGTGTGGGGAGGCTGTCCATAGCCTGGTATACCCCAACCTGCTAGAGTTGGTTTGGTAGGTGAGCTGTGTGGGGAGGCTGTCCATAGCCTGGTATACCCTGCTAGAGTTGGTTTGGTAGGTGAGCTGTGTGAGGAGGCTGTCCATAGCCTGGTATACCCCAACCTGCTAGAGTTGGTTTGGTAGGTGAGCTGTGTGGGGAGGCTGTCCATAGCCTGGTATACCCCAACTTGCTAGAGTTGGTTTGGTAGGTGAGCTGTGTGAGGAGGCTGTCCATAGCCTGGTGTACCCTGCTAGAGTTGATCTGTTAGGTGAGTTGTGTGGGGAGGCTGTCCATAGCCTGGTATACCCCAACCTGCTAGAGTTGGTTTGGTAGGTGAGCTGTGTGGGGAGGCTGTCCATAGCCTGGTATACCCTGCTAGAGTTGGTTTGGTAGGTGAGATGTGTGGGGAGGCTGTCCATAGCCTGGTATACCCCAACCTGCTAGAGTTGGTTTGGTATGTGAGGTGTGTGGGGAGGCTGTCCATAGCCTGGTATACCCTGCTAGAGTTGGTTTGGTAGGTGAGCTGTGTGGGGAGGCTGTCCATAGCCTGGTATACCCCAACCTGCTAGAGTTGGTTTGGTAGGTGAGCTGTGTGGGGAGGCTGTCCATAGCCTGGTATACCCCAACCTGCTAGAGTTGGTTTGGTAGGTGAGCTGTGTGGGGAGGCTCTCCGTAGCTTAGTATACCCCAACCTGCTAGAGTTGGTTTGGTAGGTGAGCTGTGTGGGGAGGCTGTCCATAGCCTGGTATACCCCAACCTGCTAGAGTTGGTTTGGTAGGTGAGGTGTGTGGGGAGGCTGTCCATAGCTGGTATACCCCAACCTGCTAGAGTTGGTTTGGTAGGTGAGCTGTGTGGGGAGGCTGTCCATAGCCTGGTATACCCCAACCTGCTAGAGTTGGTTTGGTAGGTGAGCTGTGTGGGGAGGCTGTCCATAGCCTGGTATACCCTGCTAGAGTTGGTTTGGTAGGTGAGCTGTGTGGGGAGGCTGTCCATAGCCTGGTATACCCTGCTAGAGTTGGTTTGGTAGGTGAGCTGTGTGGGGAGGCTGTCCATAGCCTGGTATACCCTGCTGGAGTTGGTTTGGTAGGTGAGCTGTGTGGGGAGGCTGTCCATAGCCTGGTATACCCCAACCTGCTAGAGTTGGTTTGGTAGGTGAGCTGTGTGGGGAGGCTGTCCATAGCCTAGTATACCCTGCTTGAGTTGGTCTGGCAGGGTAGGCCTGATTGAGGTTTAGGTTTTGATTTATATTCCAACCTGTGATTTGAGAGTCTGTTCATTTTGAAAATACCTTTTTAGATGATGAAAATGTTTATTGGATTTTGTCATTCGCCTGGAACCACTGTTAATAAACTGGACAGTATGTAGCACCTGATCTGGCTGCTTCCTGCTACTTCCTGCTACTTCCTGCCATCAAGGCTGTTCCAACATCCTCCCTACCACAGGTTTTCAGACTTCCCTTATTCAGTCGAGTAATGTGCTCTGCAGGTGTGGCTACCTTGCGCACTCTGAATACATTTCTTTCAACCGCTGAAAAACAGCCCACTTGCTGGCCTACAGATATTCTTGTGGAGTTGGTCCCGTGTGGCTCAGTTGGTAGAGCATGGTGTTTGCAACACCAGGGTTGTGGGTTCGATTCCCACAGGGGACCAGTACGGAAAAAAATGTATGAAATGTATGCATTCACTACTGTAAGTCGCTCTGGATAAGAGGGTCTGCTAAATGACTAAAATGAAATGAGTTTTCATTCAATAGGGTACATTTTCAGTACACTTATCTTATTATATTCCCCCTCAAGCCGATACCACGACGGCCCTCAAAGAACTTCACTGGACTTCATGCAAACTGGAAACCACATATCCTGAGGCCGCATTTATTGTAGCTGGCGATTTTAGGAAATTTGAGGAAAACGCTACCAAAGTTCTACCAACACATTCACTGTAAAACACTGGACCACTGCTACTCAACTTTTCAAAATGCCTACAGGGCCCTCCCCCACCTTCCCTTTTGGCAAATCAGATCACGACTCCATTTTGCTCCTCCCTTCCTATATGCAGAAACTCAAACAGGAAGTACACGTGCTAAGGACTATTCAACACTGGTCTGACCAATCGGAATCCACGCTTCAACATTGTTTTGATCTCGCGGACTAGAATATGTTCCGGGTAGCCTCTAAGAATAATATAGACGAATACAGTGACTGAGTTCATCAGGAAGTGTATAGGAGATGTACCCACTCTGACTATTAAAACTTACCCTAACCAGAAACCGTGGATAGATGGCAGCATTCCCACAAAACTGAAAGCGCAAACAACCACATTTGACCTTGGAAAGGTGACTGGGAACATGGCTGAATATAAACAGTGCAGTTATTCCCTCCTTAAGTCAATCAAACAGGAAATATGTCAGTATAGAGACAAAGTGGAGTAGCAATTAAACGGCTCAGACACGAGACGTATGTGGCAGGGTCTACAGACAGTCACGGACAACAAAGGGAAAACCAGCCATGTCGCGGACACTGACGTCTTGCTTCCGGACAAGCTAAACACCTTCTTCGCCCGCTTTGAAGATAACACAGTACCACCGACATGGCCCGCTACCAAGGACTGTGGGCTCTCCTTCTCTGTGGCCAATGTGAGTTAGACATTAACCCTCGCAAGGCTGCCGGCCCAGACGGCATCTCTAACCGCGTCCTCAGAGCATGCGCAGACCAGCTGGCTGGTGTGTTTACGGACATATTCAATCTCTCCTTATCCCAGTCTGCTGTCCCCCACATTGTTCCTGTTCCCAAGAAAGCGAAGGTAACTGAACTAAATGACTATCGCCCTGTAGCACTCACTTCTGTCATCATGAAATGCTTTGAGAGACTAGCCAAGGATCATATCACCTCTACCTTAACTGACACCCTTAACCCACTTCAATTTGCTTACCGCCCCAATAGGTCCACAGACGACGCAATCGCCATCACACTGCCCACTGCCCTATCCCATCTGGAGAAGAGGAATAACTATGTCAGAATGCTGTTCATCGACTACAGCTCAGCCTTCAACACCATAGTAACCTCCAAGCTCATCATTAAGGTCAAGGCCCAGTGCAACTGGGTCCTGGACTTTCTGATGGGCCGCCCCCAGGTGGTGAAGGTAGGAATCAACACCTCCACTTTGCTGATCCTCAACATTGGGGCTCCACATGGGTGCATGCTCAGCCCCTTCCTGTACTCCCCGTTCACCCACGACTGCGTGGCCACACACGCCTCCAACTCAATCATCAAGTTTGCAGACGACACAACAGTAGTAAACCTAATTACCAACAATGACGAGAGAGAGCCAACAGGGAGGAGGTGAGGGCCCTGGGAATGTGGTGCCATAAAAATAACCTCAACGTTGATGAAACAAAATAAGCTGATCGTGGACTTCAGGAAACAGCAGAGGGAGCCCCTCCCCCCCCATCCACATCGACGGGACCACAGTGGAGCAGGGTGGAAAGCTTCAAGTTCCTCGGCGGACACATCACCCCCCTATCCACATCGACGGGACCACAGTGGAGCAGGGTGGAAAGCTTCAAGTTCCTCGGCGGACACATCGCCCCCCCATCCACATCGACGGGACCACAGTGGAGCAGGGTGGAAAGCTTCAAGTTCCTTGGCGGACACATCGCCCCCCTATCCACATCGACGGGACCACAGTGGAGCAGGGTGGAAAGCTTCAAGTTCCTCGGCGGACACATCACCCCCTATCCACATCGACGGGACCACAGTGGAGCAGGGTGGAAAGCTTCAAGTTCCTCGGCGGACACATCGCCCCCCTATCCACATCGACGGGACCACAGTGGAGCAGGGTGGAAAGCTTCAAGTTCCTCGGCGGACACATCACCCCCTATCCACATCGACGGGACCACAGTGGAGCAGGGTGGAAAGCTTCAAGTTCCTCGGCGGACACATCGCCCCCCTATCCACATCGCGAAGAAGGCGCAACAGCACATCTTCAATCTCAGGTGGATTTTTGTGATTTTTACAGGGACCCTGTAAGAACTTTTGGACTTCCATGCTCATCTAAACTCCATGAATGAACACCTTCATTTCACCATTAACTATGACTGATCACAAATCAGTTATCCTGATGTGATGGTTATTTAGGACAAACCTTCCCTCTATACAGATCTCTACAGGAAGCCTATGGACAGGAATACCCTCCTTAGAGGTGACATCATCCACGTATTAAAAATCTCCCTATAAGTCAATTCAGTCACATCAGAAGAATATGCAGCTCTGATGCTTCAATTCAGAAACAGACCACTGCCCTCAACACAAAAGGTTTAAGGAAAGGGGGAGACAAAGACAATTGGGTTAATGATCGTTTTGAAGGACGAACACAGTTGTAAAATCAACCAAAAGTTTTTTTTTTTTAAAAGCAGAACATTTCCCATCATGCTCCACCCAATACTCACCACTGGGGAAGGCATTTAAGGACATTATCCAGAAGCACTGATACATTATTGATACTGACCCAGAACTGAAACCCATTTTTAAATATCCCCCCATGTATGGTTTTTAAAAGACCACCAAATGTGAGAGGGAAACTTTCTTGGACAATGTTCCGGAAGGTAATTACAAATGTGGCCAATGTTCTCAATGCAGCTTCACGTACAAATGCAACTAATTTACCCCACCCCCGCACAGGACAAAGATTTAAGATCAAGGGCCTGATTACCTGCATGTCCACCAATGTTATTTACATGTTGAAATGTCCTTGTGCTCTGTCTTACACAGGGGAAAACCTGTAGAAGCCTTGAGACACGGAGCAGCGAGAACCACAGCAATATATTGGTGTTCTTCGGCTTGCAAGCCTCCCTCTTTTTCCTCCAAACATAACGATGGTCATTATGGCCAAACAGTTCTATTTTTGTTTCATCAGACCAGAGGACATTTCTCCAAAAAGTACGATCTTTGTCCTCATGTGCAGTTGCAAACCGTAGTATGGCTTTTTTATGGCGGTTTTGGAGCAGTGGCTTCTTCCTTGCTGCGTGGCCTTTCAGGTTATGTCGATATAGGACTTGTTTTACTGTGGATATTGATACTTTTGTACTGGTTTCCTCCAGCATCTTCACAAGGTCCTTTGTTGTTGTTCTGGGATTGATTTGAACTTTTCGCACCAAAGTACGTTCATCTCTAGGAGACAGAACGCATCTCCTTCCTGAGCGGTATGACGGCTGCGTGGTCCCATGGTGTTTATACTTGCGTACTATTGTTTGTACAGATGAACGTGGTACCTTCAGGCGTTTGGAAATTGCTCCCAAGGATGAACCAGACTTGTGGAGGTCTGCAATTGTTTTCTTGGCTGATTTCTATTGATTTTCCCATGATGTCAAGCAAAGAGGCACTGAGTTTGAAGGTAGGCCTTGAAATACATCCACAGGTACACCTCCAATTGACTCAAATGATGTAAATCAGAAGCTTCTAAAGCCATGACATAATTTTCTGGAATTTTCAAAGCTGTTTAAAGGCACAGTCAACTTAGTGTATGTAAACTTCTGACCCACTGGAATTGTGATACAGTGAATATTAAGTGAAATAATCTGTCTGTAAACAATTGTTGGAAAAATGACTTGTCATGCACAAAGTAGATGTCCTAACCGACTTGCCAAAAATATAACAAGAAATTTGTGGAGTGGTTGAAAAACAAGTTTTAATGACTCCAACCTACAGTGCCTTGCGAAAGTATTCGGCCCCCGTGAACTTTTCGACCTTTTGCCACATTTCAGGCTTCAAACATAAAGATATAAAACTGTAATTTTTTTGTGAAGAATCAACAACAAGTGGGACACAATTATGAAGTGGAACGAAATTTATTGGATATTTCAAACTTTTTTAACAAATAAAAAACTGATAAATTGGGCGTGCAAAATTATTCAGCCCCCTTAAGTTAATACTTTGTAGCGCCACCTTTTGCTGCGATTACAGCTGTAAGTCGCTTGGGGTATGTCTCTGTCAGTTTTGCACATCGAGAGACTGAAATTTTTGCCCATTCCTCCTTGCAAAACAGCTCGAGCTCAGTGAGGTTGGATGGAGAGCGCTTGTGAACAGCAGTTTTCAGTTCTTTCCACAGATTCTCGATTGGATTCAGGTCTGGACTTTGACTTGGCCATTCTAACACCTGGATATGTTTATTTGTGAACCATTCCATTGTAGATTTTGCTTTATGTTTTGGATCATTGTCTTGTTGGAAGACAAATCTCCGTCCCAGTCTCAGGTCTTTTGCAGACTCCATCAGGTTTTCTTCCAGAATGGTCCTGTATTTGGCTCCATCCATCTTCCCATCAATTTTAACCATCTTCCCTGCCCCTGCTGAAGAAAAGCAGGCCCAAACCATGATGCTGCCACCACCATGTTTGACAGTGGGGATGGTGTGTTCAGGGTGATGAGCTGTGTTGCTTTTACGCCAAACATAACGTTTTGCATTGTTGCCAAAAAGTTCGATTTTGGTTTCATCTGACCAGAGCACCTTCTTCCACATGTTTGGTGTGTCTCCCAGGTGGCTAGTGGAAAACTTTAAACAACACTTTTTATGGATATCTTTAAGAAATGGCTTTCTTCTTGCCACTCTTCCATAAAGGCCAGATTTGTGCAGTATACGACTGATTGTTGTCCTATGGACAGAGTCTCTCACCTCAGCTGTAGATCTCTGCAGTTCATCCAGAGTGATCATGGGCCTCTTGGCTGCATCTCTGATCAGTCTTCTCCTTGTATGAGCTGAAAGTTTAGAGGGACGGCCGGGTCTTCGTAGATTTGCAGTTGTCTGATACTCCTTCCATTTCAATATTATCGCTTGCACAGTGCTCCTTGGGATGTTTAAAGCTTGGGAAATCTTTTTGTATCCAAATCCGGCTTTAAACTTCTCCACAACAGTATCTCGGACCTGCCTGGTGTGTTCCTTGTTCTTCATGATGCTCTCTGCGCTTTAAACGGACCTCTGAGACTATCACAGAGCAGGTGCATTTATACGGAGACTTGATTACACACAGGTGGATTCTATTTATCATTATTAGTCATTTAGGTCAACATTGGATCATTCAGAGATCCTCACTGAACTTCTGGAGAGAGTTTGCTGCACTGAAAGTAAGGGGGCTGAATAATCTTGCACGCCCAATTTTTCAGTTTTTTATTAGTTAAAATTTTTTGAAATATCCAATAAATTTCGTTCCACTTCATAATTGTGTCCCACTTGTTGTTGATTCTTCACAAAAAAATACAGTTTCATATCTTTATGTTTGAAGCCTGAAATGTGGCAAAAGGTCGAAAAGTTCAAGGGGGCCGAATATTTTCGCAAGGCACTGTAAGTGTAAGTAAACTTCCGACTTCAACTGTATCTATAAGATGCCCCCTAAATAAACCAAGGAGAGGACAAGGACACATCTAAACAAAATCAAACAAGATACCAGGAGGATCTTAAGAACCAAAAAAAGAAAGATACCTCAAGAGAAAGTGAGGAACTGAAACTCACAACTCTCCTTCTTGGTCAAATAGCCCTTACACAGCCTGGAGGTGTGTTGGGTCTTTGTCCTGTTGAAAAACGAATTATAGTCCCACTAAGCCCAAACCAGATGGGATGGCGTATCGCTGCAGAATGTTGTGGTAGCCATGCTGGTAAAGTTTGCCTTGAATTCTAAATAAATCACTGACAGTGTCACCAGCAAAGCACCATCCCAATATGAACCAGCAGAGGGTGTTACTAGGATAAGATACTATAAACTGAAGTCTTAATGTTGCTACTGTGAAGCTAATATGGAATGAGAACACATGAACCCTGGTTTGTATAACTTGACATTCAGGCCTGTGTAGTGACTACACTACAGCTGTTAGCTGAAACACTACAGCTGTTAGCTGAAACACTACAGTACAGCTGTTAGCTGAAACACTACAGCTGTTAGCTGAAACACTACAGTACAGCTGTTAGCTGAAACACTACAGCTGTTAGCTGAAACACTACAGCTGTTAGCTGAAACACTACAGCTGTTAGCTGAAACACTACAGCTGTTAGCTGAAACACTACAGCTGTTAGCTGAAACACTACAGTACAGCTGTTAGCTGAAACACTACAGTACAGCTGTTAGCTGAAACACTACAGCTGTTAGCTGAAACACTACAGTACAGCTGTTAGCTGAAACACTACAGTACAGCTGTTAGCTGAAACACTACAGCACAGCTGTTAGCCGAAACACTACAGCTGTTAGCTGAAACACTACAGCACAGCTGTTAGCCGAAACACTACAGCTGTTAGCTGAAACACTACAGTACAGCTGTTAGCTGAAACACTACAGCTGTTAGCTGAAACACTACAGCTGTTAGCTGAAACACTACAGCTGTTAGCTGAAACACTACAGTACAGCTGTTAGCTGAAACACTACAGTACAGCTGTTAGCTGAAACACTACAGCACAGCTGTTAGCTGAAACACTACAGCACAGCTGTTAGCTGAAACACTACAGCACAGCTGTTAGCCGAAACACTACAGCTGTTAGCTGAAACACTACAGCTGTTAGCTGAAACACTACAGCTGTTAGCTGAAACACTACAGCTGTTAGCTGAAACACTACAGCTGTTAGCTGAAACACTACAGTACAGCTGTTAGCTGAAACACTACAGTACAGCTGTTAGCTGAAACACTACAGCTGTTAGCTGAAACACTACAGTACAGCTGTTAGCTGAAACACTACAGTACAGCTGTTAGCTGAAACACTACAGTACAGCTGTTAGCTGAAACACTACAGCACAGCTGTTAGCTGAAACACTACAGCTGTTAGCTGAAACACTACAGCTGTTAGCTGAAACACTACAGCTGTTAGCTGAAACACTACAGTACAGCTGTTAGCTGAAACACTACAGCTGTTAGCTGAAACACTACAGTACAGCTGTTAGCTGAAACACTACAGTACAGCTGTTAGCTGAAACACTACAGCACAGCTGTTAGCCGAAACACTACAGCTGTTAGCTGAAACACTACAGTACAGCTGTTAGCTGAAACACTACAGCTGTTAGCTGAAACACTACAGTACAGCTGTTAGCTGAAACACTACAGCTGTTAGCTGAAACACTACAGCTGTTAGCTGAAACACTACAGCTGTTAGCTGAAACACTACAGCACAGCTGTTAGCTGAAACACTACAGCTGTTAGCTGAAACACTGCAGTACAGCTGTTAGCTGAAACACTACAGCTGTTAGCTGAAACACTACAGCTGTTAGCTGAAACACTACAGTACAGCTGTTAGCTGAAACACTACAGTACAGCTGTTAGCTGAAACACTACAGCACAGCTGTTAGCTGAAACACTACAGCACAGCTGTTAGCCGAAACACTACAGTACAGCTGTTAGCTGAAACACTACAGTACAGCTGTTAGCTGAAACACTACAGCTGTTAGCTGAAACACTACAGTACAGCTGTTAGCTGAAACACTACAGCTGTTAGCTGAAACACTACAGTACAGCTGTTAGCTGAAACACTACGGGACAGCTGTTAGCTGAAACACTACAGTACAGCTGTCAGCTGAAACACTACAGCACAGCTGTCAGCTGAAACACTACAGCACAGCTGTCAGCTGAAACACTACAGCACAGCTGTTAGCTGAAACACTACAGTACAGCTGTTAGCTGAAACACTACAGTACAGCTGTTAGCTGAAACACTACAGTACAGCTGTTAGCTGAAACACTACAGTACAGCTGTTAGCTGAAACAGTACAGCACAGCTGTTAGCTGAAACAGTACAGCACAGCTGTTAGCTGAAACAGTACAGCACAGCTGTTAGCTGAAACACTACAGTACAGCTGAAACACTACAGTACAGCTGTTAGCTGAAACACTACAGTACAGCTGTTAGCTGAAACACTACAGTACAGCTGTTAGCTGAAATACTACAGCACAGCTGTTAGCTGAAACACTACAGCACAGCTGTTAGCTGAAACACTACAGTACAGCTGTTAGCTGAAACACTACAGTACAGCTGTTAGCTGAAACACTACAGTACAGCTGTTAGCTGAAACACTACAGTACAGCTGTTAGCTGAAACACTAGAGCTGTTAGTTGAAACACTACAGCTGTTAGCTGAAACACTACAGTACAGCTGTTAGCTGAAACACTACAGTACAGCTGTTAGCTGAAACACTACAGTACAGCTGTTAGCTGAAACACTACAGTACAGCTGTTAGCTGAAACACTACAGTACAGCTGTTAGCTGAAACACTACAGTACAGCTGTTACCCGAAACACTACAGTACAGCTGTTACCCGAAACACTACAGTACAGCTGTTACCCGAAACACTACAGTACAGCTGTTAGCTGAAACACTGGAGCAGGGACATATTAATTATATCTTGAAACGAAAACCAATTACCATTTAAGAACCAAACGGTAGCAAATGTATTAGGTAGAGAGCTACCGGAATGTTTCCAGTTGAAATGTAACAGGTAGGAACCTACCGGAATGTTTCCAGTAGAAATGTAACAGGTAGGAACCTACCGGAATGTTTCCAGTTGAAAAGTAACAGGTAGAGAACCAGCTGGACTTGAATACATTTAGGTCATCCAGCTTTAGCAGACTGTTCTCGAAAGGCAACCACATTATCCACACATTACAGTGATTACAACTACAGCTGTGAGTGTTGACCAGATAACACGACGACTACAGCTGTGAGTGTTGACCAGATAACACGACTACAGCTGTGAGTGTTGACCAGAAAACACGACTACAGCTGTGAGTGTTGACCAGATAACACGACTACAGCTGTGAGTGTTGACCAGATAACACGACTACAGCTGTGAGTGTTGACCAGATAACACGACGACTACAGCTGTGAGTGTTGACCAGATAACATGACTACAGCTGTGAGTGTTGACCAGATAACACGATGACTACAGCTGTGAGTGTTGACCAGATAACACGACGACTACAGCTGTGAGTGTTGACCAGATTACACGACGACTACAGCTGTGAGTGTTGACCAGATAACACGACTACAGCTGTGAGTGTTGACCAGATAACACGACTACAGCTGTGAGTGTTGACCAGATAACACGACAACTACAGCTGTGAGTGTTGACCAGATAACACGACAACAGCTGTGAGTGTTGACCAGATAACACGACGACTACAGCTGTGAGTGTTGACCAGATAACACGACTACAGCTGTGAGTGTTGACCAGAGAACACGACTACAGCTGTGAGTGTTGACCAGAGAACACGACTACAGCTGTGAGTGTTGACCAGAGAACACGACTACAGCTGTGAGTGTTGACCAGAGAACACGACTACAGCTGTGAGTGTTGACCAGAGAACACGACTACAGCTGTGAGTGTTGACCAGATAACACGACTACAGCTGTGAGTGTTGACCAGATAACACGACTACAGCTGTGAGTGTTGACCAGATAACACGACTACAGCTGTGAGTGTTGACCAGATAACACGACTACAGCTGTGAGTGTTGACCAGATAACACGACTACAGCTGTGAGTGTTGACCAGATAACACGATGACTACAGCTGTGAGTGTTGACCAGATAACACGATGACTACAGCTGTGAGTGTTGACCAGATAACACGACGACTACAGCTGTGAGTGTTGACCAGATAACACGATGACTACAGCTGTGTGTTGACCAGATAACACAGCTACAGCTGTGAGTGTTGACCAGATAACACAGCTACAGCTGTGAGTGTTGACCAGATAACACGATGACTACAGCTGTGAGTGTTGACCAGATAACACGACGACTACAGCTGTGAGTGTTGACCAGATAACACGACGACTACAGCTGTGAGTGTTGACCAGATAACATGACGACTACAGCTGTGAGTGTTGACCAGATAACATGACTACAGCTGTGAGTGTTGACCAGATAACACGACTACAGCTGTGAGTGTTGACCAGATAACACGACTACAGCTGTGAGTTTTGACCAGATAACACGGCTACAGCTGTGAGTTTTGACCAGATAACACGACTACAGCTGTGAGTGTTGACCAGATAACACGGCTACAGCTGTGAGTGTTGACCAGTAAACACAGCAGCTGTGAGTGTTGACCAGTAAACACAGCAGCTGTGAGTGTTGACCAGTAAACACAGCAGCTGTGAGTGTTGACCAGTAAACACAGCAGCTGTGAGTGTTGACCAGTAAACACAGCAGGTGTGAGTGTTGACCAGTAAACACAGCAGCTGTGAGTGTTGACCAGAGAACACGACTACAGCTGTGAGTGTTGACCAGATAACACGACTACAGCTGTGAGTGTTGACCAGATAACACGGCTACAGCTGTGAGTGTTGACCAGATAACACGACTACAGCTGTGAGTGTTGACCAGATAACACGACTACAGCTGTGAGTGTTGACCAGATAACACGACTACAGCTGTGAGTGTTGACCAGATAACACGGCTACAGCTGTGAGTGTTGACCAGATAACACGACTACAGCTGTGAGTGTTGACCAGATAACACGGCTACAGCTGTGAGTGTTGACCAGATAACACGGCTACAGCTGTGAGTGTTGACCAGAGAACACGACTACAGCTGTGAGTGTTGACCAGAGAACACGACTACAGCTGTGAGTGTTGACCAGATAACACGACTACAGCTGTGAGTGTTGACCAGATAACACGACGACTACAGCTGTGAGTGTTGACCAGATAACACGACGACTACAGCTGTGAATGTTGACCAGATAACACGACTACAGCTGTGAGTGTTGACCAGATAACACGACTATAGCTGTGAGTGTTGACCAGATAACACGACTATAGCTGTGAGTGTTGACCAGATAACACGACGACTACAGCTGTGAGTGTTGACCAGATAACACGACGACTACAGCTGTGAGTGTTGACCAGATAACACGATGACTACAGCTGTGAGTGTTGACCAGATAACACGACTACAGCTGTGGTGTTGACCAGATAACACGACGACTACAGCTGTGAGTGTTGACCAGATAACACGACGACTACAGCTGTGAGTGTTGACCAGATAACACGACGACTACAGCTGTGAGTGTTGACCAGATAACACAGCTACAGCTGTGAGTGTTGACCAGATAACACGACGACTACAGCTGTGAGTGTTGACCAGATAACACGACGACTACAGCTGTGAGTGTTGACCAGATAACACGACGACTACAGCTGTGAGTGTTGACCAGATAACACGACGACTACAGCTGTGAGTGTTGACCAGATAACATGACTACAGCTGTGAGTGTTGACCAGATAACACGACTACAGCTGTGAGTGTTGACCAGATAACACGACTACAGCTGTGAGTGTTGACCAGATAGCACGACTACAGCTGTGAGTGTTGACCAGATAACACGGCTACAGCTGTGAGTGTTGACCAGATAACACGACTACAGCTGTGAGTGTTGACCAGATAACACGGCTACAGCTGTGAGTGTTGACCAGTAAACACAGCAGCTGTGAGTGTTGACCAGTAAACACAGCAGCTGTGAGTGTTGACCAGTAAACACAGCAGCTGTGAGTGTTGACCAGTAAACACAGCAGCTGTGAGTGTTGACCAGTAAACACAGCAGGTGTGAGTGTTGACCAGTAAACACAGCAGGTGTGAGTGTTGACCAGTAAACACAGCAGCTGTGAGTGTTGACCAGAGAACACGACTACAGCTGTGAGTGTTGACCAGATAACACGGCTACAGCTGTGAGTGTTGACCAGATAACACGGCTACAGCTGTGAGTGTTGACCAGATAACACGACTACAGCTGTGAGTGTTGACCAGAGAACACGACTACAGCTGTGAGTGTTGACCAGATAACACGACTACAGCTGTGAGTGTTGACCAGAGAACACGACTACAGCTGTGAGTGTTGACCAGATAACACGACGACTACAGCTGTGAGTGTTGACCAGATAACACGACTACAGCTGTGAGTGTTGACCAGATAACACGGCTACAGCTGTGAGTGTTGACCAGAGAACACGACTACAGCTGTGAGTGTTGACCAGAGAACACGACTACAGCTGTGAGTGTTGACCAGAGAACACGACTACAGCTGTGAGTGTTGACCAGATAACACGACTACAGCTGTGAGTGTTGACCAGATAACACGACTACAGCTGTGAGTGTTGACCAGATAACACGACTACAGCTGTGAGTGTTGACCAGATAACACGACTACAGCTGTGAGTGTTGACCAGATAACACGACTACAGCTGTGAGTGTTGACCAGATAACACGACTACAGCTGTGAGTGTTGACCAGATAACACGACGAATACAGCTGTGAGTGTTGACCAGATAACACGATGACTACAGCTGTGAGTGTTGACCAGATAACACGACTACAGCTGTGAGTGTTGACCAGATAACACGACGACTACAGCTGTGAGTGTTGACCAGATAACACGATGACTACAGCTGTGAGTGTTGACCAGATAACACAGCTACAGCTGTGAGTGTTGACCAGATAACACGACTACAGCTGTGAGTGTTGACCAGATAACACGACGACTACAGCTGTGAGTGTTGACCAGATAACACGACGACTACAGCTGTGAGTGTTGACCAGATAACATGACTACAGCTGTGAGTGTTGACCAGATAACACGACTACAGCTGTGAGTGTTGACCAGATAACACGGCTACAGCTGTGAGTGTTGACCAGATAACACGGCTACAGCTGTGAGTTTTGACCAGATAACACGACTACAGCTGTGAGTGTTGACCAGATAACACGGCTACAGCTGTGAGTGTTGACCAGTAAACACAGCAGCTGTGAGTGTTGACCAGTAAACACAGCAGCTGTGAGTGTTGACCAGTAAACACAGCAGCTGTGAGTGTTGACCAGTAAACACAGCAGGTGTGAGTGTTGACCAGTAAACACAGCAGCTGTGAGTGTTGACCAGTAAACACAGCAGGTGTGAGTGTTGACCAGATAACACGACTACAGCTGTGAGTGTTGACCAGATAACACGACGACTACAGCTGTGAGTGTTGACCAGATAACACGGCTACAGCTGTGAGTGTTGACCAGATAACACGACTACAGCTGTGAGTGTTGACCAGAGAACACGACTACAGCTGTGAGTGTTGACCAGATAACACGACTACAGCTGTGAGTGTTGACCAGAGAACACGACTACAGCTGTGAGTGTTGACCAGATAACACGACTACAGCTGTGAGTGTTGACCAGAGAACACGACTACAGCTGTGAGTGTTGACCAGATAACACGGCTACAGCTGTGAGTGTTGACCAGTAAACACAGCAGGTGTGATTGTTGACCAGTAAACACAGCAGGTGTGAGTGTTGACCAGTAAACACAGCAGGTGTGAGTGTTGACCAGTAAACACAGCAGGTGTGAGTGTTGACCAGTAAACACAGCAGGTGTGAGTGTTGACCAGTAAACACAGCAGGTGTGAGTGTTGACCAGTAAACACAGCAGGTGTGAGTGTTGACCAGTAAACACAGCAGCTGTGAGTGTTGACCAGTAAACACAGCAGGTGTGAGTGTTGACCAGTAAACACAGCAGGTGTGAGTGTTGACCAGTAAACACAGCAGGTGTGAGTGTTGACCAGATAACACAGCAGCTGTGAGTGTTGACCAGATAACACAGCAGCTGTGAGTGTTGACCAGTAAACACAGCAGGTGTGAGTGTTGACCAGTAAACACAGCAGGTGTGAGTGTTGACCAGTAAACACAGCAGGTGTGACAATTCCACCA
This sequence comes from Salmo salar, assembly GCF_905237065.1. NCBI lineage: Eukaryota > Metazoa > Chordata > Actinopteri > Salmoniformes > Salmonidae > Salmo > Salmo salar. The sequence goes on from NC_059469.1 coordinate 40,625,094, forward strand.
GACCAAAGACAATACAACAAAGTTCACAAACTATTTTATTTGAAACAGAGGCTTATTTTTTTGCTTACATTTGTACAATAAATTAATTACAATAAATGAATACTCATCCTGTAATGTGCTGTATAAATAAATACAGTACTTTCTTTATGCTTAATCACACTCTCTCGCTCGCTGTCCCAGACCGTTCCATAGAGGTCCAGAAAACTGTACTGGACAAGTTGGAAAACATATTTTCAAAACCACTAAACCCAGAGAGCAAAATTGTTTGAAAAAAAAACGTCATTAAAAATATGTATTTTCAAAGTCTTGTGCCTATAGGGGATGCTTCTCGTAGAAGATCAAGCTAGCGGAAAAACGAAACAAAAAACTAAGGAATAAGCAAACAGTCTAGAAAAAACCTCAGAACAAGAAAACGAATGAAAACATCCCAAACGATAACCTATTCCCTATATGGTGCACTTCTTCTAACCAGGTCACACTGGGCACTACATAGGGAATAGGGCACCATTTGGGATGTAGCCCTTGTCCTCCAATGAGGACCAGAATGAGATTTAAAGGGAAAACAAAATACATACTTTGACACCCTCCTCACTATGTACTCTGATGAAACTACATGTTAAAACAGTATAACTGCCTGTACAGAAAAGTACATTATCATTATGAACAGTGCAAGATATTCAATAGCTTGACTCAAAACACTCTTCTTCTCAATATACAAATGTATAACAATTCCAAACAGTGCCAAACAAACATCCCTTCAGGGTATAATACAGGAGGGTTCTATCAGGGTATAATACAGGAGGGTTCTATCAGGGTATAATACAGGAGGGTTCTATCAGGGTATAATACAGGAGGGTTCTATCAGGGTATAATACAGGAGGGTTCTATCACAGGAGGGTTCTATCAGGGTATAATACAGGAGGGTTCTATCAGGTCAGGAGGGTTCTATCAGGGTATAATACAGGAGGGTTCTATCAGGGTATAATACAGGAGGGTTCTATCAGGGTATAATACAGGAGGGTTCTATCACAGGAGGTTCATCAGGGTATAATACAGGAGGGTTCTATCAGGGTATAATACAGGAGGGCTCTATCAGGGTATAATACAGGAGGGTTCTATCAGGGTATATTACAGGAGGGTTCTATCAGGGTATAATACAGGAGGGTTCTATCAGGGTATATTACAGGAGGGTTCTATCAGGGTATAATACAGGAGGGTTCTATCAGGGTATAATACAGGAGGGTTCTATCAGGGTATAATACAGGAGGGTTCTATCAGGGTATAATACAGTAGGGTTCTATCAGGGTATAATACAGGAGGGTTCTATCAGGGTATAATACAGGAGGGTTCTATCAGGGTATAATACAGGAGGGTTCTATCAGGGTATAATACAGGAGGGTTCTATCAGGGTATAATACAGGAGGGTTCTATCAGGGTATAATACAGGAGGGTTCTATCACAGGAGGGTTCTATCAGGGTATAATACAGGAGGGTTCTATCAGGGTATAATACAGGAGGGTTCTATCAGGGTATAATACAGGAGGGTTCTATCAGGGTATAATACAGGAGGGTTCTATCAGGGTATAATACAGGAGGGTTCTATCAGGGTATAATACAGGAGGGTTCTATCAGGGTATAATACAGGAGGGTTCTATCAGGGTATAATACAGGAGGGTTCTATCAGGGTATAATACAGGAGGGTTCTATCACAGGAGGGTTCTATCAGGGTATAATACAGGAGGGTTCTATCAGGGTATAATACAGGAGGGTTCTATCACAGGAGGGTTCTATCAGGGTATAATACAGGAGGGTACTATCAGGGTATAATACAGGAGGGTTCTATCAGGGTATAATACAGGAGGGTTCTATCAGGGTATAATACAGGATGGTTCTATCAGGGTATAATACAGGAGGGTTCTATCAGGGTATAATACAGGAGGGTTCTATCAGGGTATAATACAGGAGGGTTCTATCAGGGTATAATACAGGAGGGTTCTATCAGGGTATAATACAGGAGGGTTCTATCAGGGTATAATACAGGAGGGTTCTATCAGGGTATAATACAGGAGGGTTCTATCAGGGTATAATACAGGAGGGTTCTATCAGGGTATAATACAGGAGGGTTCTATCAGGGTATAATACAGGAGGGTTCTATCAGGGTATAATACAGGAGGGTTCTATCACAGGAGGGTTCTATCAGGGTATAATACAGGAGGGTTCTATCAGGGTATAATACAGGAGGGTTCTATCAGGGTATAATACAGGAGGGTTCTATCACAGGAGGGTTCTATCAGGGTATAATACAGGAGGGTTCTATCAGGGTATAATACAGGAGGGTTCTATCAGGGTATAATACAGGAGGGTCCTATCAGGGTATAAAACAGGAGGGTTCTATCAGGGTATAATACAGGAGGGTTCTATCAGGGTATAATACAGGAGGGTTCTATCAGGGTATAATACAGGAGGGTTCTATCAGGGTATAATACAGGAGGGTTCTATCAGGGTATAATACAGGAGGGTTCTATCAGGGTATAATACAGGAGGGTTCTATCAGGGTATAATACAGGAGGGTTCTATCAGGGTATAATACAGGAGGGTTCTATCAGGGTATAATACAGGAGGGTTCTATCAGGGTATAATACAGGAGGGTTCTATCAGGGTATAATACAGGAGGGTTCTATCAGGGTATAATACAGGAGGGTTCTATCACAGGAGGGTTCTATCAGGGTATAATACAGGAGGGTTCTATCAGGGTATAATACAGGAGGGTTCTATCAGGGTATAATACAGGAGGGTTCTATCAGGGTATAATACAGGAGGGTTCTATCAGGGTATAATACAGGAGGGTCTTATCAGGGTATAATACAGGAGGGTTCTATCAGGGTATAATACAGGAGGGTTCTATCAGGGTATAATACAGGAGGGTTCTATCAGGGTATAATACAGGAGGGTTCTATCAGGGTATAATACAGGAGGGTTCTATCAGGGTATAATACAGGAGGGTTCTATCAGGGTATAATACAGGAGGGTTCTATCAGGGTATAATACAGGAGGGTTCTATCAGGGTATAATACAGGAGGGTTCTATCAGGGTATAATACAGGAGGGTCTTATCAGGGTATAATACAGGAGGGTTCTATCAGGGTATATTACAGGAGGGTTCTATCAGGGTATAATACAAGAGGGTTCTATCAGGGTATAATACAGGAGGGTTCTATCAGGGTATAATACAGGAGGGTTCTATCAGGGTATAATACAGGAGGGTTCTATCAGGGTATAATACAGGAGGGTTCTATCAGGGTATAATACAGGAGGGTTCTATCAGGGTATAATACAGGAGGGTTCTATCAGGGTATAATACAGGAGGGTTCTATCAGGGTATAATACAGGAGGGTTCTATCAGGGTATAATACAGGAGGGTTCTATCAGGGTATATTACAGGAGGGTTCTATCAGGGTATAATACAGGAGGGTTCTATCACAGGAGGGTTCTATCAGGGTATAATACAGGAGGGTTCTATCAGGGTATAATACAGGAGGGTTCAATCAGGGTATAATACAGGAGGGTAATATCAGGGTAAAATACAGGAGGGGTCTATACAAATGGCAACCTGCTCCTTTGATAGTGCACTACTTTTGACCAGGGGATAGGGAGCCTTTTGACCAGGGGATAGGGAGCCTGTTGACCAGGGAATAGGGAGCCTTTTGACCAGGGGATAGGGAGCCTTTTGACCAGGGGATAGGGAGCCTTTTGACCAGGGGATAGGGAGCCTTTTGACCAGGGGATAGGGAGCCTTTTGACCAGGGAATAGGGAGCCTGTTGACCAGGGGATAGGGAGCCTTTTGACCAGGGGATAGGGAGCCTTTTGACCAGGGGATAGGGAGCCTGTTGACCAGGGGATAGGGAGCCTTTTGACCAGGGGATAGGGAGCCTTTTGACCAGGGGATAGGGAGCCTTTTGACCAGGGAATAGGGAGCCTGTTGACCAGGGGATAGGGAGCCTGTTGACCAGGGGATAGGGAGCCTTTTGACCAGGGGATAGGGAGCCTTTTGACCAGGGGATAGGGAGCCTTTTGACCAGGGGATAGGGAGCCTGTTGACCAGGGGATAGGGAGCCTTTTGACCAGGGGATAGGGAGCCTTTTGACCAGGGGATAGGGAGCCTTTTGACCAGGGGATAGGGAGCCTGTTGACCAGGGGATAGGGAGCCTTTTGACCAGGGGATAGGGAGCCTGTTGACCAGGGGATAAGGAGCCTTTTGACCAGGGGATAGGGAGCCTTTTGACCAGGGGATAGGGAGCCTGTTGACCAGGGGATAGGGAGCCTGTTGACCAGGGGATAGGGAGCCTGTTGACCAGGGAATAGGGAGCCTGTTGACCAGGGAATAGGGAGCCTGTTGACCAGGGGATAGGGAGCCTGTTGACCAGGGGATAGGGAGCCTTTTGCAAATGCAACCAAAGGGAATAAAAACTGGAGTCTGAAATAATGATTGTATACACATACATGGTTGTCACCCATAATCCTCGCCAGAGTAGAGAACAGAACCAGAACATGATTATCTGTTGGTAGGAGTGAGAGGGTGAAGAGTATATTAAAACAACATGACAACAGTCCTTGACGACTGTGTCACCATGAAGAGCGGGGCTGCTCCACCTTGTGGACTGGCTGTGTCACTATGAAGAGGGGGGCTGCTCCACCTTGTGGACTGGCTGTGTCACCATGAAGAGCGGGGGCTGCTCCACCTTGTGGACTGGCTGTGTCACTATGAAGAGGGGGGCTGCTCCACCTTGTGGACTGGCTGTGTCACTATGAAGAGGGGGGCTGCTCCACCTTGTGGACTGGCTGTGTCACTATGAAGAGGGGGGCTGCTCCACCTTGTGGACTGGCTGTGTCACTATGAAGAGGGGGGCTGCTCCACCTCGTGGACTGGCTGTGTCACTATGAAGAGGGGGGCTGCTCCACCTTGTGGACTGGCTGTGTCACTATGAAGAGGGGGGCTGCTCCACCTCGTGGACTGGCTGTGTCACTATGAAGAGGGGGGCTGCTCCACCTTGTGGACTGGCTGTGTCACTATGAAGAGGGGGGGCTGCTCCACCTCGTGGACTGGCTGTGTCACTATGAAGAGGGGGGGCTGCTCCACCTTGTGGACTGGCTGTGTCACCATGAAGAGGGGGGGCTGCTCCACCTCGTGGACTGGCTGTGTCACTATGAAGAGGGGGGCTGCTCCACCTCGTGGACTGGCTGTGTCACTATGAAGAGGGGGGCTGCTCCACCTTGTGGACTGGCTGTGTCACTATGAAGAGGGGGGCTGCTCCACCTTGTGGACTGGCTGTGTCACTATGAAGAGGGGGGCTGCTCCACCTTGTGGACTGGCTGTGTCACTATGAAGAGGGGGGCTGCTCCACCTTGTGGACTGGCTGTGTCACTATGAAGAGGGGGGCTGCTCCACCTTGTGGACTGGCTGTGTCACTATGAAGAGGGGGGCTGCTCCACCTTGTGGACTGGCTGTGTCACTATGAAGAGGGGGGGCTGCTCCACCTTGTGGACTGGCTGTGTCACTATGAAGAGGGGGGCTGCTCCACCTTGTGGACTGGCTGTGTCACTATGAAGAGGGGGGCTGCTCCACCTTGTGGACTGGCTGTGTCACTATGAAAAGGGGGGCTGCTCCACCTTGTGGACTGGCTGTGTCACTATGAAGAGGGGGGCTGCTCCACCTCGTGGACTGGCTGTGTCACTATGAAGAGGGGGGGCTGCTCCACCTTGTGGACTGGCTGTGTCACTATGAAGAGGGGGGCTGCTCCACCTTGTGGACTGGCTGTGTCACTACGAAGAGGGGGGCTGCTCCACCTTGTGGACTGGCTGTGTCACTATGAAGAGGGGGCTGCTCCACCTTGTGGACTGGCTGTGTCACTATGAAGAGGGGGGCTGCTCCACCTCGTGGACTGGCTGTGTCACTATGAAGAGGGGGGCTGCTCCACCTTGTGGACTGGCTGTGTCACTATGAAGAGGGGGGCTGCTCCACCTTGTGGACTGGCTGTGTCACTATGAAGAGGGGGGGCTGCTCCACCTTGTGGACTGGCTGTGTCACTATGAAAAGGGGGGGCTGCTCCACCTTGTGGACTGGCTGTGTCACTATGAAGAGGGGGCTGCTCCACCTCGTGGACTGGCTGTGTCACTATGAAGAGGGGGGCTGCTCCACCTTGTGGACTGGCTGTGTCACTATGAAGAGGGGGGCTGCTCCACCTTGTGGACTGGCTGTGTCACTATGAAGAGGGGGGCTGCTCCACCTTGTGGACTGGCTGTGTCACTACGAAGAGGGGGGCTGCTCCACCTTGTGGACTGGCTGTGTCACTATGAAGAGGGGGCTGCTCCACCTTGTGGACTGGCTGTGTCACTATGAAGAGGGGGGCTGCTCCACCTCGTGGACTGGCTGTGTCACTATGAAGAGGGGGGCTGCTCCACCTTGTGGACTGGCTGTGTCACTATGAAGAGGGGGGCTGCTCCACCTTGTGGACTGGCTGTGTCACTATGAAGAGCGGGGCTGCTCCACCTCGTGGACTGGCTGTGTCACTATGAAGAGGGGGGCTGCTCCACCTCGTGGACTGGCTGTGTCACTATGAAGAGGGGGGCTGCTCCACCTCGTGGACTGGCTGTGTCACTATGAAGAGGGGGGCTGCTCCACATTGTGGACTGGCTGTGTCACTATGAAAAGGGGGGCTGCTCCACCTTGTGGACTGGCTGTGTCACTATGAAAAGGGGGGCTGCTCCACCTTGTGGACTGGCTGTGTCACTATGAAAAGGGGGGCTGCTCCACCTTGTGGACTGGCTGTGTCACTATGAAGAGTGGGGCTGCTCCACCTTGTGGACTGGCTGTGGCACTATGAAGAGGGGGGCTGCTCCACCTTGTGGACTGGCTGTGTCACTATGAAGAGGGGGGCTGCTCCACCTTGTGGACTGGCTGTGTCACTATGAAGAGGGGGGGCTGCTCCACCTTGTGGACTGGCTGTGTCACTATGAAGAGGGGGGGCTGCTCCACCTCGTGGACTGGCTGTGTCACTATGAAGAGGGGGGCTGCTCCACCTTGTGGACTGGCTGTGTCACTATAAAGAGGGGGGCTGCTCCACCTTGTGGACTGGCTGTGTCACTATGAAGAGGGGGGCTGCTCCACCTTGTGGACTGGCTGTGTCACTATGAAGAGGGGGGCTGCTCCACCTTGTGGACTGGCTGTGTCACTACGAAGAGGGGAGCTGCTCCACCTTGTGGACTGGCTGTGTCACTATGAAGAGGGGGGCTGCTCCACCTCGTGGACTGGCTGTGTCACTATGAAAAGGGGGGCTGCTCCACCTTGTGGACTGGCTGTGTCACTATGAAGAGGGGGGCTGCTCCACCTTGTGGACTGGCTGTGTCACTACGAAGAGGGGAGCTGCTCCACCTTGTGGACTGGCTGTGTCACTATGAAGAGGGGGGCTGCTCCACCTCGTGGAGTGGCTGTGTCACTATGAAAAGGGGGGCTGCTCCACCTTGTGGACTGGCTGTGTCACTATGAAGAGGGGGGCTGCTCCACCTTGTGGACTGGCTGTGTCACTATGAAGAGGGGGTAAGTGCCCTCAGAAAGTATTCACACCCCTTGACTTTGTCTTACAGCATGAATTTAAAATGGATTAAATGGAGATGTTGTTTCACTGGCCTACACACAATACCCCATAATGTCAAAGTGGAATTATTGTTTTTTGAAAAGTTGAAATGTCTTGAGTTAATAAGTATTCAACCCCTTTGTCATGTCCATCCTAAATAATTTCAGGAGGAAAAATGTTGTTTAACATGATTTTTGAATAAATACCTCTAATACCTATATCCCACACATAAAATGATCGGTAAGGTCCCTCAGTCCAGCAGTGAATTTCAAACTCAGAATCAAACACAAAAACCAGGGAGGTTTTCCAATGCCTCGCAAAGAAGGGCACCGATTGGCAGACGGGTAAAAAAAAGCAGACATTGAATGTCCCTTTGAGCATGGTGAAGTTATTAATTACACTTTGGATGGTGTATCAATACACCCAGTCACTACAAAGATACAGGCGTCCTTCCTACAGTGCCTTGCGAAAGTATTCGGCCCCCGTGAACTTTTCGACCTTTTGCCACATTTCAGGCTTCAAACATAAAGATATAAAACTGTAATTTTTTTGTGAAGAATCAACAACAAGTGGGACACAATTATGAAGTGGAACGAAATTTATTGGATATTTCAAACTTTTTTAACAAATAAAAAACTGATAAATTGGGCGTGCAAAATTATTCAGCCCCCTTAAGTTAATACTTTGTAGCGCCACCTTTTGCTGCGATTACAGCTGTAAGTCACTTGGGGTATGTCTCTGTCAGTTTTGCACATCGAGAGACTGAAATTTTTGCCCATTCCTCCTTGCAAAACAGCTCGAGCTCAGTGAGGTTGGATGGAGAGCGTTTGTGAACAGCAGTTTTCAGTTCTTTCCACAGATTCTCGATTGGATTCAGGTCTGGACTTTGACTTGGCCATTCTAACACCTGGATATGTTTATTTGTGAACCATTCCATTGTAGATTTTGCTTTATGTTTTGGATCATTGTCTTGTTGGAAGACAAATCTCCGTCCCAGTCTCAGGTCTTTTGCAGACTCCATCAGGTTTTCTTCCAGAATGGTCCTGTATTTGGCTCCATCCATCTTCCCATCAATTTTAACCATCTTCCCTGCCCCTGCTGAAGAAAAGCAGACCCAAACCATGATGCTGCCACCACCATGTTTGACAGTGGGGATGGTGTGTTCAGGGTGATGAGCTGTGTTGCTTTTACGCCAAACATAACGTTTTGCATTGTTGCCAAAAAGTTCGATTTTGGTTTCATCTGACCAGAGCACCTTCTTCCACATGTTTGGTGTGTCTCCCAGGTGGCTAGTGGAAAACTTTAAACAACACTTTTTATGGACATCTTTAAGAAATGGCTTTCTTCTTGCCACTCTTCCATAAAGGCCAGATTTGTGCAGTATACGACTGATTGTTGTCCTATGGACAGAGTCTCCCACCTCAGCTGTAGATCTCTGCAGTTCATCCAGAGTGATCATGGGCCTCTTGGCTGCATCTCTGATCAGTCTTCTCCTTGTATGAGCTGAAAGTTTAGAGGGACGGCCGGGTCTTCGTAGAATTGCAGTGGTCTGATACTCCTTCCATTTCAATATTATCGCTTGCACAGTGCTCCTTTGGATGTTTAAAGCTTGGGAAATCTTTTTGTATCAAAATCCGGCTTTAAACTTCTCCACAACAGTATCTCGGACCTGCCTGGTGTGTTCCTTGTTCTTCATGATGCTCTCTGCGCTTTAAACGGACCTCTGAGACTATCACAGAGCAGGTGCATTTATACGGAGACTTGATTACACACAGGTGGATTCTATTTATCATTATTAGTCATTTAGGTCAACATTGGATCATTCAGAGATCCTCACTGAACTTCTGGAGAGAGTTTGCTGCACTGAAAGTAAAGGGGCTGAATAATTTTGACGGCCAATTTTTCAGTTTTTAAATTGTTAAAAAAGTTTGAAATATCCAATAAATTTCGTTCCACTTCCTGATTGTGTCCCACTTGTTGTTGATTCTTCACAAAAAATTACAGTTTTATATCTTTATGTTTGAAGCCTGAAATGTGGCAAAAGGTCGAAAAGTTCAAGGGGGCCGAATACTTTCGCAAGGCACTGTAACTCAGTTGCCAGAGAGGAAGGAAACCGCTCATAGATTTCACCATTAGAACAATGGTGACTTTAAAACAGTTACAGAGTTTAATGGCTGTGGTAGGAGGACACTGTGGATGGATCAACAACATTGTAAGTCCTCCACAATACTAACCTAATTGACAGAGTGAAAACAAGGAGGCCTATGGTAGGGATGAGAGGCTCCCGAGTGGCGCAGCGGTCTAAGGCACTGCATCTCAGTGCTAGAGGCATCACTGCAGACTCTGGATCCATTCCAGTCTGTATCACAACCAGCCGTGATTGGGAGTCCCATAGGGCGGCATCGGCCGGGGTAGGCCATCATTGCAAACAAGAATTTGTTCTTATCTGACTTGCCTAGTTAATTTAAGGTTAAATTAAAACATGTAATAAAAAAAAAAGTCCAAAACATGCATCCTGTTTGCAATAAGGCACTCAAGTCAAACAGATTCAAATGTGGCAAAGAAATTAACTTTTAGTTCTGAATACAAAGCGTTATGTTCGGGGCAAATCCAACACAACACATCACTGAGTACCACTCTTCATACTTTTCAAGCATGGTGGTGGCTGCTGCATCATGTTATGGGTATGCTTGTAATCGGCTTGAGAATCTATGGCGAGACTTGAAAATGGCTGTCTAGCGATGATCAACTTGACAGAGCTTGAAGAATCTTTTAAAGAATAATGTGCACATTTTGTACAATCCAGGTGTGCAAAGCTCTTACCCAGACTTACCCAGAAAGACTCACAGCTGTAATCACTGTCAAAGGTGATTCTAACATGTATTGACATACTTATGTAAATGAGATGTTTCTGTATTTTATTTTCAATACATTTGAAAAAAAAAAATCTAAAAACACGCTTTCACTTTGTCATGATGGGGTATTGTGTGTATATGGGTGAGAAAAATGATCTATTGAATCCATTTTGAAAAGGCTGTAAAAACAAAATGTGGAATAAGTTAAGAGGTGTGATAATTTCTGAAAATATTTTTTACTTATAATTTAAGGCAATTTTGTTGCTCTAGATTGCAGGAAATGGAAGTTATAGGTGTTAAAAAATGCCCAAATCGGAGTCCTTTCTGCTCAGCACCACCTTGTTAAAAATCCCTGTGGAGAACACTGCTTCTCTCTACATCAACCTCTACAATCACTATGTTTAGAATAACCATATTTAGATAAACACCAATATCTGTCATGTACATCACCTGTCTCTCATTCATTTCTGTTCTACAGTCTAACGCTATAAACCTTCAGTCTAATGCTATAAACCTTCAGTCTAACGCTATAAACCTTCAGTCTAACGCTATAAACCTTCACTCTAACGCTATAAACCTTCAGTCTAACGCTATAAACCTTCACTCTAACGCTATAAACCTTCAGTCTAACGCTATAAACCTTCAGTCTAACGCTATAAACCTTCAGTCTAACGCTATAAACCTTCAGTCTAACGCTATAAACCATCGGGATGAAGAGAGTGAGAGGAGGGGGACAGAGAAAACATGTGGCAAGGTTACCTTGAGTACACACTACATGCCAATGTGGCATTGACATTCTGTATAGGATACAACAGAAGATGGCAGACTACACAGTACACGACATCCCTAACCCCATATTAAATAACCACATCAGACGTAATATAATTATAGCTTTTAGAAAACAGCTCTTATAAATGTCTATCAATTTATTTTATTTTATTATTTTATTATTTTTGTTGTCATTGTATTCTTCCAGCCGATCATCATACGAGTGCACTTAGCTTGCCAACGGAAACAGCTGTGGATATAAAAATGGTCCTCTGTCCTCCTGTTTGTTTCTCTGTCGTCTCTGGTCCCTGCTGTAGTTACAGGGTGGAGGTTGGTGTGGACGGGCCTGGGTGGAGGTTGGTGTGGACGGGCCTGGGTGGAGGTTGGTGTGGACGGGCCTGGGTGGAGGTTGGTGTGGAGGGGCCCTGGGTGGAGGTTGGTGTGGACGGGCCTGGGTGGAGGTTGGTGTGGACGGGCCTGGGTGGAGGTTGGTGTGGACGGGCCTGGGTGGAGGTTGGTGTGGACGGGCCTGGGTGGAGGTTGGTGTGGACGGGCCTGGGTGGAGGTTGGTGTGGAGGGGCCTGGGTGGAGGTTGGTGTGGACGGGCCTGGGTGGAGGTTGGTGTGGACGGGCCTGGGTGGAGGTTGGTGTGGACGGGCCCTGGGTGGGTTGGCTGTTCTGTTGGAAGGGTGTTGGTGTGGACGGGCCTGGGCCTCAGAAGGTTGGGAGGGTGAGGGGTGTCCTGGGCCTCAGAAGGTTGGGAGGGTGAGGGGTGTCCTGGGCCTCAGAAGGTTGGGAGGGTGAGGGGGTGTCCTGGGCCTCAGAAGGTTGGGAGGGTGAGGGGTGTCCTGGGCCTCAGAAGGTTGGGAGGGTGAGGGGGTGTCCTGGGCCTCAGAAGGTTGGGAGGGTGAGGGGTGTCCTGGGCCTCAGAAGGTTGGGAGGGTGTCCTGGGCCTCAGAAGGTTGGGAGGGTGAGGGGGTGTCCTGGGCCTCAGAAGGTTGGGAGGGTGAGGGGGTGTCCTGGGCCTCAGAAGGTTGGGAGGGTGAGGGGGTGTCCTGGGCCTCAGAAGGTTGGGAGGGTGAGGGGGTGTCCTGGGCCTCAGAAGGTTGGGAGGGTGAGGGGGTGTCCTGTCACCTACACTCTACAGACACCACAGAGTTCTGAGAGGAGGAAGAGGACGACACAGGAGTGTTGGCTAGCGTCAACATCACTGCTGCTGTTAGAGAGCTGGAGGACGGGGACGAGGAAGAGGAAGATGCAGCCACTGTACCTGGGGAGAAGAAACAAGATGGTGGTCAGATGATACAAAAACAAGATGGTGGTCAGACGGAGCAGAAACAACATTTAGAAGTCTGTGGTTTAGAAGTCTGTGGTTTAGTAGTCTGTGGTTTAGAAGTCTGTGGTTTAGAAGTCTGTGGTTTAGATGGTTTAGTAGTCTGTGGTTTAGAAGTCTGTGGTTTAGATGGTTTAGAAGTCTGTGGTTTAGAAGTCTGTGGTTTAGTAGTCTGTGGTTTAGATGGTTTAGTAGTCTGTGGTTTAGAAGTCTGTGGTTTAGAAGTCTGTGGTTTAGAAGTCTGTAGTTTAGTAGTCTGTGGTTTAGTAGTCTGTGGTTTAGTAGTCTGTGGTTTAGAAGTCTGTGGTTTAGTAGTCTGTGGTTTAGAAGTCTGTGGTTTAGAAGTCTGTGGTTTAGAAGTCTGTGGTTTAGAAGTCTGTGATTTAGATGGTTTAGAAGTCTGTGGTTTAGTAGTCTGTGGTTTAGTAGTCTGTGGTTTAGAAGTCTGTGGTTTAGAAGTCTGTGGTTTAGAAGTCTGTGGTTTAGTAGTCTGTGGTTTAGAAGTCTGTGGTTTAGAAGTCTGTGGTTTAGAAGTCTGTGGTTTAGAAGTCTGTGGTTTAGAAGTCTGTGGTTTAGAAGTCTGTGGTTTAGATGGTTTAGAAGTCTGTGGTTTAGAAGTCTGTGGTTTAGTAGTCTGTGGTTTAGAAGTCTGTGGTTTAGAAGTCTGTGGTTTAGATGGTTTAGAAGTCTGTGGTTTAGAAGTCTGTGGTTTAGAAGTCTGTGGTTTAGAAGTCTGTGGTTTAGAAGTCTGTGGTTTAGATGGTTTAGAAGTCTGTGGTTTAGTAGTCTGTGGTTTAGTAGTCTGTGGTTTAGAAGTCTGTGGTTTAGTAGTCTGTGGTTTAGAAGTCTGTGGTTTAGATGGTTTAGAAGTCTGTGGTTTAGAAGTCTGTGGTTTAGTAGTCTGTGGTTTAGAAGTCTGTGGTTTAGAAGTCTGTGGTTTAGAAGTCTGTGGTTTAGTAGTCTGTGGTTTAGAAGTCTGTGGTTTAGATGGTTTAGAAGTCTGTAGTTTAGAAGTCTGTAGTTTAGAAGTCTGTGGTTTAGTAGTCTGTGGTTTAGATGGTTTAGAAGTCTGTGGTTTAGATGGTTTAGAAGTCTGTGGTTTAGTAGTCTGTAGTTTAGAAGTCTGAAGTTTAGAAGTCTGTGGTTTAGTAGTCTGTGGTTTAGTAGTCTGTGGTTTAGTAGTCTGTGGTTTAGAAGTCTGTGGTTTAGAAGTCTGTGGTTTAGAAGTCTGTGGTTTAGAAGTCTGTGGTTTAGAAGTCTGTGGTTTAGTAGTCTGTGGTTTAGTAGTCTGTGGTTTAGAAGTCTGTGGTTTAGAAGTCTGTGGTTTAGAAGTCTGTGGTTTAGAAGTCTGTGGTTTAGAAGTCTGTGGTTTAGAAGTCTGTGGTTTAGAAGTCTGTGGTTTAGTAGTCTGTGGTTTAGTAGTCTGTGGTTTAGAAGTCTGTGGTTTAGAAGTCTGTGGTTTAGAAGTCTGTGGTTTAGAAGTCTGTGGTTTAGAAGTCTGTGGTTTAGAAGTCTGTGGTTTAGAAGTCTGTGGTTTAGTAGTCTGTGGTTTAGTAGTCTGTGGTTTAGAAGTCTGTAGTTTAGAAGTCTGTGGTTTAGAAGTCTGTGGTTTAGTAGTCTGTGGTTTAGTAGTCTGTGGTTTAGAAGTCTGTGGTTTAGAAGTCTGTGGTTTAGAAGTCTGTAGTTTAGAAGTCTGTGGTTTAGAAGTCTGTGGTTTAGTAGTCTGTGGTTTAGTAGTCTGTGGTTTAGAAGTCTGTAGTTTAGAAGTCTGTGGTTTAGAAGTCTGTGGTTTAGAAGTCTGTGGTTTAGAAGTCTGTGGTTTAGATGGTTTAGAAGTCTGTGGTTTAGTAGTCTGTGGTTTAGAAGTCTGTAGTTTAGAAGTCTGTGGTTTAGAAGTCTGTGGTTTAGATGGTTTAGTAGTCTGTGGTTTAGAAGTCTGTGGTTTAGAAGTCTGTGGTTTAGAAGTCTGTAGTTTAGAAGTCTGTAGTTTAGAAGTCTGTGGTTTAGATGGTTTAGAAGTCTGTAGTTTAGAAGTCTGTGGTTTAGAAGTCTGTGGTTTAGAAGTCTGTGGTTTAGAAGTCTGTGATTTAGATGGTTTAGAAGTCTGTGGTTTAGAAGTCTGTAGTTTAGAAGTCTGTGGTTTAGAAGTCTGTGGTTTAGTAGTCTGTGGTTTAGTAGTCTGTGGTTTAGATGGTTTAGAAGTCTGTGGTTTAGAAGTCTGTAGTTTAGAAGTCTGAAGTTGAGAAGTCTGTGGTTTAGTAGTCTGTGGTTTAGTAGTCTGTGGTTTAGAAGTCTGTGGTTTAGAAGTCTGTGGTTTAGAAGTCTGTGGTTTAGTAGTCTGTGGTTTAGAAGTCTGTGGTTTAGAAGTCTGTGGTTTAGTAGTCTGTGGTTTAGAAGTCTGTGGTTTAGAAGTCTGTGGTTCAGACCCGTGTGGCTCAGATGGTAGAGCATGGTGTTTGCAATGCCAGGGTTGTGGGTTCAATTCCCACTGGGGACCAATACGGGAAAAAAGCTACAGTACTACAGTACTACAGGGATGGCATTGGTCTCCAGCTACAGTACTACAGTACTACAGGGATGGCCTGGTCTCCAGCTACAGTACTACAGGGATGGCCTGGTCTCCAGCTACAGTACTACAGGGATGGCCTTGGTCTCCAGCTACAGTACTACAGGGATGGCCTGGTCTCCAGCTACAGTACTACAGGGATGGCCTTGGTCTCCAGCTACAGTACTACAGTACTACAGGGATGGCCTGGTCTCCAGCTACAGTACTACAGGGATGGCCTGGTCTCCAGCTACAGTACTACAGGGATGGCCTTGGTCTCCAGCTACAGTACTACAGGGATGGCCTGGTCTCCAGCTACAGTACTACAGGGATGGCCTTGGTCTCCAGCTACAGTACTACAGGGATGGCCTGGTCTCCAGCTACAGTACTACAGGGATGGCCTGGTCTCCAGCTACAGTACTACAGTACTACAGGGATGGCCTGGTCTCCAGCTACAGTACTACAGGGATGGCCTGGTCTCCAGCTACAGTACTACAGGGATGGCCTTGGTCTCCAGCTACAGTACTACAGGGATGGCCTGGTCTCCAGCTACAGTACTACAGGGATGGCATTGGTCTCCAGCTACAGTACTACAGGGATGGCCTGGTCTCCAGCTACAGTACTACAGGGATGGCCTTGGTCTCCAGCTACAGTACTAGAGGGATGGCCTTGGTCTCCAGCTACAGTACTACAGGGATGGCCTGGTCTCCAGCTACAGTACTACAGGGATGGCCTGGTCTCCAGCTACAGTACTACAGGGATGGCATTGGTCTCCAGCTACAGTACTACAGGGATGGCCTGGTCTCCAGCTACAGTACTACAGGGATGGCCTTGGTCTCCAGCTACAGTACTAGAGGGATGGCCTTGGTCTCCAGCTACAGTACTACAGGGATGGCCTGGTCTCCAGCTACAGTACTACAGGGATGGCCTGGTCTCCAGCTACAGTACTACAGGGATGGTCTTGGTCTCCAGCTACAGTACTACAGGGATGGCCTGGTCTCCAGCTACAGTACTACAGGGATGGCCTTGGTCTCCAGCTACAGTACTACAGGGATGGCCTGGTCTCCAGCTACAGTACTACAGGGATGGCCTTGGTCTCCAGCTACAGTACTACAGGGATGGCCTTGGTCTCCAGCTACAGTACTACAGGGATGGCCTGGTCTCCAGCTACAGTACTACAGGGATGGCCTGGTCTCCAGCTACAGTACTACAGGGATGGCCTGGTCTCCAGCTACAGTACTACAGTACTACAGGGATGGCCTGGTCTCCAGCTACAGTACTACAGGGATGGCCTGGTCTCCAGCTACAGTACTACAGGGATGGTCTTGGTCTCCAGCTACAGTACTACAGGGATGGCCTGGTCTCCAGCTACAGTACTACAGGGATGGCCTTGGTCTCCAGCTACAGTACTACAGGGATGGCCTGGTCTCCAGCTACAGTACTACAGGGATGGCCTGGTCTCCAGCTACAGTACTACAGTACTACAGGGATGGCCTGGTCTCCAGCTACAGTACTACAGGGATGGCCTGGTCTCCAGCTACAGTACTACAGGGATGGCCTGGTCTCCAGCTACAGTACTACAGGGATGGCCTGGTCTCCAGCTACAGTACTACAGGGATGGCCTTGGTCTCCAGCTACAGTACTACAGGGATGGCCTGGTCTCCAGCTACAGTACTACAGGGATGGCCTGGTCTCCAGCTACAGTACTACAGGGATGGCCTGGTCTCCAGCTACAGTACTACAGGGATGGCATTGGTCTCCAGCTACAGTACTACAGGGATGGCCTGGTCTCCAGCTACAGTACTACAGTACTACAGGGATGGCCTGGTCTCCAGCTACAGTACTACAGGGATGGCCTGGTCTCCAGCTACAGTACTACAGGGATGGCCTTGGTCTCCAGCTACAGTACTACAGGGATGGCCTGGTCTCCAGCTACAGTACTACAGGGATGGCCTGGTCTCCAGCTACAGTACTACAGGGATGGCCTGGTCTCCAGCTACAGTACTACAGGGATGGCCTGGTCTCCAGCTACAGTACTACAGGGATGGCCTGGTCTCCAGCTACAGTACTACAGGGATGGCCTGGTCTCCAGCTACAGTACTACAGGGATGGCCTGGTCTCCAGCTACAGTACTACAGGGATGGCCTGGTCTCCAGCTACAGTACTACAGGGATGGCCTGGTCTCCAGCTACAGTACTACAGGGATGGCCTTGGTCTCCAGCTACAGTACTACAGGGATGGCCTTGGTCTCCAGCTACAGTACTACAGGGATGGCCTGGTCTCCAGCTACAGTACTACAGTACTACAGGGATGGCCTGGTCTCCAGCTACAGTACTACAGGGATGGCCTGGTCTCCAGCTACAGTACTACAGGGATGGCCTGGTCTCCAGCTACAGTACTACAGTACTACAGGGATGGCCTGGTCTCCAGCTACAGTACTACAGGGATGGCCTGGTCTCCAGCTACAGTACTACAGGGATGGCCTGGTCTCCAGCTACAGTACTACAGGGATGGCCTGGTCTCCAGCTACAGTACTACAGGGATGGCCTTGGTCTCCAGCTACAGTACTACAGGGATGGCCTGGTCTCCAGCTACAGTACTACAGGGATGGCCTGGTCTCCAGCTACAGTACTACAGGGATGGCCTGGTCTCCAGCTACAGTACTACAGGGATGGCCTGGTCTCCAGCTACAGTACTACAGGGATGGCCTGGTCTCCAGCTACAGTACTACAGGGATGGCCTGGTCTCCAGCTACAGTACTACAGGGATGGCCTGGTCTCCAGCTACAGTACTACAGGGATGGCCTGGTCTCCAGCTACAGTACTACAGGGATGGCCTGGTCTCCAGCTACAGTACTACAGGGATGGCCTGGTCTCCAGCTACAGTACTACAGGGATGGTCTTGGTCTCCAGCTACAGTACTACAGGGATGGCCTGGTCTCCAGCTACAGTACTACAGGGATGGCCTGGTCTCCAGCTACAGTACTACAGGGATGGCCTGGTCTCCAGCTACAGTACTACAGGGATGGCCTTGGTCTCCAGCTACAGTACTACAGGGATGGTTTTGGTCTCCAGCTACAGTACTACAGGGATGGCCTGGTCTCCAGCTACAGTACTACAGGGATGGCCTGGTCTCCAGCTACAGTACTACAGGGATGGCCTGGTCTCCAGCTACAGTACTACAGGGATGGCCTGGTCTCCAGCTACAGTACTAGAGGGATGGCCTTGGTCTCCAGCTACAGTACTACAGGGATGGCCTGGTCTCCAGCTACAGTACTACAGGGATGGCCTGGTCTCCAGCTACAGTACTACAGTACTACAGGGATGGCCTGGTCTCCAGCTACAGTACTACAGGGATGGCCTGGTCTCCAGCTACAGTACTACAGGGATGGCCTGGTCTCCAGCTACAGTACTACAGGGATGGCCTGGTCTCCAGCTACAGTACTACAGGGATGGCCTGGTCTCCAGCTACAGTACTACAGTACTACAGGGATGGCCTGGTCTCCAGCTACAGTACTACAGGGATGGCCTTGGTCTCCAGCTACAGTACTACAGGGATGGCCTGGTCTCCAGCTACAGTACTACAGGGATGGCCTGGTCTCCAGCTACAGTACTACAGGGATGGCCTGGTCTCCAGCTACAGTACTACAGGGATGGCCTGGTCTCCAGCTACAGTACTACAGGGATGGTCTTGGTCTCCAGCTACAGTACTACAGGGATGGCCTGGTCTCCAGCTACAGTACTACAGGGATGGCCTGGTCTCCAGCTACAGTACTACAGGGATGGCCTTGGTCTCCAGCTACAGTACTACAGGGATGGCCTGGTCTCCAGCTACAGTACTACAGTACTACAGGGATGGCCTGGTCTCCAGCTACAGTACTACAGGGATGGCCTTGGTCTCCAGCTACAGTACTACAGGGATGGCCTGGTCTCCAGCTACAGTACTACAGTACTACAGGGATGGCCTGGTCTCCAGCTACAGTACTACAGGGATGGCCTGGTCTCCAGCTACAGTACTACAGGGATGGCCTGGTCTCCAGCTACAGTACTACAGGGATGGCCTGGTCTCCAGCTACAGTACTACAGGGATGGCCTGGTCTCCAGCTACAGTACTACAGGGATGGCCTGGTCTCCAGCTACAGTACTACAGGGATGGCCTGGTCTCCAGCTACAGTACTACAGGGATGGCCTGGTCTCCAGCTACAGTACTACAGGGATGGCCTGGTCTCCAGCTACAGTACTACAGGGATGGCCTGGTCTCCAGCTACAGTACTACAGGGATGGCCTGGTCTCCAGCTACAGTACTACAGGGATGGCCTGGTCTCCAGCTACAGTACTACAGGGATGGCCTGGTCTCCAGCTACAGTACTACAGGGATGGCCTGGTCTCCAGCTACAGTACTACAGGGATGGCCTGGTCTCCAGCTACAGTACTACAGTACTACAGGGATGGCCTTGGTCTCCAGCTACAGTACTACAGGGATGGCCTGGTCTCCAGCTACAGTACTACAGGGATGGCCTGGTCTCCAGCTACAGTACTACAGGGATGGCCTGGTCTCCAGCTACAGTACTACAGGGATGGCCTGGTCTCCAGCTACAGTACTACAGGGATGGCCTGGTCTCCAGCTACAGTACTACAGGGATGGTCTTGGTCTCCAGCTACAGTACTACAGGGATGGCCTGGTCTCCAGCTACAGTACTACAGGGATGGCCTTGGTCTCCAGCTACAGTACTACAGGGATGGCCTGGTCTCCAGCTACAGTACTACAGGGATGGCCTTGGTCTCCAGCTACAGTACTACAGGGATGGCCTTGGTCTCCAGCTACAGTACTACAGGGATGGCCTGGTCTCCAGCTACAGTACTACAGGGATGGCCTGGTCTCCAGCTACAGTACTACAGTACTACAGGGATGGCCTGGTCTCCAGCTACAGTACTACAGGGATGGCCTGGTCTCCAGCTACAGTACTACAGGGATGGCCTGGTCTCCAGCTACAGTACTACAGGGTTAGAAACGACATTTCTTCCTCCCTTTTTTTTAATTGCGGTTACCATAACAGCTCTGGTAGCAAATAAACTGTCAATTATGATGACTCACTCTCTCTCTCTTTCTTCTTGATGCGTTTGCGTCGTCTGTCGATGGAGGCCACCTCAGACTTGAGAGACAGGTAGTGGTTCCTGATGTCCTGCAGCTTCTCCTGGAGGAAGGAGATCCTCTCCAGACTACACATCTTCTCCAGGTCCGCTAGGGGAGGAGAGGAACAACATTTAAAGGAGAGGAATCAGTGGGATGTTTCAGAGTAGAAACATTGAAAGGAGAGGACTCTGGGGGATTTCGGAGTTGAAACATTGAAAGGAGAGGACTCTGGGGGATTTCGGAGTTGAAACATTGAAAGGAGAGGAATCAGTGGGCTGTTTCAGAGTAGAACGCTAAACCAAACAGTATAAAACTAGTCAGTCCTCTATCCATTGCCCTCGGTGTGATCACAAAGGGTTCTGTCTGGCAAATCTACTTGTACAGTAACAGACAATCTGGTGGGATGTAAATGAGAATTCCTGTAGCTGGCATCAATCTAGAGGGGTTGAGGCTCTGTGAAAGACAGCCAGGGTTGGTTGAGGCTCTGTGAAAGACAGCCAGGGTTGGTTGAGGCTCTGTGAAAGACAGCCAGGGTTGGTTGAGGCTCTGTGAAAGACAGCCAGGGTTGGTTGAGGCTCTGTGAAAGACAGCCAGGGTTGGTTGAGGCTCTGTGAAAGACAGCCAGGGTTGGTTGAGGCTCTGTGAAAGACAGCCAGGGTTGGTTGAGGCTCTGTGAAAGACAGCCAGGGTTGGTTGAGGCTCTGTGAAAGACAGCCAGGGTTGGTTGAGGCTCTGTGAAAGACAGCCAGGGTTGGTTGAGGCTCTGTGAAAGACAGCCAGGGTTGGTTGAGGCTCTGTGAAAGACAGCCAGGGTTGGTTGAGGCTCTGTGAAAGACAGCCAGGGTTGGTTGAGGCTCTGTGAAAGACAGCCAGGGTTGGTTGAGGCTCTGTGAAAGACAGCCAGGGTTGGTTGAGGCTCTGTGAAAGACAGCCAGGGTTGCTTGAGGCTCTGTGAAAGACAGCCAGGGTTGGTTGAGGCTCTGTGAAAGACAGCCAGGGTTGCTTGAGGCTCTGTGAAAGACAGCCAGGGGTTGGTTGAGGCTCTGTGAAAGACAGCCAGGGTTGGTTGAGGCTCTGTGAAAGACAGCCAGGGGTTGGTTGAGGCTCTGTGAAAGACAGCCAGGGTTGGTTGAGGCTCTGTGAAAGACAGCCAGGGGTTGCTTGAGGCTCTGTGAAAGACAGCCAGGGTTGGTTGAGGCTCTGTGAAAGACAGCCAGGGGTTGGTTGAGGCTCTGTGAAAGACAGCCAGGGTTGGTTGAGGCTCTGTGAAAGACAGCCAGGGTTGGTTGAGGCTCTGTGAAAGACAGCCAGGGTTGGTTGAGGCTCTGTGAAAGACAGCCAGGGTTGGTTGAGGCTCTGTGAAAGACAGCCAGGGTTGGTTGAGGCTCTGTGAAAGACAGCCAGGGTTGGTTGAGGCTCTGTGAAAGACAGCCAGGGGTTGGTTGAGGCTCTGTGAAAGACAGCCAGGGTTGGTTGAGGCTCTGTGAAAGACAGCCAGGGGTTGGTTGAGGCTCTGTGAAAGACAGCCAGGGTTGGTATCGGCACACTTACACATCTGGAAGCTCCACTTGTAGACGGATGGTGTTCTGCCATGGTGCTCTCTGTGGTGAGGGTGGTGGCGGTCGTGGGCCCCATGCTGCTGCTCCTTGTGGTACTTATGGCTGGATGGAGGGGTGTGTCCATCAACCTGTCTCTGGCTGAGACACTTGGGCGAGATGGACCCCTTCATGTCTGCTGCACCATGGGTCTTGGAGGCTGAAGACTTAGCCATACACTCACCCACTAACTGGTCTTCACTGTCACTGCTGTGGGCTGTAGGAGGGAGGGGATGGCAGGGCAGAAAGGAGAATAGGGAGACAAAAGGAAAATATTAATTAAGTGGGTTTGACACCTACTCCTGTTGCCTGCTGCTTGGATTCCACCTGGTGATCTGTTCACCGTCTGCCCTGGCCTGTCTCCCCCCTCTCTGTTCACCATCTGCCCTGGCCTGTCTCCCCCTCTCTGTTCACCGTCTGCCCTGGCCTGTCTCCCCCTATCTGTTCACCATCTGCCCTGGCCTGTCTCCCCCTCTCTGTTCACCATCTGCCCTGGCCTGTCTCCCCCTCTCTGTTCACCGTCTGCCCTGGCCTGTCTCCCCCTCTCTGTTCACCATCTGCCCTGGCCTGTCTCCCCCCTCTCTGTTCACCGTCTGCCCTGGCCTGTCTCCCCCTCTCTGTTCACCATCTGCCCTGGCCTGTCTCCCCCCTCTCTGTTCACCATCTGCCCTGGCCTGTCTCCCCCTGTCTGTTCACCATCTGCCCTGGCCTGTCTCCCCCTCTCTGTTCACCGTCTGCCCTGGCCTGTCTCCCCCTGTCTGGTACAGGCACCCCCACCACACTCCCCCCTCTCTACGAGCTTTCGCTCGCCTCCAGCACACAGGCACTGTTAGGGCGAGTGACTCTGAACTTAAAATGGCCCCAAGTCGTTATATATATTTTTTAAATTGTGCATTTTGCTATTTGCCTCATGACTCCTGCAGACTTTGTTGACAACAAACTTTCTTTACCCAACCGTGAGACCAACTGTTTGTTCCCACACTCGGGATTCTGACTCTCTATTGGTTACAGACTTTTGGCCTCCCATCCTATTCTGACCACCTCTCGCTGGCTTTGTGTTCATGTTACCTGATGAAATTGCTGTATAATATGATCTTGTTGCCATCTGATGCACATTCAGATGTCATAAATCAGCACTGCAGAGCTCTCCCTGTCCTCTGCCGGGCCCTGATTGTATTACTGCTGATGATATCTGGAAATGTGCATGTACAACCTGACCCATCTACTGTTGCTAGCCCCAATTCTGACTTGTGCTCTGATATCTGCTTCACTGATTTCTGCTCTCGTAAAAGCCAGGGTTTTCTGCACGTTAACACTAGAAGCATATTACCTAAAAAAGATCAATTAAAAGTGTGGGTTCACAGCTCCAATCCAGATGTGTTGGTCATTACTGAGACGTGGTTAAGGAAGAGTGTTTTGAACACTGATCTTAACCTTTCACGTTATAACCTTTTTCAGCAAGACAGATCTTCCAAAGGTGGAGGAGCGGCAATCTTTACCAAGGATCACCTTCAGTGCTCGGTTGTCTACACCAAGTCTGTCCCCAAACAATTTGAGATGCCGGTTTTAAGCATTAAACTTTCAAATAAACTCAGCAAAAAAATAAACGTCCTCACTGTCAACTGCGTTTATTTACAGCAAACTTAACATGTGTAAATATTTGTATGCACACAACAATATTCAACAACTGAGACATGAACTGAACAAGTTCCACAGACATGTGACTAACAGAAATAGAATTTGTCCCTGAACAAAGGGGGGGTCAAAATCAAAAGTAACAGTCAGTATCTGGTGTGGTCAACAGCTGCATTAAGTACTGCAGTGCATCTCCTCATGGACTGCACCAGATTTGCCAGATCTTGCTGTGAGATGTTACCCTACTCTTCCACCAAGGCACCTGCAAGTTCCCGGAGATTTCTGGGGGGAATGGCCCTAGCCCTCCGATCCAACAGGTCTCAGACGTGCTCAATGGGATTGAGATCCGGGCTCGTCGCTGGCCATGGCAGAACACTGACATTCCTGTCTTGCAGGAAATCAAGCACAGAACGAGCAGTATGGCTGGTGGCATTGTAATGCTGGAGGGTCATGTCAGGATGAACCTGCAGGAAGGGTACCACATGAGGGAGGAGAATGTCTTCCCTGTAACGCACAGCGTTGAGATTGCCTGCAATGACAACAGGCTCAGTCCGATGATGCTGTGATACACCGCCCCAGACCATGACGGACCCTCCACCTCCAAATCGATCCCGCTCCAGAGTACAGGCCTCGGTGTAACGCTCATTCCTTCGACGATAAACGCGAATCCGACCATCACCCCTGGTGAGACAAAACTGCGACTCGTCAGTGAAGAGCACTTTTGCCAGTCCTGTCTGGTCCAGCGGCGGTGGGTTTGTGCCCATAGGCGATGTTGTTGCCAGTGATGTCTGGTGAGGACCTGCCGTACAACAGGCCTACAAGCCCTCAGTCCAGTCTCTCTTAGCCTATTGCGGACAGTCTGAGCACTGATGGAGGGATTGTGCGTTCCTGGTGTAACTCGGGCAGTTGTTGTTGCCATCCTGTACCTGTCCCGCAGGTGTGATGTTCAGATGTACCGATCCTGTGCAGGTGATGTTACACGTGGTCTGCCACTGCGAGGACGATCAGCTGTCCGTCCTATCACCAATCCCACAATGTATGACTCCAAACACGCAGAAAAGGCTACTCACTTTGATGTTATCCTCACAAATAATCCTGATAGGTATCAGTCTGGTGTTTTCTGTAATGACCTTAGTGATCACTGTTTTACAGCCTGTGTTCGTAATGGCTGCTCAGTGGAATGACCTGTCCTGATTTGACATAGACGCTTGCTAAATAACTTTAACGAGCAAGCCTTCCTTCATGAACTGGCCTCTGTAAAATGGAATCAGCTTGATCCCCTCTGTTAAATGGTATAGAATCAGCTTGATCCCCTCTGTTAAATGGTATAGAATCAGCTTGATCCCCTCTGTTAAATGGTATAGAATCAGCTTGATCCCCTCTGTTAAATGGTATAGAATCAGCTTGATCCCCTCTGTTAAATGGTATAGAATCAGCTTGATCCCCTCTGTTAAATGGTATAGAATCAGCTTGATCCCCTCTGTTAAATGGTATAGAATCAGCTTGATCCCCTCTGTTAAATGGTATAGAATCAGCTTGATCCCCTCTGTTAAATGGTATAGAATCAGCTTGATCCCCTCTGTTAAATGGTATAGAATCAGCTTGATCCCCTCTGTTAAATGGTATAGAATCAGCTTGATCCCCTCTGTTTAATGGTATAGAATCAGCTTGATCCCCTCTGTTAAATGGTATAGAATCAGCTTGATCCCCCCTGTTAAATGGTATAGAATCAGCTTGATCCCCCCTGTTAAATGGTATAGAATCAGCTTGATCCCCCCTGTTAAATGGTATAGAATCAGCTTGATCCCCTCTGTTAAATGGTATAGAATCAGCTTGATCCCCTCTGTTAAATGGTATAGAATCAGCTTGATCCCCTCTGTTAAATGGTATAGAATCAGCTTGATCCCCTCTGTTAAATGGTATAGAATCAGCTTGATCCCCTCTGTTAAATGGTATAGAATCAGCTTGATCCCCTCTGTTAAATGGTATAGAATCAGCTTGATCCCCTCTGTTAAATGGTATAGAATCAGCTTGATCCCCTCTGTTAAATGGTATAGAATCAGCTTGATCCCCTCTGTTAAATGGTATAGAATCAGCTTGATCCCCTCTGTTAAATGGTATAGAATCAGCTTGATCCCCTCTGTTAAATGGTATAGAATCAGCTTGATCCCCTCTGTTAAATGGTATAGAATCAGCTTGATCCCCTCTGTTAAATGGTATAGAATCAGCTTGATCCCCTCTGTTAAATGGTATAGAATCAGCTTGATCCCCTCTGTTAAATGGTATGGAATCAGCTTGATCCCCTCTGTTAAATGGTATAGAATCAGCTTGATCCCCTCTGTTAAATGGTATAGAATCAGCTTGATCCCCTCTGTTAAATGGTATAGAATCAGCTTGATCCCCTCTGTTAAATGGTATAGAATCAGCTTGATCCCCTCTGTTAAATGGTATAGAATCAGCTTGATCCCCTCTGTTAAATGGTATAGAATCAGCTTGATCCCCTCTGTCGAAGGACCTTCTTTTTTTGATATTTTCAGTGTTTCAATGTTAACGAACCTCCATAAAGAAAATGAGAATTAAAAACGGGTTCAGCCCCTGGTTCGACCGCGATCTTGCAGAGTTACTCCACCTCAAGAATTGCATTTGGCGACAGGCTCAGCACAAGTATACTCAGGCTGACTGGCTGTCGTTCAGGCAAATGAGCCTGAGTGCACTTATTTCCATCTAGAAGGCCAAAGTTACTTTAAGGAGCAGTTCTCTCTCTGTGGGTCTAACCTCAAGAAGTTCTGGAAAACGGTAAAGACCTGGAGAATAAACCCTCCTCCTCACAGCTGCCCATGTCCCTTAATGTTGATGATGTGGTTGTTACTGACAAGAAGCACATGGCTGAGCTCTTTATTCACCACTTCATTAAGTCAGGATTCCTATTTGACTCAGCCATGCCTTCTTGCCAGTCCAACATTTCCTCATCTCCCAGCCCTTCCAATGTGACTATCCCCGATGCTTCTCC
This sequence comes from Salmo salar, assembly GCF_905237065.1. NCBI lineage: Eukaryota > Metazoa > Chordata > Actinopteri > Salmoniformes > Salmonidae > Salmo > Salmo salar. The sequence continues at coordinate 40,651,599 of NC_059469.1, forward strand.
CTCTTTTTCCCCTGCCCTGCTACAAAGTTTCTCCCTGCAGGCAGTCACTGAGTCTGAGGTGCCAAAGGAGCTCCTGAAACTTGACCCCAAAAAAACATCTGGGTCAGATGGTTTAGACCATTTCTTCTTTAAGGTTGCTGCTCCTATCATCGCCAAGCCTATCTCCAACCTTTTTTAACCTGTCTCTCCTTTCTGCGGAGGTTCCCACTGCTTTGAAGACAGTCACGGTTTGTTCTTTAAATAAAGAGGATCAGCATGATCGCCCAAACTGTTATAGGCCTATTTCTCTTTTGCCCTGTTTATCAAAGGTGTTGGAAAAACGTGTCAATAATCAACTGACTGGCTTTCTTGATGTCTATAGTATTCTCTCTGGTCTGCAATCTGGTTTCCACTTTGGTTATGATGTCACTGCAACCTTAAAGGTCCTCAATGACGTCACCATTGCCCTTGATTCTAAGCAATATTGTGCTGCTATTTTTATTGACCTGGCCAAAGCTGTTGATATGGTAGACCATTCCATTCTTGTGGGCTGGCTAAGGAGTATTGGTGTCTTTGAGGGGTCTTTGGCCTGGTTTGCTAACTACCTCTCTCAAAGAGTGCAATTTATAAAGTCAGAAAATCTGCTGTCTTAGCCACTGCTTGTCACCAACGGAGTACCCCAAGGCTCGATCCTAGGCCCCACGCTCTTCTCAATTTACATCAACATAGCTCAGGCAGTAGGAAGCTCTCTCATCCATTTATGTGCAGGTGATAGTCTTCCACTCAGCTGGCCCCTCCCCGGATTTTGTGTTAAATGCTCTACAACAAAGCTTTCTTAGTGTCCAAGCTTTCTCTGCCCTTAACCTTGTTCTGAACACCTCCAAAACAAAGGTCATGTGGTTTGGTAAGAAGAATGCCCCTCTTCCTACAGGTGTGATTACTACCTCTGAGGGTTTAGCGCTTGAGGTAGTCACCTCGTACAAGTACTTGGGAGTATGGCTAGACGGTGCACTGTCCTTCTCTCAGAACATATCAAAGCTGCAGGCTAAAGTTACATCTAGACTTAGTTAACTCTATCGTAATCGCTCCTCTTTCACCCCAGCTGCCAAACTAACCCTGATTCAGAGGACCATCCTACCCATGCTAGATTACGGAGACATAATTTATAGATCGGCAGGTAAGGGTGCTCTCGAGTGGCTAGATGTTCTTTACCATTCTGCCATCAGATTTGCCACCAATGCTCCCTACTGTAGCCCTCATCCTCCACATACAACACCCGTTCTGCTAGTCACTTCTGTTAAGTGTCCCCAAAGCACATACATCCCTTGGTCGCTCTCTTCATTCAAAGACTCAATCATGGACACTCTTACTGACAGTTGTGGCTGCTTTGTGTGATGTATTGTTGTCTCTACCTTATTGACCTTTGTGCTGTTGTCTGTGCCCAATAATGTTTGTACCTGGTTTTGTGTTGCTACCATGTTGTGTTGCTGCCATGCTGTGTTGCTGCCATGCTGTGTTGCTGCCATGCTGTGTTGCTGCCATGTTGTGTTGCTGCCATGCTGTGTTGCTACCATGTTGTGTTGCTGCCATGCTGTGTTGCTGCCATGCTGTGTTGCTGCCATGCTGTGTTGCTGCCATGTTGTGTTGCTGCCTTGCTGTGTTGCTGCCATGCTGTGTTGCTGCCATGCTGTGTTGCTGCCATGCTGTGTTGCTGCCATGCTGTGTTGCTGCCATGTTGTGTTGCTGCCTTGCTGTGTTGCTGCCATGCTGTGTTGCTACCATGCTGTGTTGCTACCATGCTGTGTTGCTGCCATGCTGTGTTGCTGCCATGCTGTGTTGCTGCCATGCTGTGTTGCTGCCATGCTGTGTTGCTACCATGTTGTGTTGCTGCCATGCTGTGTTGCTACCATGTTGTGTTGCTGCCATGCTGTGTTGCTGCCATGCTGTGTTGCTGCCATGCTGTGTTGCTGCCATGTTGTGTTGCTGCCATGCTGTGTTGCTGCCATGCTGTGTTGCTACCATGCTGTGTTGCTACCATGCTGTGTTGCTGCCATGCTGTGTTGCTGCCATGCTGTGTTGCTGCCTTGCTGTGTTGCTGCCATGCTGTGTTGCTGCCATGCTGTGTTGCTGCCATGCTGTGTTGCTGCCATGCTGTGTTGCTGCCATGTTGTGTTGCTGCCTTGCTGTCATGCTGTGTTGCTACCATGCTGTGTTGCTACCATGCTGTGTTGCTACCATGCTGTGTTGCTGCCATGCTGTGTTGCTGCCTTGCTGTGTTGCTGCCATGCTGTGTTGCTACCATGTTGTGTTGCTGCCATGCTGTGTTGCTGCCATGCTGTGTTGCTGCCTTGCTGTGTTGCTGCCATGCTGTGTTGCTGCCATGTTGTGTTGCTGCCATGCTGTGTTGCTGCCATGCTGTGTTGTCTTATTGGTCACTTGTTATGTGGTGTTGTCTCTCTTTTTGTGATGTGTGTGTGTGTGTGTGATGTGTGTTGTCCTATATTTATATTTATATTTATTTATTTTTTGAATCCCAGGTCCCTGTCCCCCACAGGAGGCCTTTTGGTAAAAGTATTCCCCATTTGTAATGAACTGACTTACCTAGCTAAAGAAGGCCCAGATGCCCTAGCGGGGGGCCAGATTCCTCAGTACCTAGTGGTGCTGTTCTTCCTTACCAGTTTTCCTGTTGTTCTTCCTGGGAGGCACTGAGCTCTTTCTGTTTGGTTTGGGTTTCTTCGCTGCTCCACCTGCCTGCTGTTCCTTCTGACGCTTGTGACTGGCAGACACTGGAAGGTGAAGACGGGAAGGACAGGGGAGACTTGAGTGAAAGTGTATAAACAAACAAAGCCTGTCAAACATCTCCAAACTAAAATGGAAAGAGGAACAAGAGTAGTCAATATCTGCTAAGCTTTCTATCACTTTAACTAGATGTGAACTTTTAATCAAAATTTTGGATCCTTAACGTTAAAAAAAAAAAAAATCCAAAACAGAAAAACAATGTTTTTTTTTTCCTTCACATTAAAATCACAGTGCAGTAATCACAAAACATATTTTCTGTGTTGTAGCCTAACTAGACAACAGGCTATAAAGGCCATGGGAAAGTTGGGTCATTTAAATAAAACCAGAAGAGGTGAACTTTACGCTAAACTGGTGAATTTGCCAGGGATGCAAGACAGATTACCAAGACATATGTGTACGGTTCTGCCTGCCCCCTCTCCATCCCTCGCCTGTTGCAAAACATTTCTTAAATGGAGCGAAACGGGGAGTAACATGTAACTCTTTAAACTGTTGCTTTTTATATTTTTAAGTATAAATCCACTACGTGACCAAAAGTATGCGGACACCTGCTCGTTGAACATTTCATTCCAAAATCATGGGCATTAATATGGGCATTAATATGGAGTTGGTCCCCCCCCTTTTGCTGCTATTACAGCCTCCACTCTTCTGGGAAGGATTTCCATTAGATGTTGGAACATTGCTGCGGGGACTTGCTTCCGTTCAGCCTCAAGAGCATTAGTGAGGTCGGGCGATTAGGTCTGGCTCGTAGTCGGCGTACCAATTCATCCCAAAGGTGTTTGATGGGGTTGAGGTCAGGGCTCTGTGCAGGCCAGTCAAGTTCTTCCACAACAATCTAAACAAATCACTTCCGTATGGACCTCTCTTTGTGCACGGGGGCGTTGTCATGCTGGAACAGGAAAGGGCTTTCACCAAACTGTTGCCACAATGTTGGAAGCACAGAATCGTCTAGAACGTCATTGTATGTTGTAGCGTCAATATTTCCCTTCACTGGAACTAAGGGGCCCGAAGCATGACAAACAGCCCCAGACCATTATTCCTCCTCCACCAAACTTTACAGTTGGCACTATGCATTGGGGCATTCTCCTGGCATCTGCCAAACACAGATTTGTCTGTCGGACTGACAGATAGTGAAGTGTGATTCATCACTTCCACTGCTCCAGAGTCCAATAGCGGTGAGCTTTACACCACCCCTGCCGACGCTTGGCATTGCGCATGGTGATCTTAGGCTTGTGTGCTGCTGCTCGGCCATGGAAACCCATTTCATGAAGCTCCAGACAAACAGTTCTTGTGGTGACGTTGCTTCCAGATGCAGTTTGGAACTCGGTAGTAAGTTCTACACACTTCAGCACTCGGTGGTCCCGTTCTGTGACCTTCTGTGACCTTGACCACTACGCAGCTGAGCAGTTGTTGCTCCTACACGTTTCCACTTAACAATCACAGCACTTAAAGTTGACCGGGGCAGCTCTAGCAGGGCCGAGATTTGACCAAACTGCCTTGTGGCATCCTATGACGGTGCCACATTTGAAAGTCACTGAGCTCTTCAGTAAGGCCATCTTACAGCAAATGTTTGTCTATGGAGATTGCATGGATGTGTGCTCTATTTATACACCTGTCAGTAACGGGTGTGGCTGAAACAGCCGAATCTACTAATTTGAAGGTGTGTGTGTGTGTGTGCGCACACAGTGCATTTGGAAAGTATTCGGCCCCCTTGACTTTTTACACATTTTGTTACATTAGTCTTTATTCTAAAATGGATTAAATTGGAAAAAAACTATCTACACACACACTACCCCATAATGACAAAGAGAAAACAAATGTATTAATAATAAAATGTTCAAGTCTGGGCTCTGGCTGGTCCACTCAAGGACATTCAGAGACTTGTCCCTAAGCCACTCCTGCTTTGTCTTGGCTGTGTGCTTAGGGTCGTTGTCCTGTTGGAAGGTGAACCTTCGCCCCAGTCTAAGTTCCTGAGTGCTCTGGAGTAGGTTTTCATCAAGGATCTCTCTGTACTTTGCTCCGTTCATCTATCCCTCGATCCTGACTAGTCTCACAGTCCCTGCTGCTGAAAAACATCCCCACAGCATGATGCTGCCACCACCATGCTTCACCTTAGGGATGGTGCCAGGTTTCCTCCAGACGTGATGCTTGGCATTCAGGCCAAAGGGTTCAATCTTGGTTTCATCAGACCAGAGAATCTTGTTTCTCATTTCTCTGACTCCTCTAGGTGCCTTTTGGCAAACTCCAAGCGGGCTGTCATGTGCCTTTTACTGATGAGTGGCTTTCGTGTGGCCACTCTACCATAAAGGCCTGATTGGTGGAGTGCTGCAGAGATGGTTGTCCTTCTGGAAGGTTCTCCACAGAGGAAGTCTGGAGCTCTGTCAGAGTCACCATCGGGTTCTTGGTCACCTCCCTGACCAAGGCCCTTCTCCCCCGATTGCTCAGTTTGGCCGGGCGGCCAGCTCTAGGAAGAGCCTTGGTGGTTCCAAACTTATTCCATTTAAGAATGATGGAGGCCACTGTTCTTGGGGACCTTCAATGCTGCAGAAACATTTTTGGGGTATTGGTCCCTTTCCCCAGATCTGTGCCTCGACACAATCCTGTCTTCGACCTCCATGGCTTGGTTTTTCTGTTATGACATGCACTGTTAACTGTGGGACCTTTTTATTGACAGGTGTGTGCCTTCCCAAATCATGTCCAATCAATTGAATTTACCACAGGTAGAGTGTTGGAGGCTATTTTAACACTGGAGTGATAGATGTGCAGAAGATGAATGTGCAAGTAGAGATACTGGGGTGCAAAGGAGCAAAATAAATCAAATAAATAATAGTATGGGGATGAGGTAGTTGGATGGGCTGTTTACAGATGTGCTATGTGCAGTGATCTGTGAGCTGCTCTGACAGCTGGTGCTTAAAGCGAGGAAAGGGGTGGTATACAGAAGAAAGCCCTATTTGGTAAAAGACCAAGTCCATATTACGGCAACAACAGCTCAAATAAGCAAAGAGAAACGACAGTCCATCGTTACTTTAACACATGAAGGTCAGTCAATCTGGAAAATGTAATATTTCTTCAGGTGCAGTCGCAAAAACCATCAAGCGCTATGATGAAACTGGCTCTCATGAGGACCGCCACAGGAAAGGAAGACCCAGAGTACCTCTGCTGCAGAGGATGTTCATTAGTCACCAGCCTCAGAAATTGCAACCCAAAGGAGGAGGACCCAGAGTTGCCTTCAGAGTTCAAGTAACAGACACATCTCAACATCAACTGTTCAGAGGAGACTGCGTGAATCGGGCCTTCATGGTCGAATTGCTGCAAAGAAACCACTACTAAAGGACACCAATAAGAAGAAGAGACTTGTTTGGGCCAAGAAATACGAGCAATGGACATTAGACCGGTGGAAATCTGTCCTTTGGTCTGATGAGTCCAAATTTGAGATTTTTGGTTCCAACCGCCATGTCTTTGTGAGACGCAGAGTAGGTGAACAAATGATCTCCGCATGTGTGGTTCCCACCGTGAAGCATGGAGGAGGAGGAGGTGTGGGGGTGCTTTGCTGGTGACACTAATTTATTTTGAATTCAAGGTACACTTAACTAATTTGTAGACCATACAGTGAAATGCTTACAAGCCCTTAACCAACAATGTAGTTTTAAGAAGAAAACATTTATAAAAGAAAACAGAAAAATAACATAATTAAAGAGCAACAATAAAATAACTAATGAGGCTATATACAGGGGGTACAGAGTCGAGGTAATATGTAGGTAAAGAAACAGAGTAGCAGCAGTGTAAAAATGGGGGTGGGGGGGGACAATGCAAATAGTCCAGGTAGGCACTTGATTAACTTTTCAGGAGTCTTATGGCTTGGGGGTAGAAGCTGTTAAGTCTTCTGGACCTAGACTTGGTGTTCCGGTACCACTTGCAGTGTGGTAGCAGAGAGAACAGTCTATGACTAGGGTGGCTGGAGTCTTTTGCAATTTTTTGGAGGGGCCTTCCTCTGACACCGCCTGGTATACAAGTCCTGGATGGCAGGAAGCTTGGCCCCAGTGATGCACTGGGCCGTACGCAGTACCCTCTGCAGTGCCTTGCGGTCGGAGGCCGAGCAGTTAACATACCAGGCGGTGAAGCAACCAGTCAGGATGCTCAAGATGGCGCAGCTGTAGAACCTTTTGAGGACCCATGCCAAATTTTCAGTTTCCTGAGGGGGAATAGGTATTGTGGTACCCTCTTCATGACTGGCTTGGTGTTTTTTGAACCATGATAGTTTGTTGGCGATGTGGACACCAAGGAACTTGAAGCTCTCAACCTGCTCCACTACAGCCCAGTCGATGAGAATGGAGGCATGCTTGGTCCTCCTTTTCCTGTAGTCCACAATGTCATTTGTCTTGATCGTGTTGAGTGAGAGGTTGTTATCCTGGCACGCGTCTCTGACCTCCTATAGTCTCATCTTTGTCGGTCATCAGGCCTACCACTGTCATCGGTAAACTTAAGGATGGTGTTGAAGTCGTGCTTGGCCGTGCAGTCATTTTGAGGGCACTATGGATTTCGAACGGTGAGCTGTAATCAATGAATAATCTCTCGTAGGTGTTCTTTTTGTCCAGGAGTGAAAGGGCAGTGTGGACTGCAATAGAGATTGCATCATCTGTGGGGCGGTTTGCAAATTGGATTGGGTCTAGTGTTTCTGGGATAATGGTGTTGTGAGCCATGACCAGCTTTTCAAAGCAATTCATGGCTACAAATGTGAGTGCTACAGGTCGGTAGTCATTTTGGTAGGTTACCTTGGTGTTCTTGGGCACAGGGGCTATGGTGGTCTCCTTGAAACATGTTGGTATTACAGACTCAGTCAGGGACAGGTTGACCAGCGCAGGTTGGTCAGCGCATGCTCGGAGTACACGTCCTGGTAATCCGTCTGGCCCTGCGGCCTTGTGAATGTTGACTTGTTTAAAGGTCTTACATCGGCTACGGAGAACGTGATCACAGTCGTCCGGAACAGCTGATGCTCGTTTCAGTGTTACTTGCCTCGAAGCGAGCATAGAAGTCATTTCGCTCGTCTGGTGTCACTGGGTAGCTTGTGGCTGTGCTTAGCCTTTGTAGTCTGTAATGGTTTGTAAGCCGGTGTAGTACGACTCAATCTTAGTCCTGTATTGACGCTTTGCCTGTTTGATGGTTGGTCGGAGGGCATAGCGGGATTTCTTATAGGCTTCCTGGTTAGAGTCCCGCTCCTTAAAAGCGGCAGCTCTACCCTTTAGCTCAGTGTGGATGTTGCCTGTAATCCATGGCTTCTGGTTGGGGTATGTACGTACAGTCACTGTGGGGATGACGTTATGGATGCACTTATTGATGAAGCCAGTGACTGATGTGGTGTACTCCTCAATGCCATCGGAAGAATCCTGGAACATATTCCAGTCTGTGATAGCAAAACAGTCCTGTAGCTTAGCACTTCCTTATTGAGCGAGTCACTTGTACTTCCTGCTTTAGTTTTTGCTTGTAAGCAGGAATCAGGAGAACCAAATTATGGTCAGATAGGGAGAGCTTTGTACCCATCTGTTTTGTGGAATAAAGCCGGTGTTACAGATTAGATTGCCCAACTCAGAAATGCTGCTGTCTCTCCAGTCAGGTCTGGTTCATTTAACAGACGGACAGGCTGACGATATTGTGAGGCTACTACAGTTGTCCATGTCTCTTTAATGACGTTCTTATTCGCACAAACGTGTTGGAACATGACATTAATGTTGGACATGCTGCCCCTATCAAGCATCATCGTGTCAATGCTTCTAAGAGGAAGATAATGAGGGATGAAGTGAAATATTTGTTGGAAAATGACCTGGCTGGAACTCCAAGTTCAAGCCCTTGGAGTTCTCCTTGCATTCTGGCTCCTAAACCAGATGGTACGTCCAGGTTATGTACGGATTATCGAAAGGTCAATTCTGTCACACTGCCAGATTCGTTCCCGTTACCCAGACTAGACGACTGTATCGACACCGTTGGTGCTGCTACTTATGTAGGTAGCTTGACACTGCCAAAGCACTCATGTAATACCCCTGTACTTGCTGCTCCGGATTTTGAACAAGCGTTTAAACTTGAGGTAGATGCTAGTGCCAGAGGGGCTGGTGCTGTATTTTTCACGTAAATTTAACAAATGTCAGGCTAACTATGCCACCATCGAACAAGAAGCTCTAGCTTTGTTGTTAACTCTGCAATACTTTGAAGTTTATATTGGTTCTAGTACCTGTGATCGTATTTACTGATCATAACCCCTTAGTGTTTCTCCACCGGATGTACAACCAGAACCAGCGTTGGGCGCTTATTGTGCAGAATTATAATTTGGAGATCTGCCACAAAAAGGGTTCTGAAAATGTATTGGCAGATGCTTGGTCTCGTGTTTAAAAAAAACTAAAATGATGCTTTGTGTGTTTCGTCAGGTTGCCTTTATTTATCTTGTAAATATTATTTGTAAATATTATTTGTAAATATTCTTTGGTCGCATTCCCCCCTAGGGTTGCTCTTTTAAGGGTGGCAGTGTTACGGATACAGGTATCCTGTGTGTTTCTTTTCTCTCCTTCTCACCTCACAGGTGACAATCATCATTCCCCAATCAGAAGACACCTGCTCCTCTTCCCTCAACCAATCACAGCCCTTTCCCTTGGTTTAAAAACCCCAGTCAGTTGTTTTCTCTAAAGTTCAATCTCACTCTCTGTAGCTCAATCCCTCTGTCATTCAATCTCTCTGTGTCCCCATCTCTCTTTCTATTTGTATGCTCCCGCCCTCTTTTGTTTTTGCACCTACATGTCACTTTGTCCGGTATCCTGTGAGTATTGTTGCGGTGCATGTTTGATGGAGGGAAAACGGGGGTACCAAGACAAGTCGCCCATGGGCATACATTACCCGTAGGAATACTTTGACTTAGTACCCTAGTTAGAACTGGGCGGACCACCCACTGTATTGTTGGTTAGCTGTTATTGCAATAGGCTAGTCTAGCTATTTAGAACTGGGCGGACCACCCACTGTATTGTTGGTTAGTTAGCTAGCTGTTATTGAGGTAGGCTAGCTTAGGGGTGTTTTTGGATTATTGTTTCTTTCCTTGGGTCCAGCTCAGCCCCTCTTCCCGCCCCCCTTTACCATGTGTTTTAAAAATAAACCTTTAGTGTTTGACTGTAAATTTAAGTTGTCTGTGTTTTTTGTTCTCACTGTTCCTTTCCACTATTATAATTTATGTTATCGGGTCTCCTTTCCATCCCCCCCTAGACTGCAGGGCCAAAGGGATTCATTGGATAGAAAACACTTTGAAGTTTCTAAAACTGTTACAATAAAAAGGGATTCGTAACAGCCGGTCTAGAGTTTTTATAATTTTTTCTCCCCTCTGGTTGCACATGTGACATGCTGGTAGAAATTAGGTCAAATGGATTTAAGTTTCCCTGCATTAAAGTTCCCGGCAAATAGGAGCGCCTCTTCTGGATGAGCGATTTCTTGTTTGCTTTTGGCCTTATACAGCTCGTTGAGTGTGACGTTAGTGCCAGCATCAGCTTGTGGTGGCAATGAAAAATATAGATAAACTCTCTTGGTAAATAGTGTGGTCTACAGCTTATCATGAGATACTCTACCTCAGGTGAGCAAAACCTCGAGACTTCCATAATATTAGCTTTTGTGCACCAGCTGTTATTTACAAATAGACACAGACCGACACCCCTTGTCTTACCAGAGGCAGCTGTTCGATCTTGCCGATGGAACGAAAACACAGCCAGCTGTATGTTATACATGTCGTCGTTCAGCCACGACTCGGTGAAACATAAGATATTCGTTTTTTAATGTCCCGTTGGTAGGATAGTCTTGATCGGATCTCATCCATCTTATTATCCAATGATTGCACGTTGGCTAATATGACTGATGGTAGAGGCAGGTTACCCACTGACCGTCGGATCCTTACAAGGCGCCCTGACATCTGTCTCTTCTTCATGTGAATGACGGGGATTTGGGCCTTGTTGGGTGTCTGGAGTAAATCCTTCACGTCCAACTCGTTAAAGAAAAAAAACTTTGTCCAGTACGAGGTGAGTAATCTCTGTCCTGATATCTAGAAGCTCTTTTCGGTCATAAGAGACGATGGCAGAAACATTATGTATAAAATAAGTTACAAATAACGTGAAAACACACAATAGCACAATTGGTCAGGTGCCCGTAAAACGGCAGCCATCTCCTCCGGCGCCATGGTCCACCACAGCATTCTGCAGAGATACGCCATCCCATCTGGTTTGCACTTAGTGGGACTATCATTTGTTTTTCAACAGGACAATGACCCAACACACCTCCAGGCTGTGTAAGGGCTATTTGACCAAGAAGGAGAGTGATGGAGTGCTGCATCAGATGATCTGGCCTCCACAATGACCTGACCTCAACCCAATTTAGATGATTTGGGATGAGTTGGACTACAGAGTGAAGGAAAAGCTGCCAACAAGCGCTCAGCATATGTGGGAACTCCTTCAACTTTTGGGAAAGCATTCCAGGTGAAGCTGGTTGAGAGAGTGCAAAGCTGTCTACTTTGAAAAATCTCAAATATAAAATACATTTTGAGGGAGATATAAGTCTCCAACTTCAGTGATTTTTGCAGTTCGTTCCAGTCATTGGCAGCAGAGAACTGGAAGGAAAGTCAGCCAAAGCAGGTGTTAGCTTTGGGGATGACCAGTGAAATATACCTGCTGGAGAGCGTGCTACGGGTGGGTACTACATATGTGTTATTTCATAGTTTTGATGTCTTCACTATTATTCTACAATGTAGAAAATAATAAAATAAAGAAACCCTTGAACGAGTAGGTGTGTCCAAACTTGACTGGTACTGTATAATAAATAAAAATGAGAAAATCGTCCATTGGATTACCAGTTGCCCATCCATGCTCTAGAGGTGTTGAAAGCAGAGAGACAGTGCGCATAAATTTTAGGAGCAAAATGTTTGCGGTAATCAAGCCAGAACCACTCATTTTCCAGGTGCACAGCAAAATATTTAGGCATATATATATATATGAGCAAAATAGTGGCTCTGTAGAGCTCTGGTAAGAGTAATTTATCTGAACTGCCAAGGACTCCGGTAACTTAAAGCCATTTCATTACATGAAGTAGGTCTGGATGGAGAATAAATCCTCGGTACAGATATACCTGCCATTTCATTAATTTAACACTAATATTCCTGATTTGGTTTAGGCCCTCGCACCCATAACTATTCAGATCTGAAGATTTCTCTGCCATATCACAAAGAAGCCTGACGGCTGACCTGTAGGAGGAGGAGCAGCCAGTTCCTTACGTTTTGGCTTTGTGTTCAGTGTTGTCGTACCGATTTGAACTCCAGACTGCAGGTAGAGTTGGAGTGGCTGTGAGAGGAGGACGGGGGGCTACCTGGACCGTCTGGGAGGAAGGGGGGATCCTTCCCCCACATGGTGTTGCTCCTGGTCTGAACAAGAAGGCTTTACTGATCCGTATGAGACGGAAATTGTTCTTCTGCTGTACAATGTCCCTTCCAATAGATATGAACACACACACACACACACACACACACACACACACACACACACACACACACACACACATTTGCTTGGAGATGTTGGTGCAGTCGGACATGGGATTCGAACCGGCAACCATCCAGTTGCTGGGCCTGCTTCTCTAACCACTAGGCATCTCAAATTCAAAATCTAGACCTCAAGCCAGTTCCACTACTAGTTTTTCATTCTTCTCCTCTAATCAGGGACTAATGGACTTGGGACACCAGGTGGGTCTAATGGACTTGGGACACCAGGTGGGTCTAATGGACTTGGGACACCAGGTGGGTCTAATGGACTTGGGACAGCAGGTGGGTCTAATGGACTTGGGACAGCAGGTGGGACTAATGGACTTGGGACACCAGGTGGGTCTAATGGACTTGGGACACCAGGTGGGTCTAATGGACTTGGGACACCAGGTGGGTCTAAAGGACTTGGGACACCAGGTGGGTCTAATGGACTTGGGACACCAGGTGGGTCTAAAGGACTTGGGACACCAGGTGGGTCTAATGGACTTGGGACACCAGGTGGGACTAATGGACTTGGGACACCAGGTGGGACTAATGGACACCAGGTGGGTCTAAATCGTGATTTAGGTAGAACAGTGGAGCAGCAGTAGTACCGACCTCTTCTTCAGCTTCACATTGATCTACATACGTGCGTGTGATTGGCTAGAGTTTCTGGAGAAGGGGACACCTTTAGGTAACATGACACACGTTACCATAACATGACAAATAGCAACGTTCAACAAAGGGGGTGATAGAGATTTTCCTGTTGTGGGTTCGATTCCCACGGGGGGACCAGTACGGGGAAGAAGAAGAAAGAAAAAATATGTATGAAATGTCTGCATTCACTACTGTAAGTCGCTCTGGACAAGAGCGTCTGCTAAATGACTAAAATGTAAAATGTAAATGTTGAAAACATTTAAGCTAATATGAAAGAAAACCAATTGCATATTTAAATAATAGTTTGGCCGACATGTAATGAAAGTTTAGGTTTTACCTGACCTTGTTTTGTGTGGTTTCGTTTGTTCACCAGCAGCTTGCTAGCTAACTGACTAAAAACAGCAAGCTAGCTAGCCTTTTAGCTTCCCACAGCTCTCCCATGTAAAATAATACGATTTATAAATCATTTGGACGGGCAAATATTCTTATAGCCTACTCGCCAGCGTAAGCTACAACATTATCCCAGTTTAATATGCTGCTTTAACGTATTCACTCCCATAAGGACATTTGAGGAGAAAAGGCTACCAGCTGTTAACCGTGTAGTTATTACTACAAAAAAAATCACTTTTGGGGGGAATCTACTGTCTCCAGATCTACTGTCTCCATATCTACTGTCTCTAGATCTACTGTCTCTAGATCTACTGTCTCTAGATCTACGGTCTCTAGATCTACTGTCTCTAGATCCAGATCTGCCTCCAGATCTACTGTCTCCAGATCTACTGTCTCCAGATCTACTGTCTCCAGATCTACTGTCTCCAGATCTACTGTCTCCAGATCTACTGTCTCCATATCTACTGTCTCCATATCTACTGTCTCTAGATCTACTGTCTCCAGATCTACTGTCTCCAGATCTACTGTCTCCAGATACAGATCTACTGTCTCCAGATCTACTGTCTCTAGATCTACTGTCTCTAGATCTACTGTCTCCAGATACAGATCTGTCTCCAGATCTACTGCCTCCATATCTACTGTCTCCAGATCTACTGTCTCCAGATACAGATCTGTCTCCAGATCTACTGTCTCCAGATCTACTGTCTCCAGATCTACTGTCTCCAGATACAGATCTACTGTCTCCAGATACAGATCTACTGTCTCCAGATACAGATCTGTCTCCAGATCTACTGTCTCTAGATCTACTGTCTCTAGATCTACTGTCTCCAGATCTACTGTCTCTAGATCTACTGCCTCCATATCTACTGTCTCCAGATCTACTGTCTCCAGATCTACTGTCTCCAGATCTACTGTCTCCAGATCTACTGTCTCCAGATCTACTGTCTCCAGATCTACTGTCTCCAGATACAGATCTGCCTCCATATCTACTGTCTCTAGATCTACTGTCTCCAGATCTACTGCCTCCAGATCTACTGTCTCCAGATACAGATCTGCCTCCAGATCTACTGTCTCCAGATCTACTGTCTCCAGATCTACTGTCTCCAGATCTACTGTCTCCAGATCTACTGTCTCCAGATCTACTGTCTCTAGATCTACTGCCTCCAGATCTACTGTCTCCAGATACAGATCTGCCTCCATATCTACTGTCTCCAGATCTACTGTCTCCAGATCTACTGTCTCCAGATCTACTGTCTCTAGATCTACTGTCTCTAGATCTACTGTCTCCAGATCTATTGTCTCCAGATCTACTGTCTCCAGATCTACTGTCTCCAGATCTACTGTCTCTAGATCTACTGTCTCCAGATCTACTGTCTCCAGATCTACTGTCTCCAGATACAGATCTACTGTCTCCAGATACAGATCTGCCTCCAGATCTACTGTCTCTAGATCTACTGTCTCTAGATCTACTGTCTCTAGATCTACTGTTTCCAGATACAGATCTGTCTCCAGATCTACTGTCTCTAGATCTACTGCCTCCAGATCTACTGTCTCTAGATCTACTGTCTCCAGATACAGATCTGTCTCCAGATCTACTGCCTCCATATCTACTGTCTCCATATCTACTGCCTCCATATCTACTGTCTCCAGATCTACTGTCTCCAGATCTACTGTCTCCAGATCTACTGTCTCCAGATCTACTGTCTCCAGATCTACTGTCTCCAGATACAGATCTGTCTCCAGATACAGATCTGTCTCCAGATCTACTGTCTCCAGATCTACCGTCTCTAGATCTACCGTCTCTAGATCTACTGTCTCTAGATCTACTGTCTCTAGATCTACTGTCTCTAGATCTACTGTCTCCAGATACAGATCTGTCTCCAGATCTACTGTCTCCAGATCTACTGTCTCCAGATCTACTGTCTCCAGATCTACTGTCTCTAGATCTACTGTCTCCAGATCTACTGTCTCCAGATACAGATCTACTGTCTCCAGATACAGATCTACTGTCTCCAGATACAGATCTACTGTCTCCAGATCTACTGTCACTGTCTCCAGATCTACTGTCTCCAGATCTACTGTCTCTAGATCTACTGCCTCCAGATCTACTGCCTCCAGATCTACTGTCTCCAGATCTACTGTCTCCATAGTGTAGACCCCTGAACTAGGCAACCTGCCACCCCACCCCTTTACCTGGGGGTAAGTCCTGGTCCAGACTCTCCACCTCCACCATACTGCTTTCTGTCTCACTGTGACCCGGCAGGGGGTTGGGGCGTCCTGGAGTCAGGGGGTCAGAGGAGGGGGTTTTACCCAGTGCAGGGGCCCCTGTGGAGGGGGGAGGAGAGGAGGGCTGAGTCCAGTTTGAACCACTCCCAGAGCTTTGCGCAATGGCCCCACTACTAATACCCTCCATGGAGGGGGACTCTGGGGTTGTAGGAGGGGTGTTGAGGACTGAGTTAGAGCCGCTGGAGGGGAACTCCTCCTGCTCACTCCTCCTCTCTTTCTTCTCCTGGTTCTCCTCTGAGGTGTCGGGGTCCTCCCTCTCCGGGCCGCCTCCTGCCTCGTCTCCATCCCCGTTCCGCTCCCCCTTGCTCTCCCTCTCCTCCAGGCCTGATGAGAAGGACTGGGCCGGTCCAGGGGGAGGAGGTGAGTTAGCAGCCTCTGTGTCGGAGTCAGAAAACAGCTCCTTCAGGGTCTTCTTGGGCCACTGGGCCTGAATACTGGACCACACATCTTTCTGGCCCTTGGTGCGCCCCCCACCCACCTGCCTCTCCCTCTCATCCGCTGTAGCAGCCATCTTGGCCCTCTTCTCAGGAATATCCCAGAATCCCGTAGGGCGGGCGCCACTGCCACTCCCGCCTCCTTTGTCGGTCTTGTCCTTCATGCCGTTGTACTTCTTGGAGGGGGAAGGTTTGGATTTTGGACAGGAACTGGGTTGCTCTCTCTCTCGGTCGGTCTCTGATTGGTTGGGATCAGTGGGAGGTGGTGCTCCTCCTTCATCGTCTGAGCTGCTACTGGAAGAGCCTCCTCCTTCTCCTGGTCCTCCTCTCTCCTCCCCTGGCCCTCCTCCTCCTGCTGGTCCGCCTCTCTCCTCCCCTGGCCCTCCTCCTCCTCTCTCCTCGCCTGGCCCTCCTCCTCCTCCTGCTGGTCCGCCTCTCTCCTCCCCTGGCCCTCCTCCTCCTCCTCCTCTCTGCTCCCCTGGCCCTCCTCCTCCTCTCTCCTCGCCTGGCCCTCCTCCTCCTGCTGCTGGTCCGCCTCTCTCCTCGCCTGACCCTCCTCCTCCCTCCTCCCCTGGCCCTCCTCCTCCTGCTGGTCCGCCTCTCTCCTCCCCTGGCCCTCCTCCTCCTGCTGGTCCGCCTCTCTCCTCCCCTGGCCCTCCTCCTGCTGGTCCGCCTCTCTCCTCCCCTGGCCCTCCTCCTCCTCTCTCCTCGCCTGGCCCTCCTCCTCCTGCTGGTCCGCCTCTCTCCTCCCCTGGCCCTCCTCCTCCTGCTGGTCCGCCTCTCTCCTCGCATGGCCCTCCTCCTCCTCTCTCCTCCCCTGGCCCTCCTCCTCCTGCTGGTCCGCCTCTCTCCTCCCCTGGCCCTCCTCCTCCTGCTGGTCCGCCTCTCTCCTCCCCTGGCCCTCCTCCTCCTGCTGGTCCGCCTCTCTCCTCCACTGGCCCCCCTCCTCCTCTCTCCTCGGCCTTCCTGGGGTCTCTCGACAGCCAGTCAGCGTTCCTGATGCTTCGGGTGGGGAGCTTGGTTTTGGACAGGGCTCCTTTAGGGGTGCGTTCAGACCGCGTCCCGGGTGCTCCCTCTGACTTCCTCTTCCTTGAGGCAGAGCTACCAGGCCCCTCTCTCTCACCCTCAAACTCTGGTTGGCTTCGCCATTCCACCGCCTCCGGGGCATCTTTGTTGATTGGTTCTTGGCCATTTCCTGCGACCAATGGGGTTTTGGGGACATCGGTAAAGGTGGCACCCTCCCAGTGGTCTAAGGCGTGAGGTGTTTCAGGGGGAACCCCCTTTCTGAGACCGCAGCGCCCCCCTGGACGGTCATCTTCGTCTTCACAATCACCTTCCTCATCCTGGTGATCAATGTCATCTGTTGAACTATCTGAGGCTGAAAGGAAACAACATGTTTTTCATATCACTATACTAGCATTCAGTCTAGGAGACTTGAAATAGAGTTGTTTGGAATTAAATGCATTCCAAATCTATTAATGGATTAGGACTCTTTTTCATTCCAAAAACAACTCTATTTCATTCCAAACAACTCTTCTACAGTTTCCAAAGGCATTAGAGTCACTACACTTGAACAAGTAAAATACTCTTGCCCTCAAAGTACCCCTACTCCAGCTGAGTCCCCCCCGTTCCCTACTCCAGCTGAGTCCCCTCCCGTTCCCTACCTCCAGCTGAGTCCCCTCCCGTTCCTTACCTCCAGCTGAGTCCCCTCCCATTCCTTACCTCCAGCTGAGTCCCCTCCCATTCCTTACCTCCAGCTGAGTCCCCTCCCGTTCCCTACTCCAGCTGAGTTCCCTACTCCAGCTGAGTCCCCTCCCGTTCCCTTACTCCAGCTGAGTCCCCTCCCGTTCCCTTACTTCAGCTGAGTCCCCTCCCGTTCCCATACTCCAGCTGAGTCCCCTCCCGTTCCCATACTCCAGCTGAGTCCCCTCCCGTTCCCTACCTCCAGCTGAGTCCCCTCCCGTTCCCTACTCCAGCTGAGTCCCCTCCCGTTCCCTACTCCAGCTGAGTCCCCTCCCGTTCCCTACTCCAGCTGAGTCCCCTCCCGTTCCCTACTCCAGCTGAGTCCCCTCCCGTTCCCTACTCCAGCTGAGTCCCCTCCCGTTCCCTACATCCAGCTGAGTCCCCTACTCCAGCTGAGTCCCCTCCCGTTCCCTACCTCCAGCTGAGTCCCCTCCCGTTCCCTACCTCCAGCTGAGTCCCCTCCCGTTCCCTACTCCAGCTGAGCCCCCTCCCGTTCCCTACCTCCAGCTGAGTCCCCTCCCGTTCCCTACTCCAGCTGAGTCCCCTCCCGTTCCCTACTCCAGCTGAGTCCCCTCCCGTACCCTACTCCAGCTGAGTCCCCTCCCGTTCCCTACTCCAGCTGAGTCCCCTCCCGTTCCCTACCTCCAGCTGAGTCCCCTCCCGTCCCTACCTCCAGCTGAGTCCCCTCCCGTTCCCTACCTCCAGCTGAGTCCCCTCCCGTTCCCTACTCCAGCTGAGTCCCCTCCCGTCCCCTACTCCAGCTGAGCCCCTCCCGTTCCCTACTCCAGCTGAGTCCCCTCCCGTTCCGTACTCCAGCTGAGTCCCCTCCCGTTCCCTACTCCAGCTGAGTCCACTCCCGTTCCCTACTCCAGCTGAGTCCCCTCCCGTTCCCTACTCCAGCTGAGTCCCCTCCCGTTCCCTACTCCAGCTGAGTCCCCTCCCGTTCCCTACTCCAGCTGAGTCCCCTCCCGTTCCCTACTCCAGCTGAGTTCCTTACTCCAGCTGAGTCCCCTCCCGTTCCCTACTCCAGCTGAGTCCACTCCCGTTCCCTACTCCAGCTGAGTTCCTTACTCCAGCTGAGTCCCCTCCCGTTCCCTACTCCAGCTGAGTCCCCTCCCGTTCCCTACTCCAGCTGAGTCCCCTCCCGTTCCCTACTCCAGCTGAGTCCCCTCCCGTTCCCTTACTCCAGCTGAGTCCCCTCCCGTTCCCTTACTCCAGCTGAGTTCCCTCCCGTTCCCTACCTCCAGCTGAGTCCCCTCCCGTTCCCTACTCCAGCTGAGTCCCCTCCTGTTCCCTACTCCAGCTGAGCCCCCCCCCGTTCCCTACTCCAGCCGAGTCCCCTCCTGTTCCCTAAGAGGCGATGACCACGCCACTACCAGTGTCAACTCTCTCCTGGTATGAACTGAAGCCATGTCTCATGTACCCTCTCATCCACTCCGACCACTGAGTAGCCCTGTCCATTGTCTGTCAGTACTGTACACAGAGTCAATCACATACAAAACCACATTATTACACATCAATGTGATTATAAGCCTTGCCTGGACTAACTCATTCTGAGCTCTTTTGTCTAACTAATGTAGTGTTATTGTTTTTTGACTTTAATTCAAGCCTCAACTCATGCTTTATCCAATCACTGCTGTGTAGCCCTCTCATTCCCATTTCCCATAATATTGTATTATAAATGTCTTTATTAAACGTTTTAGGTTAAATTCGTTTTAGGTTAAACAATTTGTCTGACAATTTTTGAAAAACACGCCTATACTGTGGGTCTTACAATCTCCCCCCCCAAAAATGTTTCTCCATTAACCAGCCTCCAATGCTTGCAGGCCATTTGAGTATAGAAGTGATTTCTCACCGTCCTCCATCTTGGAGAAGACATGGCGCTCGTGGGCCAAGCCGGGACATGAGCCATAGCCAGGGCCGAGGAGTTTGGAGGAAGGGCGGGGGACACGTAGGTTGTTGGGGGACGGACTCCCCAGGTCCGCGTTCAGTCGTTCCAGGCGGTCGCGTTCTCTCTCCGCTTTGTTCTGGGAGGACAGGAAGACCATGTTAAGGGCTCCAGAGTAATGTTGTGTATCTTGTGGTAACCTCACGTCATCTTCATAGACAGAAACACAACTGTTTCTTCGGTATATTTATTTGAAATGGCTACAGTTGGAAGTTTACATACACCTTAGCCAAATACATTTAAACTCAGTTTTTCACAATTGCTGACATTTAATCCTAGTAAAAATTCCCTGTCTTAAGTCAGTTAGGATCACCACTTTATTTTAAGAATGTGAAATGTCAGAATAATAGTAGAGTGATTTATTTCAGCTTTTATTTCTTTCATCACATTCCCAGTGGGTCAGAAGTTTACATACACTCAATTAGTATTTGATAGCATTGCCTTTAAAATGTTTAACTTGGGTCAAACGTGTCGGGTAGCCTTCCACAAGCTTCCCACAATAAGATGGGTGAATTTTGGCCCATTCCTCCTGACAGAGCTGGTGTAACTGAGTCAGGTTTGTAGCCCTCCTCGCTCGGATACACTTTTTCAGATCTGCCCACAAATTTTCTATGGGATTGAGGTCAGGGCTTTGTGATGGGGCTTTGCCATTTTGCCACACCTTTGGAAGTATGCTTGGGGTCATTGTCCATTTGGAAAACCCATTTGCAACCAAGCTTTAACTTCCTGACTGATGTCTTGAGATGTTGCTTCAATATATCCACATAATTTTCCTCGCTCATGATGCCATCTATTTTGTGAAGTGCACCAGTCCCTCCTGCAGCAAAGCACCCCCACAACATGATGCTGCCACCCCCGTGCTTCACGGTTGGGATGGTGTTCTTCGGCTTGCAAGCCTCCCCCTTCTTCCTCCAAACATAACGATGGTCATTATGGCCAAACAGTTCCATTTTTGTTTCATCAGACCAGAGGACGTTTCTCCAAAAAGTACGATCTTTGTCCCCATGTGCAGTTGCAAACCGCAGTCTGGCTTTTTTATGCCGGTTTTGGAGCAGTGGCTTCTTCCTTGCTGAGCAGCCTTTCAGGTTATGTCGATATAGGACTCGTTTTATTGTGGATATAGATACTTTTGTACCTGTTTCCTCCAGCATCTTCACAAGGTCCTTTGCTGTTGTTCTGGGATTGATTTGCACTTTTCACACCAAAGTACATTCATCTCTAGGAGACAGAACACGTCTCCTTCCTGAGCGGTATGACGGCTGCGTTGTCCCATGGTGTTTATACTTGCGTACTATTGTTTGTACAGATGAATGTGGTACCTTCAGGTGTTTGGAAATTGCTCTCAAGGTACACCTCCAATTGACTCAAATGATGTCAATTAGCCTATCAGAAGCTTCTAAAGCCATGACATCATTTTCTGGAATTTTCCAAGCTGTTTAAAGGCACAGTCAACTTAGTGGATGTAAACTTCTGACCCACTGGAATTGTGATACAGTGAATTATGTGAAATAATCTGTCTGTAAACAATTGTTTGAAAAATGACTTGTGTCATGCACAAAGTAGATGTCCTAACTGACTTGCCAAAACTATAGTTTGTTAACAAGAAATGTGTGGAGTTTTAATGACTCCAACCTAAGTGTATGTAAACTTCCGACTGCAGCTGTATATGCAAAATAGAATTACAATTTTTTAAATTAATATTTCTCCTACCTTTATTTTCTTGCGGTGCTTGATCTTCTGAACATTCTTATTGGCCGGACGTACAATCTTGTCGGCTTTGACCCACTCGTCATATCTGGCGGGAAAGATGGAGACAAAGGGTCAATCACAGGTCAAAAGTAACGGATATAGCTTTATCCCAAATGACACCCTATTCCCTATATAGTGCAATACTTTTGACAAACACTATGGGATTCCCTACAGGCCCTGGTCAAAAGTGGTGCACTACATAGGGAGCCTAAAAAGTATTATCACAGAGACATTAAACCCTCTACCGTCTGTCTGAGAATCCACCACCCCGCTGACCACAGACATAAACCCTCTACCGTCTGAATAAGACATTAATGAAAATAAACCCACATTATATTATGGAATAAGACATTAATGAAGATAAATCCACATTATATTATGGAATAAGACATTAATGAAGATAAATCCACATTATATTATGGAATAAGACAACCTTAATGAAGATAAACCCACATTATATTATGGAATAAGATATTAATGAAGATAAACCCACATTATATTATGGAATAAGATATTAATGAAGATAAACCCACATTATATTATGGAATAAGACATTAATGAAGATAAATCCACATTATATTATGGAATAAGACATTAATGAAGATAAACCCACATTATATTATGGAATAAGACAACGTTAATGAAGATAAACCCACATTATATTATGGAAAAAGATATTAATGAAGATAAACACTACCCAGAGATTCTACAGAACGTTACTACCCAGAGATTCTACAGAACGTTACTACCCAGAGATTCTACAGAACATTACTACCCAGAGATTCTACAGAACGTTACTACCCAGAGATTCTACAGAACATTACTACCCAGAGCTACTGCTCATCTACAGAACGTTACTACCCAGAGATTCTACAGAACGTTACTACCCAGAGATTCTACAGAACGTTACTACCCAGAGATTCTACAGAACGTTACTACCCAGAGATTCTACAGAACGTTACTACCCAGAGATTCTACAGAACGTTACTACCCAGAGATTCTACAGAACGTTACTACCCAGAGATTCTACAGAACGTTACTACCCAGAGATTCTACAGAACGTTACTACCCAGAGATTCTACAGCACGTTACTACCCAGAGATTCTACAGAACGTTACTACCCAGAGATTCTACAGAACGTTACTACCCAGAGATTCTACAGAACGTTACTACCCAGAGATTCTACAGAACGTTACTACCCAGAGATTCTACAGAACGTTACTACCCAAGACACAGTAACGCAGAGAGATGAGACACTGCTCAACCACAAAACGACAGTAAGACAATGACATCACTACATTGGTCTCACTGCGAAAAGCTCCTCTCTGTTGTGTCTGTCTCACGATACCCTTATGTATGCCAACTCCATTTCTACAGAGTAACACTGTAATACCCCGTCTCTAGCCCAGGGGGGAGAGGGGAGTATACCCTGTCTCTGGCCCAGGGGGGAGAGGGGGGAGAATACCCTGTCTCTAGCCCAGGGGGTAGAGGGGAGAGAATACCCTGTCTCTAGCCCAGGGGGGGAGGGGAGAGGGGAGTATACCCTGTCTCTAGCCCAGGGGGAGAGGGGAGTATACCCTGTCTCTAGCCCAGGGGGGAGGGGAGAGGGGAGTATACCCTGTCTCTAGCCCAGGGGGAGAGGGGAGAGGGGAGTATACCCTGTCTCTAGCCCAGGGGGAGGGGAGTATACCCTGTCTCTAGCCCAGGGGGAGAGGGGAGAGGGGAGAATACCCTGTCTCTAGCCCAGGGGGAGAGGGGAGAGAATACCCTGTCTCTAGCCCAGGTGGGGAGGTGAGAGAATACCCTGTCTCTAGCCCAGGGGGGAGAGGTGAGAGGGGAGTATACCCTGTCTCTGGCCCAGGGGGGAGAGGGGAGAGAGGAGTATACCCTGTCTCTGGCCCAGGGGGGAGAGGGGAGAGAATACCCTGTCTCTGGCCCAGGGGGGAGAGGGGAGAGAGGAGTATACCCTGTCTCTGGCCCAGGGGGAGAGGGGAGAGAATACCCTGTCTCTAGCCCAGGGGGAGAGGTGAGAGGGGAGTATACCCTGTCTCTAGCCCAGGGGGAGAGGGGAGTATACCCCGTCTCTAGCCCAGGGGGAGAGGGGAGAATACCCTGTCTCTAGCCCAGGGGGGAGAGGGGAGAGGTGAGTATACCCTGTCTCTAGCCCAGGGGGGAGAGGGGAGAGAATACCCTGTCTCTAGCCCAGGGGGAGAGGGGAGAGGGGAGTATACCCTGTCTCTAGCCCAGGGGGAGAGGGGAGAGAATACCCTGTCTCTAGCCCAGGGGGAGAGGGGAGAGGGGAGTATACCCCGTCTCTAGCCCAGGGGGAGAGGGGAGAATACCCTGTCTCTAGCCCAGGGGGAGAGGTGAGTATACCCTGTCTCTAGCCCAGGGGGAGAGGGGAGAGAATACCCTGTCTCTAGCCCAGGGGGAGAGGGGAGAGGGGAGTATACCCTGTCTCTAGCCCAGGGGGAGAGGGGAGAGAGGAGTATACCCTGTCTCTAGCCCAGGGGGAGAGGGGAGAGGGGAGAGGGGAGAGAGGAGTATACCCTGTCTCTAGCCCAGGGGGAGGGGGGAGTATACCCTGTCTCTAGCCCAGGGGGGAGAGGGGAGAGAATACCCTGTCTCTAGCCCAGAGGGGAGAGGGGAGAGGGGAGTATACCCTGTCTCTAGCCCAGGGGGGAGAGGTGAGAGAATACCCTGTCTCTAGCCCAGGGGGGAGAGGGGAGAGAGGAGTATACCCTGTCTCTATCCCAGGGGGAGAGGTGAGAGAATACCCTGTCTCTAGCCCAGGGGGAGAGGGGAGAGAGGAGTATACCCTGTCTCTATCCCAGGGGGGAGAGGTGAGAGAATACCCTGTCTCTAGCCCAGGGGGGAGAGGTGAGAGAATACCCTGTCTCTGGCCCGGGGGGAGAGGGGGGAGAGAGGAGTATACCCTGTCTCTAGCCCGGGGGAGAGGGGAGAGGGGAGAGAGGTGAGTATACCCTGTCTCTGGCCCAGGGGGGAGAGGGGGGAGAGAGGAGTATACCCTGTCTCTAGCCCGGGGGGAGAGGGGAGAGGGGAGAGAGGTGAGTATACCCTGTCTCTGGCCCAGGGGGGTGAGAGGGGAGAGGTGAGAATACACTGTCTCTAGCCCAGGGGGAGAGGGGAGAGAGGAGTATACCCTGTCTCTAGCCCAGGGGGGAGAGGGGAGAGAGGAGTATACCCTGTCTCTAGCCCAGGGGGAGAGGGGAGAGAGGAGTATACCCTGTCTCTAGCCCAGGGGGAGAGGTGAGAGAATACCCTGTCTCTAGCCCAGGGGGGAGAGGGGAGTATACCCTGTCTCTAGCCCATGGGGGGGAGGGGAGTATACCCTGTCTCTAGCCCAGGGGGGAGAGGTGAGAGAATACCCTGTCTCTAGCCCAGGGGGGAGAGGTGAGTATACCCTGTCTCAGTCATCCACAGTACACGGAAAAACTTTAATATGGTTACATCTGTCCCGTCTATAGACTACTTAGACAAACAGTGGGGGGGACAGACAGACAGACGGACAAGCGAGGGACAGAAACTTTAGTCAACACTTTAAAATGTCAACAGTGTTATTATCATGTTACTGATTGACCCAATTCTCTATTTTGGCCAGTAGATGGTGACAGTGTAAAAAGACATTAGTCCTGATAAAGAAAGGAACTGTGTTCGATTTAGATGGATAATAATCAGAGAGTATCCTACTGTATTATTACTATAAGGGACATACCCATTTAAATAGTCATCCAATCAAAGCCAGAGGATAGATAGGCATTATAATAAAGGTTGTGAGGTCATATTCCCCAGGGCTGTGTGTCCTGCTAATCTTACCTGACGTTCCAGCCACAGTAGTGGACCAGGTAGAGCACCTCTCCACCCTCCAGGTCAGCCTCTTTCACAGTGGCCTGGTACGTCTTCAGGCTGCGACCGCGCCCATACCTCACCTGCACCGTCATCCCCGGGGGGTAACACTCAAACTCCTCCCCTTCCTCCCCCAGATCCTCATCATCACCACCATCGCCCTCCTGACTGGAGCTCTCATCCCTGAAATCAATGAAACACAGTTCAGCTTCCTGTTCATTTCCTGGTCCTAGGCTTCCCATAATGCACAATCACCACAACCCCCACACCCAACAACAAAACCCACTTTCACTACCTGGCAGTAGGAGGACCAACAACAATCCCCTGGCCCATGGAATGTGTTAAACCCCCCTAGTCTCCAAGCCACTACTACTAAATAACCCCCCTAGCCTCCAAGCTACTACTACTAAATAACCCCCCTAGCCTCCAAGCCACTACTACTAAATAACCCCCCCAGCCTCCACTACTACTACTAAATAACCCCCCCCAGCCTCCACTACTACTAAATAACCCCCCCTAGCCTCCACTACTACTAAATAACCCCCCCCAGCCTCCACTACTACTAAATAACCCCCCCTAGCCTCCAACCACTACTACTAAATAACCCCCCCAGCCTCCACTACTACTAAATAACCCCCCAGCCTCCACTACTACTAAATAACCCCCCTAGCCTCCACTACTACTAAATAACCCCCTAGCCTCCAAGCCCTACTACTAAATAACCCCCCAGCCTCCAAGCCACTACTACTAAATAACCCCCCAGCCTCCAAGCCACTACTACTAAATAACCCCCCAGCCTCCAAGCCACTACTACTAAATAACCCCCCAGCCTCCACTACTACTAAATAACCCCCCTAGCCTCCAAGCCACTACTACTAAATAACCCCCCTAGCCTCCACTACTACTAAATAACCCCCCTAGCCTCCAAGCCACTACTACTAAATAACCCCCCTAGCCTCCACTACTACTAAATAACCCCCCTAGCCTCCAAGCCACTACTACTAAATAACCCCCCTAGCCTCCACTACTACTAAATAACCCCCCCAGCCTCCAAGCCACTACTACTAAATAACCCCCCAGCCTCCAGCCCTACTACTAAATAACCCCCCTAGCCTCCAAGCCACTACTACTAAATAACCCCCCTAGCCTCCACTACTACTAAATAACCCCCCTAGCCTCCACTACTACTAAATAACCCCCCTAGCCTCCAAGCCACTACTACTAAATAACCCACCCCAGCCTCCACTACTACTAAATAACCCCCCTAGCCTCCACTACTACTAAATAACCCCCCTAGCCTCCACTACTACTAAATAACCCCCCCTAGCCTCCAAGCCACTACTACTAAATAACCCCCCCAGCCTCCACTACTACTAAATAACCCCCCTAGCCTCCACTACTACTAAATAACCCCCCTAGCCTCCACTACTACTAAATAACCCCCCTAGCCTCCACTACTACTAAATAACCCCCTAGCCTCCACTACTACTAAATAACCCCCTAGCCTCCACTACTACTAAATAACCCCCTAGCCTCCACTACTACTAAATAACCCCCCTAGCCTCCACTACTACTAAATAAACCCCCCTAGCCTCCACTACTACTAAACAACCCCCCTAGCCTCCAAGCCAATACTACTAAATAAACCCCCTAGCCTCCACTACTACTAAATAACCCCCCTAGCCTCCACTACTACTAAATAACCCCCCCTAGCCTCAACTACTACTAAATACCCCCCCTAGCCTCAACTACTACTAAATACCCCCCTAGCCTCCACTACTACTAAATAACCCCCCTAGCCTCCACTACTACTAAATAACCCCCCTAGCCTCCACTACTACTAAATAACCCCCCTAGCCTCCACTACTACTAAATAACCCCCTAGCCTCCACTACTACTAAATAACCCCCCTAGCCTCCAATACTACTAAATAACCCCCCAGCCTCCACTACTACTAAATAACCCCCCTAGCCTCCACTACTACTAAATAACCCCCTAGCCTCCACTACTACTAAATAACCCCCTAGCCTCCACTACTACTAAATAACCCCCTAGCCTCCACTACTACGAAATAAACCCCCTAGCCTCCACTACTACTAAATAACCCCCCCTAGACTCAACTACTACTAAATAACCCCCCTAGCCTCCACTACTACTAAATAAACCCCCTAGCCTCCACTACTACTAAATAACCCCCCTAGCCTCCACTACTACTAAATAACCCCCCCTAGCCTCCACTACTACTAAATAACCCCCCTAGCCTCCACTACTACTAAATAACCCCCCTAGCCTCCACTACTACTAAATAACCCCCCCTAGCCTCCAAGCCACTACTACTAAATAACCCCCCCTAGCCTCCAAGCCACTACTACTAAATAACCCCCCTAGCCTCCACTACTACTAAATAACCCCCCTAGCCTCCACTACTACTAAATACCCCCCTAGCCTCCACTACTACTAAATAACCCCCCTAGCCTCCACTACTACTAAATAACCCCCCTAGCCTCCACTACTACTAAATAAACCCCCCTAGCCTCCACTACTACGAAATACCCCCCTAGCCTCCACTACTACTAAATAACCCCCTAGGCTCCACTACTACTAAATAACCCCCCTAGCCTCCACTACTACTAAATAACCCCCTAGCCTCCACTACTACTAAATAACACCCCTAGCCTCCACTACTACTAAATAACCCCCTAGCCTCCATTACTACTAAATAACCCCCCTAGCCTCCAAGCCACTACTACTAAATAACCCCCTAGCCTCCACTACTACTAAATAACCCCCCTAGCCTCCACTACTACTAAATAACCCCCCTAGCCTCCACTACTACTAAATAACCCCCCTAGCCTCCACTACTACTAAATAACCCCCCTAGCCTCCACTACTACTAAATAACCCCCCTAGCCTCCACTACTACTAAATACCCCCCTAGCCTCCACTACTACTAAATAACCCCCCTAGCCTCCACTACTACTAAATAACCCCCTAGCCTCCACTACTACTAAATACCCCCCTAGCCTCCACTACTACTAAATAACCCCCCTAGCCTCCACTACTACTAAATAACCCCCTAGCCTCCACTACTACTAAATAACCCCCCTAGCCTCCACTACTACTAAATAACCCCCCTAGCCTCCACTACTACTAAATAACCCCCCTAGCCTCCACTACTACTAAATAACCCCCCTAGCCTCCACTACTACTAAATAAACCCCCTAGCCTCCACTACTACTAACCCCCCTAGCCTCCACTACTACTAAATAAACCCCCCTAGTCTCCACTACTACTAAATAACCCCCCTAGGCTCCACTACTACTAAATAACCCCCCTAGCCTCCACTACTACTAAATAACCCCCTAGCCTCCACTACTACTAAATAACCCCCTAGCCTCCACTACTACTAAATAACCCCCCCAGCCTCCACTACTACTAAATAACCCCCCTAGCCTCCAAGCCACTACTACTAAATAACCCCCTAGCCTCCACTACTACTAAATAACCCCCTAGCCTCCACTACTACTAAATAACCCCCCTAGCCTCCACTACTACTAAATAACCCCCTAGCCTCCACTACTACTAAATAACCCCCCTAGCCTCCACTACTACTAAATAACCCCCTAGCCTCCACTACTACTAAATAACCCCCTAGCCTCCACTACTACTAAATAACCCCCCTAGGCCCCAAGCCACTACTACTAAATAACCCCCTAGCCTCCACTACTACTAAATAACCCCCCTAGGCCCCAAGCCACTACTACTAAATAACCCCCCTAGCCTCCACTACTACTAAATAACCCCCTAGCCTCCACTACTACTAAATAACCCCCCCTAGCCTCCACTACTACTAAATAACCCCCCTAGCCTCCACTACTACTAAATAACCCCCTAGCCTCCACTACTACTAAATAACCCCCCTAGCCTCCACTACTACTAAATAACCCCCTAGCCTCCACTACTACTAAATAACCCCCTAGCCTCCACTACTACTAAATAACCCCCTAGGCCCCAAGCCACTACTACTAAATAACCCCCCTAGCCTCCACTACTACTAAATAACCCCCCCTAGCCTCCACTACTACTAAATAACCCCCCTAGCCTCCACTACTACTAAATAACCCCCTAGCCTCCACTACTACTAAATAACCCCCCTAGCCTCCACTACTACTAAATAACCCCCCTAGCCTCCACTACTACTAAATAACCCCCCTAGCCTCCACTACTACTAAATAACCCCCCTAGCCTCCACTACTACTAAATAACCCCCCCAGGCTCCACTACTACTAAATAACCCCCTAGCCTCCACTACTACTAAATAACCCCCCCTAGGCTCCACTACTACTAAATAACCCCCCTAGCCTCCACTACTACTAAATAACCCCCCTAGCCTCCACTACTACTAAATAACCCCCCTAGCCTCCACTACTACTAAATAACCCCCTAGCCTCCACTACTACTAAATAACCCCCCTAGCCTCCACTACTACTAAATAAACCCCCCTAGCCTCCACTACTACTAAACTACTACTAAATACTACTAAATAATGGGGACAGTATGAGCGTTATATAAATACTACTATGCCACAAACACTTCTTCATTATAACTATATGTCATCTTGCCTTGGTCTGGTCCTCTGTGGACTTCCACTACATCTAGGCCACTCAACCCTACATCCATACCACATAAACATCACTCATTGACTTGAGGTTTTAGTTGAGTTGTAGTAGGTAAAGCAGCCACAAGGGGGTGCTATAGTACACAGTCAGAGCTGGAGAGAAGGGAGGGGTGGTAGGGCAGGGTTTCAGGACACTGAGGCAGATAATGCAGGTTGGCACAGCAAAGCACAGCAAAGCACAGCAGTTTGAGGCTGTTGTGTACAGTAGTAACGTGAGACAGGAAGTACAGTCAAGATACCCAAATCCAGGTTTGCTCCCACAACCTCACCAGACTGGTCCCAGATCTGTAGTCTCCTCTTATAGTCTGGTCCCAGATCTGTGGTCTCCTCCTATAGCCTGGTCCCAGATCTGTGGTCTCCTCCTATAGTCTGGTCCCAGATCTGTGGTCTCCTCCTATAGTCTGGTCCCAGATCTGTGATCTCCTCCTATAGCCTGGTCCCAGATCTGTGATGATCCTATAGCCTGGTCCCAGATCTGTAGTCTCCTCTTATAGTCTGGTCCCAGATCTGTGATCTCCTCCTGTAGTCTGGTCCCAGATCTGTGATCTCCTTCTATAGCCTGGTCCCAGATCTGTGATGATCCTATAGCCTGGTCCCAGATCTGTGATGATCCTATAGCCTGGTCCCAGATCTGTGGTCTCCTCCTATAGCCAGGTCCCAGATCTGTGGTCTTCCTCTTATAGTCTGGTCCCAGATCTGTGATCTCCTTCTATAGTCTGGTGTCAGATCTGTGATCTCCTCCTATAGCCTGGTCCCAGATCTGTAGTCTCCTCTTATAGTCTGGTCCCAGATCTGTGGTCTCCTCCTATAGTCTGGTCCCAGATCTGTGATCTCCTTCTATAGTCTGGTCCCAGATCTGTGGTCTCCTCCTATAGTCTGGTCCCAGATCTGTGGTCTCCTCCTATAGCCTGGTCCCAGATCTGTGATCTCCTCCTATAGCCTGGTCCCAGATCTGTGGTCTCCCTCTATAGTCTGGTCCCAGATCTGTAGTCTCCTCCCAGATCTGTGGTCTCCTTCTATAGTCTGGTCCCAGATCTGTGATGATCCTATAGCCTGGTCCCAGATCTGTGATCTCCTCCTATAGCCTGGTCCCAGATCTGTGGTCTCCTCCTATAGTCTGGTCCCAGATCTGTGATCTCCTCCTATAGTCTGGTCCCAGATCTGTGGTCTCCCTCTATAGTCTGGTCCCAGATCTGTAGTCTCCTCCCAGATCTGTGGTCTCCTTCTATAGTCTGGTCCCAGATCTGTGGTCTCCTCCTATAGTCTGGTCCCAGATCTGTAGTCTCCTCCCAGATCTGTGGTCTCCTTCTATAGTCTGGTCCCAGATCTGGGGTCTCCTCCTATAGTCTGGTCCCAGATCTGTGATCTCCTCCTATAGCCTGGTCCCAGATCTGTGATCTCCTCCTATAGTCTGGTCCCAGATCTGTGATCTCCTCCTATAGTCTGGTCCCAGATCTGTGATCTCCTCCTATAGCCTGGTCCCAGATCTGTGGTCTCCTCCTATAGTCTGGTCCCAGATCTGTGATGATCCTATAGCCTGGTCCCAGATCTGTGATGATCCTATAGCCTGGTCCCAGATCTGTGATGATCCTATAGCCTGGTCCCAGATCTGTGATGATCCTATAGCCTGGTCCCAGATCTGTAGTCTCCCGCTATAGACTGGTCCCAGATCTGTAGTCTCCCGCTATAGACTGGTCCCAGATCTGTAGTCTCCCGCTATAGACTGGTCCCAGATCTGTGATCTCCTCCTATAGTCTGGTCCCAGATCTGTAGTCTCCTCCTATAGCCTGGTCCCAGATCTGTGGTCTCCTCCTATAGCCTGGTCCCAGATCTGTGGTCTCCCTCTATAGACTGGTCCCAGATCTGTGGTCTCCCTCTATAGACTGGTCCCAGATCTGTATTTTATTTTTTGTTTGTGCTCATGCCAACTCCATGTTCATGGTCAAGCCAAACATGACAACGAGTGACAAGGAGTTGGCATGATAGCACAAACAGACTGGCACTCAGGCTACAACTCCATTACTACTGCAGCCACACGCGCAGAAATTAAAATGCAGTCACTCAGTGCACGGCAGTCAGGTCTAGTCAGGAGTCCAAGCATTTCAATCAACTGAGAGCCAACAGGAGGTCCCGAACGATGATTCAGTGGTGAAATCTAACTCAGACAGTCTGTTCTGCTTCAAGCAGGACCCAGCCTTGCTAAATACTGCCATGTCCTCCTGTCTGTCTAGAGTGAACCAACACAACTACAGTACTGTGGTTCCACTATATAACCCCAAAAAATAAATTAAACATTTTGGTTTCTGCCAAGACAGGATATTAAAGGGATCGTGTGAGATTTTGGCAATTTAAGTAATTCCTTTATTGCTCTAGAGTCAGATGAAAGCATGGATACCATTGCTGTGTCTGTTCGCAGTTTGAATGAAGTTGCAAACCTAGCAGCAAAATAAACTACCTTCAAACTCCATGTACAGATACAGATACTGGACACGGTGACATACACATGGTATCCACGTGTTCATCTGACTCTGGGGAAGCAGACAAAGTCTTGCACTATCCCTTTAAGACCAGAGTGACGAGTTACAACCTGCATTGGTGGCAAACAGTGACTACCGCCCACCACCTCATCACCCTACAGTCCAGTGGTGTGAATGAGAACCAGGAGACTACAGCCCACCTCATCACTCTACAGTCCAGTGGTGTGAATGAGAACCAGGAGACTACAGCCCACCTCATCACCCTACAGTCCAGTGGTGTGAATGAGAACCAGGAGACTACAGCCCACCTCATCACCCTACAGTCCAGTGGTGTGAATGAGAACCAGGAGACTACAGCCCACCTCATCACTCTACAGTCCAGTGGTGTGAATGAGAACCAGGAGACTACAGCCCACCTCATCACTCTACAGTCCAGTGGTGTGAATGAGAACCAGGAGACTACAGCCCACCTCATCACTCTACAGTCCAGTGGTGTGAATGAGAACCAGGAGACTACAGCCACCTCATCACTCTACAGTCCAGTGGTGTGAATGAGAACCAGGAGACTACAGCCACCTCATCACTCTACAGTCCAGTGGTTTGAATGAGAACCAGGAGAGTACAGACAAATTAGTGCATTCAGCCGTTGCTTACAGGTGTAAAAAAATCGAGCACACAGCCATGCAATCTCCATAGACAAACATTGGCAGTAGAATGGCCCGTACTAAAGAGCTCTAGTCAACAGTCCACCACATACAGGTGGGTCTGTCCCTTCACAGCCTAGTCAACAGTCCTTCACACACAGGTGGGTCTGTCCCTTCACAGCCTAGTCAACAGTCCTTCACAGCCTAGTCAACAGTCCACCACATACAGGTGGGTCTGTCCCTTCACAGCCTAGTCAACAGTCCTTCACACACAGGTGGGTCTGTCCCTTCACAGCCTAGTCAACAGTCCTTCACAGCCTAGTCAACAGTCCACCACATACAGGTGGGTCTGTCCCTTCACAGCCTAGTCAACAGTCCACCACATACAGGTGGGTCTGTCCCTTCACAGCCTAGTCAACAGTCCACCACACACAGGTGGGTCTGTCCCTTCACAGCCTAGTCAACAGTCCTTCACACACAGGTGGGTCTGTCCCTTCACAGCCTAGTCAACAGTCCACCACATACAGGTGGGTCTGTCCCTTCACAGCCTAGTCAACAGTCCACCACATACAGGTGGGTCTGTCCCTTCACAGCCTAGTCAACAGTCCACCACATACAGGTGGGTCTGTCCCTTCACAGCCTAGTCAACAGTCCTTCACAGCCTAGTCAACAGTCCACCACATACAGGTGGGTCTGTCCCTTCACAGCCTAGTCAACAGTCCTTCACAGCCTAGTCAACAGTCCACCACATACAGGTGGGTCTGTCCCTTCACAGCCTAGTCAACAGTCCACCACACACAGGTGGGTCTGTCCCTTCACAGCCTAGTCAACAGTCCACCACATACAGGTGGGTCTGTCCCTTCACAGCCTAGTCAACAGTCCATCACATACAGGTGGGTCTGTCCCTTCACAGCCTAGTCAACAGTCCTTCACAGCCTAGTCAACAGTCCATCACATACAGGTGGGTCTGTCCCTTCACAGCCTAGTCAACAGTCCTTCACAGCCTAGTCAACAGTCCTTCACAGCCTAGTCAACAGTCCACCACATACAGGTGGGTCTGTCCCTTCACAGCCTAGTCAACAGTCCATCACATACAGGTGGGTCTGTCCCTTCACAGCCTAGTCAACAGTCCACCACATACAGGTGGGTCTGTCCCTTCACAGCCTAGTCAACAGTCCATCACATACAGGTGGGTCTGTCCCTTCACAGCCTAGTCAACAGTCCACCACATACAGGTGGGTCTGTCCCTTCACAGCCTAGTCAACAGTCCACCACATACAGGTGGGTCTGTCCCTTCACATACTCAGTACATTTTAGCCCTCAGAACAAATATGTCAACGCTGACTGACTGACTAGCTAGCTGACTGATTGACTAGTTAGCTGACTGACTGACTAGCTAGCTGACTGACTGACTAGCTAGTTGGCTAACTGACTGACTGATTGACTAGTTAGCTGTCTGATTGACTAGCTAGCTGGCTGATTGATTAGTTAGCTGACTGACTGACTAGCTAGCTGACTGGCTAGCTAGCTAGCTGACTGGCTAGCTAGCTAGCTGACTGATTGACTTGCTAGTTTACTGACTAGCTAGCTAGCTAGCTGACTGACTGACTGACTAGCTAGCTGACTGACTAGCTAGCTGACTGATTGACTAGCTGACTGATTGACTAGCTAGCTGACTGACTGATTGACTAGCTAGCTAGCTGACTGATTGATTAGTTAGCTGACTGGCTAGCTAGCTAGCTGACTGATTGACTAGCTAGTTGATTGACTAGCTAGCTGACTGACTGATTGACTAGCTAGCTGACTGACTGACTAGCTAGCTGACTAGCTAGCTGACTGTCTGACTAGCTGACTGACTAGCTAGATGAATGATTGACTAGTTAGCTAGCTGACTGACTAGCTAGTTAGATAGCTGACTGACTAGCTAGTTAGCTGACTGATTGATTGACTAGCTGACTGATTGACTAGCTAGCTGACTAGCTGACTGACTGACTAGCTAGCTGACTGACTAGCTACTTGGCTAGCTGACTGACTAACTAGCTGACTGATTGACTAGCTGACTGGCTAGCTAGCTGACTGATTGACTAGCTATCTAGCTGACTGCTTGACTAGCTAGCTGACTGACTAGCTAGCTGACTGATTGACTAGCTAGCTGACTGATTGACTAGCTAGCTGACTGATTGACTAGCTAGCTGACTGATTGACTAGCTAGCTGACTGACTATCTAGCTGACTGATTGACTAGCTAGCTGACTGACTAGCTAGCTGACTGATTGACTAGTTAGCTGACTGAGCAGCCAAAGCCATGTGTCTGACTAAACAGCCCTACTGCACGGAGAGTGAGAGCCATATACAGCACAGAATCAAAAAGACTAGAGGCACTAGAGGGGCACCAGAGGGGCACCAGAGGGGCACAGTAACGGCACCAGAGGGGCACCAGAGGGGCACCAGAGGGGCACAGTAACGGCACTAGAGGGGCACCAGAGGGTAACGGCACCAGAGGGTAACGGCACCAGAGGGTAACGGCACCAGAGGGTAACGGCACCAGAGGGTAACGGCACCAGAGGGTAACGGCAAATGAAATGCTGAATACAACAGGTGTAGTAGACCTCACAGTGAAATGCTGAATACAACAGGTGTAGTAGACCTCACAGTGAAATGCTGAATACAACAGGTGTAGACCTCACAGTGAAATGCTGAATACAACAGGTGTAGTAGACCTCACAGTGAAATGCTGAATACAACAGGTGTAGTAGACCTCACAGTGAAATGCTGAATACAACAGGTGTAGTAGACCTCACAGTGAAATGCTGAATACAACAGGTGTAGTAGACCTCACAGTGAAATGCTGAATACAACAGGTGTAGTAGACCTCACAGTGAAACGCTGAATACAACAGGTGTAGTAGACCTCACAGTGAAACGCTGAATACAACAGGTGTAGTAGACCTCACAGTGAAATGCTGAATACAACAGGTGTAGTAGACCTCACAGTGAAATGCTGAATACAACAGGTGTAGTAGACCTCACAGTGAAATGCTGAATACAACAGGTGTAGTAGACCTCACAGTGAAATGCTGAATACAACAGGTGTAGTAGACCTCACAGTGAAATGCTGAATACAACAGGTGTAGTAGACCTCACAGTGAAATGCTGAATACAACAGGTGTAGTAGACCTCACAGTGAAATGCTGAATACAACAGGTGTAGTAGACCTCACAGTGAAATGCTGAATACAACAGGTGTAGTAGACCTCACAGTGAAATGCTGAATACAACAGGTGTAGTAGACCTCACAGTGAAATGCTGAATACAACAGGTGTAGTAGACCTCACAGTGAAATGCTGAATACAACAGGTGTAGTAGACCTCACAGTGAAATGCTGAATACAACAGGTGTAGTAGACCTCACAGTGAAATGCTGAATACAACAGGTGTAGTAGACCTCACAGTGAAATGCTGAATACAACAGGTGTAGTAGACCTCACAGTGAAATGCTGAATACAACAGGTGTAGTAGACCTCACAGTGAAATGCTGAATACAACAGGTGTAGTAGACTTCACAGTGAAATGCTGAATACAACAGGTGTAGTAGACCTCACAGTGAAATGCTGAATACAACAGGTGTAGTAGACCTCACAGTGAAATGCTGAATACAACAGGTGTAGTAGACCTCACAGTGAAATGCTGAATACAACAGGTGTAGTAGACCTCACAGTGAAATGCTGAATACAACAGGTGTAGTAGACCTCACAGTGAAATGCTGAATACAACAGGTGTAGTAGACCTCACAGTGAAATGCTGAATACAACAGGTGTAGTAGACCTCACAGTGAAATGCTGAATACAACAGGTGTAGTAGACCTCACAGTGAAATGCTGAATACAACAGGTGTAGTAGACCTTACAGTGAAATGCTGAATACAACAGGTGTAGTAGACCTCACAGTCAAATGCTGAATACAACAGGTGTAGTAGACCTCACAGTGAAATGCTGAATACAACAGGTGTAGTAGACCTTACAGTGAAATGCTGAATACAACAGGTGTAGTAGACCTCACAGTGAAATGCTGAATACAACAGGTGTAGTAGACCTCACAGTGAAATGCTGAATACAACAGGTGTAGTAGACCTTACAGTGAAATGCTGAATACAACAGGTGTAGTAGACCTTACGGTGAAATGCTGAATACAACAGGTGTAGTAGACCTTACGGTGAAATGCTGAATACAACAGGTGTAGTAGACCTTACAGTGAAATGCTGAATACAACAGGTGTAGACCTCACAGTGAAATGCTGAATACAACAGGTGTAGTAGACCTCACAGTGAAATGCTGAATACAACAGGTGTAGTAGACCTTACGGTGAAATGCTGAATACAACAGGTGTAGTAGACCTTACGGTGAAATGCTGAATACAACAGGTGTAGTAGACCTCACAGTGAAATGCTGAATACAACAGGTGTAGTAGACCTCACCGTGAAATGTGCAAAAAAAGTATTAGTAGGTAAAGAAATAAAACAACAGTAGAGAGGTTATATACAGTAGAGAGGCTATATACAGTAGAGAGGCTATATACAGTAGAGAGGCTATATACAGGTTATATACAGTAGAGAGGCTATATACAGTAGAGAGGCTATATACAGTAGAGGCTATATACAGTAGAGAGGCTATATACAGTAGAGAGGCTATGTACAGTAGAGGGGATATATACAGTAGAGGCTATATACAGTAGAGGCTATATACAGTAGAGAGGCTATATACAGTAGAGAGGCTATATACAGTAGAGAGGCTATATACAGTAGAGAGGTTATATACAGTAGAGAGGCTATATACAGGTTATATACAGTAGAGAGGCTACATACAGTAGAGAGGCTATATACAGTAGAGAGGCTATATACAGTAGAGAGGCTACATATACAGTAGAGAGGCTATATACAGTAGAGAGGCTATATACAGTAGAGAGGCTATATACAGACAGATTAGGTTATATACAGTAGAGAGGCTATATACAGTAGAGAGGCTATATATACAGTAGAGAGGCTAAATATACAGTAGAGAGGCTATATACAGTAGAGAGGATATATACAGTAGAGAGGCTATATACAGTAGAGAGGCTATATACAGTAGAGAGGCTATATACAGTAGAGAGACTATATATACAGTAGAGAGGCTATATACAGGAGAGGCTATATACAGTAGAGAGGCTATATATACAGTAGAGAGGCTATATACAGGAGAGGCTATATACAGTAGAGAGGCTATATACAGTAGAGAGGCTATACACAGTAGAGAGGCTATATACAGTAGAGAGGCTATATACAGTTGAGGTTATATACAGTAGAGAGGCTATATACAGACAGATTAGGTTATATACAGTAGAGAGGCTATATACAGTAGAGAGGCTATATACAGTAGAGGCTATATACAGTAGAGAGGCTATATACAGTAGAGAGGCTATATACAGTAGAGGCTATATACAGTAGAGACGCTATATACAGTAGAGAGGCTATATACAGTAGAGAGGCTATATACAGTAGAGAGGCTATATACAGTAGAGAGGCTATACACAGTAGAGAGGCTATATACAGTAGAGAGGCTATATACAGTAGAGAGGCTATACACAGTAGAGAGGCTATATACAGTAGGGGCTATATACAGTTGAGGTTATACACAGTAGAGGGGCTATATACAGTAGAGAGGCTATATACAGTAGAGAGGCTATATACAGTAGCGAGGCTATATACAGTAGAGAGGCTATATACAGTAGAGAGGCTATATACAGGCACCAGTTAGTCAGGCTGATTGAGGTAATATGTACATGTAGATATGAGTAGAGCTCAGCCAGGGCAATAGAGAGTAGAGGGGCAGTAGAGTAGAGCTCAGCCAGGACAATAGAGAGTAGAGGGGGAGCAGAGTAGAGCTCAGCCAGGACAATAGAGAGTAGAGGGGCAGTAGAGTAGAGCTCAGCCAGGACAATAGAGAGTAGAGGGGGAGCAGAGTAGAGCTCAGCCAGGACAATAGAGAGTAGAGGGGCAGTAGAGTAGAGCTCAGCCAGGACAATAGAGAGTAGAGCTCAGCCAGGGTCCAGGAGGGAAGCTGCCTGTCTACAGCAGGTTAACAGTAGTTAATAAAGATGGTCAACCACCCAATGAAGCCAACTAGCAGACTCAGACACAACTCTTTAGCTGACAGGGATTGCCAATGGTATTATGCCATTAACTTTAGGCTACATAAGTATCAAGGGTGAATTTATTAAAAATATTTTAACAATTCAATGAGTACTGACACATGATTTGTGCGCACCACATTTTCTCACTTTTGGTCAAATTAAATCAGGTGTTATATCAGTGCTCAGTTCTAGGACCTCTCAATTATTGTTGTCAATGTACGACAATCATTGGAAGTTTAGTTTATGAATCCAGGACTGAGTGATAGGAGATGGGTTTATTACTGGAACACCTTGGGCATCTGTCAGCTGAAGAGTTCCACAGATAGAGAACTCCTTACGTTATCATTACTAGGGTTCCAGAAACGTTCACAGAATCCACAGGTTTATCTAGAAATCCTGGTCGGCGGGATTCTCCAACCAGGACTTCCAGAAAAGTCAGGAATTTGAGGATAGTTTCCAGGATTGTGCAACGCTCAAACGTACTGCCTAACACCCCCAGCCGTAGAGAGAGAACCATCTACCCAGAGCCAGAGAGGTCCTCCTCCTACCCAGAGAGGTCCTCCTCCTTCCCAGCCCCAGGGGGAGAGAACCACCTACCCAGAGAGGTCCTCCTCCTTCCCAGCCCCAGGGGGAGAGAACCACCTACCCAGCCCCAGGGGGAGAGAACCACCTACCCAGAGAGGTCCTCCTCCTACCCAGAGAGGTCCTCCTCCTTCCCAGCCCCAGGGGGAGAGAACCACCTACCCAGAGAGGTCCTCCTCCTACCCAGAGAGGTCCTCCTCCTACCCAGAGAGGTCCTCCTCCTACCCAGAGAGGTCCTCCTCCTACCCAGAGAGGTCCTCCTCCTACCCAGAGAGGTCCTCCTCCTTCCCAGCCCCAGGGGGAGAGAACCACCTACCCAGCCCCAGGGGGAGAGAACCACCTACCCAGAGAGGTCCTCCTCCTTCCCAGCCTCCTGCTCCTCATCGTAAGGTTCCAGATTCACTCCCTCCACTCTGAGGCAAGCAAATGAAGGCCCGTCTTCATCATCAGATTCATGCTTGTGATAATCATCTTCTTCCTCATTGTCATCATCACCTTCCCTCTCAGCCATCCTCTGCACAGGCTTCAGAGGTTCTGCCTCAGGTTTGTCCCTGGTCTTCTCCTCCTGTGGGGAGTGACATGGCGCTGTTACTTCATATCCTGTTTAACAATCATCTTATTGCATCATATCCTGTTTAACAATCATCTTATTATATCATATCCTGTTTAACAATCATCTTATTGCATCATATCCTGTTTAACAATCATCATACCCTGTTTATCAATCATCTTATTATATCATATCCTGTTTAACAATCATCTTATTATATCATATCCTGTTTAACAATCATCTTATTACATCATATCCTGTTTAAAAATCATCTTATTGCATCATATCCTGTTTATCAATCATCATATCCTGTTTATCAATTATTACATCATATCCTGTTTATCAATCATCATATTACATCATATTCTGTTTATCAATCATCTTATTACATCATATTCTGTTTAACAATCATCTTATTACATCATATCCTGTTTATCAATCATCATATCCTGTTTATCAATTATCTTATTACATCATATCCTGTTTATCAATCATCTTATTACATCATATCCTGTTTATCAATCATCATATTACATCATATCCTGTTTAACAATCATCTTATTGCATCATATCCTGTTTAACAATCATCCCTTAACAAATGTTACACATATAAACCCATCTAAAGTGAAAAACATACGTGGTCATCTAACTAAAGGTTAAAACACCAGAAATTGCATGTAAAGAATGTGTTTTGGCAACTGGTCTATGAACTTAATGTTTATTATTTTCATTGAATGCTCTGTCAAATACTGTATCTTTAAGTAATGTGGGCTGACGGGAGAAAAGGGGTGTCTGTTCGCACCAGGGAGAGAGTAATGCAATGCCGCTCTTGGGGGGGTCTGTGAACTAGGTTCGTCAGGTTCATTTCTGGAGAATTTAATCTGTAAAGTGTTTGTTTAGGTCTCTGTTAGGTGGCTGGAATACGCGTCAAGAATTCCCGTTCTGGCACGCCTCTTCAAACAGTGGATTATACCTCCAAACGGAGTTGAACGATTTAAAGATTTAAAGTCCTACTAATTAGCTAGTAAATGTTAACTTGCAGGCTCGCTAGCTAACGTTACGTATATGATCTGTGTAATAATATTATTCAAATCAGAAAATCATTTGCATTGCTAGTTATGGCCTAATGTTAGCTAGCTACCTGCAGAGTCATACTACAGCTATGGTAGAAGTATGAGTTGGGATTATGGTTCATTATTTAGCTAGCTAGCTAGCTGCATGTCTAAACAAAAGACTCCACTTCGTCAGATAATTACATGACCCATCAAGTTAGCCAGGTGTATTTGGAGGTGATTACCATCATCGATTGTGTACATGTCTAGATAATGGAGACCCGTCCACTTAGCTAGATGTGATTACAGCCATCTATAGTATTACACCAACATGTCTAGATAATAGACCCATCCACTTAGCTAGATGTGATTACAGCCATCTATAGTATTACATCAACATGTCTAGATAATAGTGACCCGTCCACTTAGCTAGATGTGATTACAGCCATCTATAGTATTACATCAACATGTCTAGATAATAGACCCATCCACTTAGCTAGATGGGGGGTGATTACAGCCATCTATAGTATTACACCAATATGTCTAGATAATAGACCCATCCACTTAGCTAGATGTGGCTGGGGGTTTTAGCATTTCCTTCACATGACCAATCCATTTAGACCAGCGTGTCTGGTAAACGTCATCTATTAATGATACAATATTTGTATCTGGACACTTTCTGTTTTTGATATTGCTGCTATGCAAGAAACCACTTCACTGTACCGTTTACACCTTCTGTATCCTGTGAGTGTGACAACAAATAAACTTAGATTTTATTTGATATAGTGAATGTTTACCACATAGCCTCACATGTGCATCTTTAAAGAGCGTGGTGGGGCCAAGGCTTAAGAGGGTGTAAATGATGCTGAATGGGTGGGGCTAAGGCTTAAGAGGGTGTAAATGATGCTGAATGGGTGGGGCTAAGGCTTAAGAGGGTGTAAATGATGCTGAATGGGTGGGGCTAAGGCTTAAGAGGGTGTAAATGATGTTGAATGGGTGGGGCTAAGGCTTAAGAGGGTGTAAATGATGCTGAATGGGTGGGGCTAAGGCTTAAGAGGGTGTAAATGATGCTGAATGGGTGGGGCTAAGGCTTAAGAGGGTGTAAATGATGCTGAATGGGTGGGGCTAAGGCTTAAGAGGGTGTAAATGATGCTGAATGGGTGGGGCTAAGGCTTAAGAGGGTGTAAATGATGTTGAATGGGTGGGGCTAAGGCTTAAGAGGGTGTAAATGATGCTGAATGGGTGGGGCTAAGGCTTAAGAGGGTGTAAATTATGCTGAATGGGTGGGGCTAAGGCTTAAGAGGGTGTAAATGATGCTGAATGGGTGGGGCTAAGGCTTAAGAGGGTGTAAATGATGTTGAATGGGTGGGGCTAAGGCTTAAGAGGGTGTAAATGATGCTGAATGGGTGGGGCTAAGGCTTAAGAGGGTGTAAATGATGCTGAATGGGTGGGGCTAAGGCTTAAGAGGGTGTAAATGATGCTGAATGGGTGGGGCTAAGGCTTAACCTGTTAGGGCTAGGGGGTAGTATTTGCACGGCTGGATAAAAAAAATTTACCCGATTGAATCTGGTTACTAATCCTACCCAGTAACTAGAATATGCATATACTTATTATATATGGATAGAAAACACTCTAAAGTTTCCAAAACTGTTTGAATGGTTTCTGTGAGTATAACAGAACTCATTTGGCAGGCAAAACCCTGAGACATTTTCTGACAGGAAGTGGATACCTGATGTGTTGTATTACCTTTAAACCTATCCCATTGAAAAACACAGGGGCTGAGGAATATTTTGGCACTTCCTATTGCTTCCACTAGATGTCACCAGCCTTTACAAAGTGTTTTGAGTCTTCTGGAGGGAGATCTGACCGAACAAGAGCCATGGAACGATGATGGCCCATTAGACACCTGGCGCGCGAGTTCATGTTGGGTACCCTCGTTCCAATACGTTATAAAAGAGTATGCATTCGTCCACCTTGAATATTATTCATGTTCTGGTTAAAAAAGGCCCTAATGATTTATGCTATACAACGTTTGACATGTTTGAACGAACGTAAATATATTTTTTCCCCTCGTTCATGACGAGAAGTCCGGCTGGCTTAGATCATGTGCTAACAAGACGGAGATTTTTGGACATAAATGATGAGCTTTTTTGAACAAAACTACATTCGTTATGGACCTGTGATACCTGGAAGTGACATCTGATGAAGAGAATCAAAGGTAATGGATTATTTACATAGTATTTTCGATTTTAGATCTCCCCAACATGACGTCTAGTCTGTATCGCAACGCGTATTTTTCTGGGCGCAGTGCTCAGATTATTGCAAAGTGTGATTTCCCAGTAAGGTTATTTTTAAATCTGGCAAGTTGATTGCGTTCAAGAGATGTAAATCTATAATTCTTTAAATGACAATATAATATTTTACTAATGTTTTCTAATTTTAATTATTTAATTTGTGGTGTTGACTTGACTGCCGGTTATTGGAGGGAAACGATTTCCTCAACATCAATGCCATAGTAAAACGCTGTTTTTGGATATAAATA
The DNA here is from genome assembly GCF_905237065.1 of Salmo salar. NCBI lineage: Eukaryota > Metazoa > Chordata > Actinopteri > Salmoniformes > Salmonidae > Salmo > Salmo salar. The sequence continues at coordinate 40,695,659 of NC_059469.1, forward strand.
TGAACTTGATAGAACTAAAAATGCATGCATTGTCTAACATAATGTCCTAGGAGTGTCATCTGATGGAGATTGTAAAAGGTTAGTGCATCATTTTAGCTGGTTTTATGGTTTTGGTGACCCTGTCTTTGAATTGACAAAACATTACACACAACTCTTGTAAATGTACTGTCCTAACATACTCTAAATTTATGCTTTCGCCGTAAAACCTTTTTGAAATCGTAAAACGTGGTTAGATTAAGGAGATGTTTATCTTTCAAAGGGTGTAAAATAGTTGTATGTTTGAAAAATTTGAATTTTGACATTTATTTGGATTCAAATTTGCCGCTCTTGAAATGCACCTGCTGTTGATGGAGTGCACCACGGGTGGCACGCTAGCGTCCCACCTAGCCCATAGAGGTTAAGAGGGTGTAAATGATGTTGAATGGGTGTAGACAAAGAAGAGTTTTCCAGTAGGTACCAAAACAATCAAGGGCCATTTTCTCAAAAGTGAGGTTTAGAAGTTTATTAACTTTCAGAGCAGAATTACTTTCCCAATGCACCTCAACTGCAGTGTAACATTTTCTAGCTCTGAGTATTTACTTTTATCCAATAAAAAAAAACACAATTTCAAATTTAGCGCCATAAGACCAAATCGAGGCGGTCAGTCACATATTTGGATAAAAAACAAAAAGACACACTATCAGATTATTTATATTTTAACTTTGAACTTCCTTCAAACTACAAATCTACCATTCCAGTGTTTTACTTGCTATATTGTATTTACTTTGCCACCATGGCCTTTTTTTGCCTTTACCTCCCTTATCTCACCTCATTTGCTCACATTGTATATAGTCTTATTTTTATTCTACTGCATCATTGATTGTATGTTGTTTTACTCCATGTGTAACTCTGTGTTGTTGTATGTTGTCGAACTGCTTTGCTTTATCTTGGCCAGGTCGCAGTTGTAAATGAGAACTTGTTCTCAACCTGCCTACCTGGTTAAATAAAGGTGAAATAAATAAATAAATAAAGATTAAGCCCAAATTACTAAAGTATACATTCATTTTATAACTTTGGACATGTGTGTTTTCCTATCAAAGTAAGTGCCTTATTAAGTTATCATTATAGTTTCTGTATATCGTGTTGTCGTTTCTACTGTCGCACACCGTATGTATGTATGTATGAATGCTGGCTGGTGTGTTTACGGACATATTCAATCTCTCCCTATCCCAGTCTACTGTCCCCACTTGCTTCAAGATGGCCACCATTGTTCCTGTACCCAAGAAAGCAAAGGTAACTGAACTAAATGACTATCGCCCCGTAACACTCACTTCTTGTCATCATGAAGTGCTTTGAGAGACTAGTCAAGGATCATATCACCTCTACCTTATCTGACACCCGAGACTCACTTCAATTTACTTACCGTCCCATTATTTTACTTTTAGATTTGTGTACTGTTGTGAATTGTTAGATTCTACTGCACTGTTGGACCTAGGAATACAAGCACTTCGCTACACCCCTATAGCATCTGCTAAATATGTGTCTGTGATGTCTTAGGAGCTGGAAGCAGAGCTTCCATGTCCGTCATGTCTTAGGAGCTGGAAGCAGAGCTTCCATGTCTGTCATGTCTTAGGAGCTGGAAGCAGAGCTTCCATGTCTGTCATGTCTTAGGAGCTGGAAGCAGAGCTTCCATGTCCGTCATGTCTTAGGAGCTAGAAGCAGAGCTTCCATGTCCGTCATGTCTTAGGAGCTAGAAGCAGAGCTTCCATGTCCGTCATGTCTTAGGAGCTAGAAGCAGAGCTTCCATGTCTGTCATGTCTTAGGAGCTAGAAGCAGAGCTTCCATGTCCGTCATGTCTTAGGAGCTAGAAGCAGAGCTTCCATGTCTGTCATGTCTTAGGAGCTACAAGCAGAGCTTCCATGTCCGTCATGTCTTAGGAGCTAGAAGCAGAGCTTCCATGTCCGTCATGTCTTAGGAGCTAGAAGCAGAGCTTCCATGTCTGTCATGTCTTAGGAGCTAGAAGCAGAGCTTCCATGTCCGTCATGTCTTAGGAGCTAGAAGCAGAGCTTCCATGTCTGTCATGTCTTAGGAGCTAGAAGCAGAGCTTCCATGTCCGTCATGTCTTAGGAGCTAGAAGCAGAGCTTCCATGTCCGTCATGTCTTAGGAGCTAGAAGCAGAGCTTCCATGTCCGTCATGTCTTAGGAGCTAGAAGCAGAGCTTCCATGTCTGTCATGTCTTAGGAGCTAGAAGCAGAGCTTCCATGAGTGCTAGTGCCATCTAACTTTGACACACCCCATCTATAGACACCCCCTCTGTGTTTTAATAAAATCAACTATATGCATTGCGCTTGTCTGATGCTTTAAACACACTGATGAAATAAGACACACATGACTCAAGAGGGAGCCAGAGATCAAGATAACCAGAAGAAAACATAAAGAAACTGTACCCCCCCAGACCTTCCACTGCTGATGCCTTTGCAGATTCTGCCGTTATGCTCACAAAGTTTGCCGGTAATAGACTACACCAAGGGTCTGCACCCTGTTTCTTGTCAAGTGACAATTTATCTTAACATCTACTGATCTGCGTGCCTGTTCTGGTTTTCAATTGAATGGAACAGTTTCATTTCATTTCTAATAACATCTTTGTATCTCAAAATCATTTGTCATGTGGTAAATCAAAATTCTATAAGTCTAAAAGTACCATCTATTAATTATCTATTAATTATCATCTATTGCCACTGCCAACTATGTAAAAATAGCCTACAAAAAGGCAACAAATAAAAACACTGCAGGTAGAAAATAGATAAAAATAAATATCCTATATATCACATTGGCTACATATGGTCTTTCTGCAAGAAACTTGAAACATTGTCTAAAATATTCTGTGCCCTAAGAGTTTCCTGCACCCGTGAGCTCCGGACAGACACAGCTGTAGGCGTTTTGCAAAAGGGATAAGATGTAATCAGGTAGGACTATTTTATGACATTTCTACTGGATCAAAGCATAACATTTTTCCCCCTTTCACTCCAAGTGGTTATCGAAAGGGAGAGAGCTGGATATTTTTCCAAATAGGCTATTGTCATTCTCAATGGATGTAAAAACAGACTTTACTTGCTGTTTGAGGTGAAAAATGTTACTTTGAGAAGCTCCACAGCTCATTAGTGGTGGTGAGTTAACTTCTCTAGGGCCGGCGGGACGAAATCGTCCCACCTACGTAACAGCCAGTGGAATCCTGTGGCGCGTTATTCAAATACCTTAGAAATGCTATTACTTCAATTTCTCAAACATATGACTATTTTACACCATTTTAAAGACAAGACTCTCGTTAATCTAACCACACTGTCCGATTTCAAAAAGGCTTTACAACGAGAGCAAAACATTAGATTATGTCAGCAGAGTACCCAGACAGAAATAATCAGACACCCATTTTTCAAGCTAGCATATAATGTCACAAAAACCCAGAAGACAGCTAAATGCAGCACTAACCTTTGATGATCTTCATCAGATGACACACTAGGACATTATGTTATACAATACATGCATGTTTTGTTCAATGAAGTTCATATTTATATCAAAAACCAGCTTTTTACATTAGCATCATGTGACGTTCAGAACTAGCATACTAGCAAACTTCCGGTGAATTTACAAAAAATGTACTAAATTACTCACGATAAACGTTCACAAAAAGCATAACAATTATTTTAAGAATTATAGATACAGAACTCCTCTATGCACTCGATATGTCCGATTTTAAAATAGCTTTTCGGTGAAAGCACATTTTGCAATATTCTAAGTAGATAGCCCGGCATCACAGGGCTAGCTATTTAGACACCCAGCAAGTTTAGCACTCACCAAAGTCAGATTTACTATAAGAAAAATTGTATTACCTTTGGTGTTCTTCGTCAGAATGCACTCCCAGGACTTCTACTTCAATAACAAATGTTGGTTTGGTCCCAAATAATCCATTGTTATATCCAAACAGCGGCGTTTTGTTCGTGCGTTCAAGACACTATCCGAAAGGGTAAAGAAGGGTGACGAGCACGGCGCATTTCGTGACAAAAGATTTCTAAATATTCCATTACCGTACTTCGAAGCATGTCAACCGCTGTTTAAAATCAATTTTTATGCCATTTTTCTCGTAAAAAAAGCGATAATATTCCGACCGGGAATCTGCGTTTAGGTAAAAAGAGGAAAGAAAATAAAGCACGGGGTCGACTCGTGCACGCGCCTAAGCCCATTGTCCTCTGATCGGCCACTTGCCAAAAGCGTAAATGTGTTTCAGCCTGGGGCTGCCTCGATATCATTCAGCTTTTTCCCGGGCTCTGAGAGCCTATGGGAGCCGTAGGAAGTGTCACGTTACAGCAAAGATCCTCAGTCTTCAATAAACAGAGACAAGAAGAACAAGATCTTGTCAGAGAGGGCACTTCCTGTACAGAATCTTCTCAGGTTTTTGCCTGCCATATGGGTTCTGTTATACTCACAGACACCATTCAAACAGTTTTAGAAACTTTAGGGTGTTTTCTATCCAAAGCCAATAATTATATGCATAATCTAGTTACTGGGCAGGAGTAGTAACCAGATTAAATCGGGTACATTTTTTATCCGGCCGTGTCAATACTGCCCCCTACCCCCAACAGGTTAAGACAATCAGAAATAATTTCAGACATCCCCAAATGGGCACATTTATAGGCCTACATTTAAACGCAGGCCAGGTAGCCTATAGACATACGTTTACGCGCAATCAGGTGCGCGTCCTTACTCAACATTGACAGGAGCACTCAAAAGAAAGTAATGATTCAATTGACAAAACTCGTAAATGGAATGAAATAAACCAAAATTTGTTTCTCACAACTGTAGCGTAGGTTGTGGCTCTGTAAACAACATGTCCACTCAGACAATGGTAAAAAACTGTTATAATAATATATTGAATACATCAACAGAACAAACATTATAGATGAGAAATTATGGTAAACAACGTGTAAGAACACACACGTCATGTAACGTTAACAACAATAAACATAGTGCCAAATCATGTCGTTACTACACTGCATGAATCTGCTGAGAGCTAACCAACCAGGTTCAATGTTAGCTAGCTAACATTAGGCTCAAACTAGCAAACGGTTCTGGGATACGAATAGTGACGTCATACACTTAGCGTTAGCTAGGGAGCCAGCCAGCTAACGTCAGCTAGCTAGCTAACAGTACACTTTAGCTTGAAATGAAACCACTTTGTAAAAATTAGAAACGTGTAATATCTGAAAATGTAGCCAGCTAACGCTAGACTATCTTACCCGTATACATCATGGACGCGTCTCCCTGTTATGGATGCCACGGTTGCCCTTTAGTTTGAAGATGTAATCCGGAGACAGGTGTTTTCTCCATCTCCTTAGCTATCATACTTTAATTCCACTGATTTCAGAACTCGATCCTCCAGAATGTGGAGAGCAACACTTATGCAGCTCCACTACACAATACATTTTTTTTTTTTTATCCACGTTCGACAGGTTTACCAACAGACTGACCAGCTCAAATAGACAGAAGCCTTCTATATGGCAGGCCAATCCGAACTCCTCTTTCGGCATGTCCAGCCCACTCATCTCAGCCAATCATGGCTAATGGGAAGGTTGCTGACTTTTTCTTTGGCTTAACCAACAAGGCTCGTAATTTAACAAATGTATTCATATTTACAGATGGTGTACAAGTTTGTTATTAATTAATTAATTAATGAAAGTTCACATGTTCCAGAAGGCCTTTCTGCCAAAAAACACATTTTAAAAAAGGAAACAAAAAAATGGCTCTCCTGTGAAGTCGTGACTTCGCCTGGTTTCCTAAAACGTGTCACAAATGTGCTTAACAAGTCACATAATATAAGTTGCATGGACTTAATATTTAACATGATTTTGTTCATGACTACCTCATCTCTGAGCAGTGAATTTCAAACAGATTCAACAACAGAGACCAGTGAAGTTTTCCAATGCCTCGCAAAGAAGGGCCCCTATTGGTAGATGGGTAAAAAAAAAAAAAGGCAGACATTGAATGTCCCTTTGAGCATTGTGAAGTTATTAACTACACTTTGGATGGTGAATCAATACACCCAGTCACTACAAAGATACAGGCGTCCTTCCTAACTCAGTTTCCGGAGAGGAAGGAAATCGCTCATTAACCCAGTCCAGGGTTTCCATTAGCTGGTAATGTCTCCGCCTTCTAGATGGTAGCGGGGTGAACAGGCCGCGGCTCGGGTGGCTGAGGTCCCCACATGCTGCCACCACCATGCTTCACCGTAGGGATGGTGCCAGTTTTCCTCCATACGTGACACTTGGCATTCAGGCCAAAGAGTTCAATCTTGGTTTCATCAGACCAGAGAATCTTGTTTCTCATGGTCAGAGTCTTTAGGTGCCTTTTGGCAAACTCCAAGTGGGCTGTCATGTACCTTTTACTGAGGAGTGGCTTCTGTCTGGCCACTCTACCATAAAGGCCTGATTGGTGGAGTGCTGCAGAGATGTTTGTCCTTCTGGAAGGTTCTCCCATCTCCACAGAGGAACTCTGGAGCTCTGTCAGTGACCATCAGGTTCTTGGTCAACTCCCTGACCAAGGCCCTTCTGCCCCAATTGTTCAGTTTGGCCGGGCGGCCAGCTCTAGGAAGAGTCTTAGTGGTTCCAAACTTCTTTCATTTTAGAATGATGGAGGCCACAGTGTTCTTGGGGACCTTCAACACTGCAGAAATGTTTTGGTACCCTTCCCCAGATCTGTGCCAACAGAATCCTGTCTCGGTGCTCTACAGACAATTCCTTAGACCTCAGGGCTTGGTTTTTTCTCAGATGCACTGTTAACTGAGGGACCTTATATAGACAGGTGTGTGCCTTCCCAAATCATGTCCAATCAATTGAATTTATCACAGGTGGACTCCAGTCAAGTTGTAGAAACATCTCAAGGATGATCAATGGAAGCAGGATGCCTTTGAGCTCCATTTAGAGTCTCATAGCAAAGGGTCTGAATACTGATGATACTAATACTTATGTAAATAAGGTATCTGTTTTTTATTTGAAATACATTTGGTAAAATTTCTAAAGCCCTGTTTTCGCTTTGTCATTATGGGGTATTGTGTGTCGATTGATGAGGATTTTTTTTTAAATTTAATCCATTTTAGAATAAGGCTGTAACGTAACAAAATGTGGAACAAGTCAAGGGGTCTGAATAGTTTCCGAAGGCACTGTATATACACAATCCATGTCTCAATTGTCTCAAGACTTAAAAATCCTTCTTTAACCATGTCTGGTCAACCAACCTGTCTCCTCCCCTTCATCTACACTGATGGATGTGGATTTAACAAGTGACATCAATAAGGGATCATAGCTTTCACCTGGATTCACCTGGTCAGTCTGTCAAAAGAGCAGGTGTTCCTAATGTTTTGTCCACTCAGTGTATAGCCAATATTATAAAATGCGAAAAGTCTCTATTCTTTTTGAAATTTCTACAAGTGTAACATTTACTGTTAATTTCTGATAATAAACAAAACAACAAAAAAAAATAGCTATTTCACTTGCTTTGTAAACATATGTTTATTTTTTATTTTATTTAACCTTTATTTATCTAGGCAAGTCAGTTAAGAACAAATTCGTATTAACAATGACAGCTAATCCTGGCCAAACCCAAACCCGGATGTCGTTGAGCCAATTGTGCGCTGCCCTATGGGACTCCCAATCACAGGCAGTTGTGATACAGCCTGGAATCGAACCAGGGTCTGTAGTGACGCCTCTAGCACTGAGATGCAGTGCCTTAGACCGCTGCGCCACTCAGGAGTTTCCACTTTCCAAAAAAAAAAACTTTGAATTGAGACAGAGAGAGAGAGAGAGAGAGAGCGTGAGAGAGACAGAGACCTTGTAGATGTTAGGCTGAGCGCTGCTGGTCTCTGAGCCCGCTGAGGGTTTCTCACAGTGAGATACTTTCTGCTTCTGTTCCTCTCCGCAGCTGGAGGAGGCTACAGGAGGGACGGTAGTGGCTCCCCCTGACCATGCCTCCCCACTCTCCCCCTCCGCCTTGGGCTGCTTCAGGGGAAGGTCCATACGGAAAGTGATGATGCAGGAGGTGCAGTATTCCTCAAACCCATACAGGTACCTGAGGAGGAACCCAACACATCCCATCAACAACCACAAATAAAGGTGTCAACATCAAAACTGTGCCTCCTACACCGTGGGGTCTGGTATTAATGGATTCCTTGATAAAGAGGAGCAATAAAATACTGTATGAAATAATAGACACACAGGCTTCCATCTGCCTTTACTGCAGAAAGCCTTTGTTGAACTGAAATGGGTATTTAATGCAGTAAAAGCAAGTACATGTTCCAGATTACGTAAAAGGCATCTGATGATTTTATGCGTATGTGGATGGTGCCGTCATTGATCCACACTTATAAATATCTGGGCTTCTGGATTGACGAAAAGCTATCTTTCAAACAGCATATTGATGAGTGAAGAAATTAAGAATTAAAATAGTATTCTATAGTAACAGTTCCCGTGTTTCATTAAACAGCAGAAAACAAATCACTCAGTCAACATTCATACTGATTACTATGGCGATGTTGTCTCTATGACGATGTCGGTATTGTTTACATAAATGCAGCAGCCACTGTACTGAAGCCATTGGGACAAACCATGGAGCATTACACTTTATAACGGCTGGTAGGTCCAGTACACATCAGCCATAACGGCTGGTAGGTCCAGTACACATCTGGTATAACGGCTGGTAGGTTCAGTACACATCAGCCATAACGGCTGGTAGGTCCAGTACACATCTGGTATAACGGCTGGTAGGTTCAGTACACATCAGCCATAACGGCTGGTAGGTTCAGTACACATCTGGTATAACGGCTGGTAGGTTCAGTACACATCAGCCATAACGGCTGGTAGGTCCAGTACACATCTGGTATAACGGCTGGTAGGTTCAGTACACATCAGCCATAACGGCTGGTAGGTTCAGTACACATCAGCCATAACGGCTGGTAGGTTCAGTACACATCAGCCATAACGGCTGGTAGGTCCAGTACACATCAGCCATAACGGCTGGTAGGTCCAGTACACATCAGCCATAACGGCTGGTAGGTCCAGTACACATCTGGTATAACGGCTGGTAGGTCCAGTACACATCTGGTATAATGGCTGGTAGGTCCAGTACACATCTGGTATAATGGCTGGTAGGTCCAGTACACATCAGCCATAACGGTTGGTAGGTCCAGTACACATCTGGTATAACGGCTGGTAGGTCCAGTACACATCTGGTATAACGGCTGGTAGGTTCAGTACACATCTGGTATAAAGGCTGGTAGGTTCAGTACACATCAGCCATAATGGCTGGTAGGTCCAGTACACATCTGGTATAAAGGCTGGTAGGTCCAGTACACATCTGGTATAAAGGCTGGTAGGTTCAGTACACATCTGGTATAAAGGCTGGTAGGTTCAGTACACATCTGGTATAACGGCTGGTAGGTCCAGTACACATCTGGTATAACGGCTGGTAGGTCCAGTACACATCTGGCATAACGGCTGGTAGGTCCAGTACACATCTGGTATAAAGGCTGGTAGGTCCAGTACACATCTGGTATAAAGGCTGGTAGGTCCAGTACACATCTGGTATAACGGCTGGTAGGTCCAGTACACATCTGGTATAACGGCTGGTGGGTCCAGTACACATCTGGTATAACGGCTGGTAGGTCCAGTACACATCTGGGATAACGGCTGGTAGGTCCAGTACACATCTGGTATAAAGGCTGGTAGGTTCAGCACACATCTGGTATAACGGCTGGTAGGTTCAGTACACATCTGGCATAACGGCTGGTAGGTCCAGTACACATCTGGCATAACGGCTGGTAGGTCCAGTACACATCTGGTATAAAGGCTGGTAGGTCCAGTACACATCTGGTATAAAGGCTGGTAGGTCCAGTACACATCTGGTATAACGGCTGGTAGGTCCAGTACACATCTGGTATAACGGCTGGTAGGTCCAGTACACATCTGGTATAACGGCTGGTAGGTCCAGTACACATCTGGTATAACGGCTGGTAGGTCCAGTACACATCTGGTATAAAGGCTGGTAGGTCCAGTACACATCTGGTATAAAGGCTGGTAGGTCCAGTACACATCTGGTATAACGGCTGGTAGGTCCAGTACACATCTGGTATAACGGCTGGTAGGTCCAGTACACATCTGGTATAACGGCTGGTAGGTCCAGTACACATCTGGTATAACGGCTGGTAGGTCCAGTACACATCTGGTATAACGGCTGGTAGGTCCAGTACACATCTGGTATAAAGGCTGGTAGGTCCAGTACACATCTGGTATAACGGCTGGTAGGTCCAGTACACATCTGGTATAACGGCTGGTAGGTCCAGTACACATCTGGTATAACGGCTGGTAGGTCCAGTACACATCTGGTATAACGGCTGGTAGGTCCAGTACACATCTGGTATAACGGCTGGTAGGTCCAGTACACATCTGGTATAACGGCTGGTAGGTCCAGTACACATCTGGTATAACGGCTGGTAGGTCCAGTACACATCTGGTATAACGGCTGGTAGGTCCAGTACACATCTGGTATAACGGCTGGTAGGTCCAGTACACATCTGGTATAACGGCTGGTAGGTCCAGTACACATCTGGTATAAAGGCTGGTAGGTCCAGTACACATCTGGTATAAAGGCTGGTAGGTCCAGTACACATCTGGTATAACGGCTGGTAGGTCCAGTACACATCTGGTATTACGGCTGGTAGGTCCAGTACACATATGGTATAACGGCTGGTAGTTCCAGTACACATCTGGTATAACGGCTGGTAGGTCCAGTACACATCTGGTATAACGGCTGGTAGGTCCAGTACACATCTGGTATAACGGCTGGTAGGTCCAGTACACATCTGGTATAACGGCTGGTAGGTCCAGTACACATCTGGTATAACGGCTGGTAGGTCCAGTACACATCTGGTATAACGGCTGGTAGGTCCAGTACACATCAGGTATAACGGCTGGTAGGTCCAGTACACATCTGGTATAACGGCTGGTAGGTCCAGTACACATCAGGTATAACGGCTGGTAGGTCCAGTACACATCTGGTATAACGGCTGGTAGGTCCAGTACACATCTGGTATAACGGCTGGTAGGTCCAGTACACATCTGGTATAACGGCTGGTAGGTCCAGTACACATCTGGTATAACGGCTGGTAGGTCCAGTACACATCTGGTATAACGGCTGGTAGGTCCAGTACACATCTGGTATAACGGCTGGTAGGTCCAGTACACATCAGGTATAACGGCTGGTAGGTCCAGTACACATCTGGTATAATGTAATTGTTGGTGTTTATTATGTTTGATAGGTCATCTTTATAAATAACAATTTGTCCTGTGTTTTTATTTATTTCCCCTTTATTTAACCAGGTAGGCTAGTTGAGAACAAGTCCTTTATTTAACCAGGTAGGCTAGTTGAGAACAAGTCCTTTATTTAACCAGGTAGGCTAGTTGAGAACAAGTCCTTTATTTAACCAGGTAGGTTAGTTGAGAACAAGTCCTTTATTTAACCAGGTAGGCTAGTTGAGAACAAGTCCTTTATTTAACCAGGTAGGCCAGTTGAGAACAAGTCCTTTATTTAACCAGGTAGGCTAGTTGAGAACAAGTTCTCGTTTACAACTGCGACCTGGCCAAGATTAAGCAAAGCAGTGCGACAGAAACAACAACACAGAGTTACAAATAAACAAACGTACAGTCAATAATACTATAGGAAAATCTATGTACAGTGTGTGCAAATGTAGGGAGGTAAGGCAATAAATAGGCCATTGAGGCGAAATAATTACAATTTAGCATTAACACTGGAGTGATAGATATGCAGATGATGATGTGCAAGTAGAGATACTGGGGTGCAAAAGAGCAAGAGGATAAATAACAATATGGGGATGAGGTAGTTGGGTGGGCTATTTCCAGATGGGCTGTGTACAGGTACAATGATCGGTAAGCTGCTCTGACAGCTGATGTTTAAAGTTAGAGAGGGAGATATAAGTCTCCAGCTTCATTGATTTTTGCAATTTGTTCCAGTCATTGGCAGCAGAGAACTGGAAGGAAAGGCAGGCAAAGAGGTGTTGACTTTGGGGGTGACCAGTGAAAAATACCTGCTGGAGCGCGTGCTACTGGTGGGTGTTGCCATGTTGACCAGTGAACTGAGTTAAAGGCGGGGCTTTACCTAGCAAAGACTTATAGATGACCTGGAGCCAGTGAGTTTGGCGACGAATATGTAGCGAGGGCCAGCCAACGAGATCATACAGGTCGCAGTGGTGGGTAGTATATGGGGCTTTGGTGACAAAACGGATGGCACTGTGATAGACTGCATCCAGTTTGCTGAGTAGAGTGTTGGAGGCTATTTCGTAAATGACATCGCCGAAGTCGAGGATCGGCAGGATAGTTAGTTTTACGAGGGTATGTTTGGCAGCATGAGTGAAGGTTGCTTTGTTGCGACTAGGAAGCCGATTCTAGATTTAATTTTGGATTGGAGATGCTTAATGTGAGAGTTTACAGTCTAACCAGACACCTAGGTATTTGAAGTTGTCCACATATGCTAAGTCAGAACCATCCAGAGTAGTGATGCTAGTCGGGCGGGCAGGTGTGGGCAGCAATCGGTTGAATAGCATGCATTTAGTTTTACTAGCGTCTAAAAGCAGTTGGAGGTCACAGAAGGAGAGTTGTATGGCATTGAAGCTTGTTTGGAGGTTTGTTAACACAGTGTCCAAAGATGGGCCAGATGTATACAGAATGGTGTCGTCTGCGTAGAGGTGGATCAGAGGATCACCAGCAGCAAGAGCGACATCATTGATATATACAGAGAAAAGAGTCGTCCTGAGAATTGAACCCTGTGGTACCCCCATAGAGCCTGCCAGAGTTCCAGACAACAGGCCCTCCGATTTGACACACTGAACTCTGTCTGAGAAGTAGTTGGTGAATCAGGCGAGGCAGTCATTAGAGAAACCAAGGCTGTTGAGTCTGCCGATAAGAATGTTGTGATTGACAGAGTCGAAAGTCTTGGCCAGGTCGATGAAGACGGCTGCACAGTACTGCCTTTTATTGATGGCGGTTATGATATTGTTTAGGACCTTGAGCATGGCTGAGGTGCACCCATGACCAGCTCAGAAACCAGATTGCATAGTGGAGAAGGTACGGTGGGATTCAAAATGGTCGGTGACCTGTTTGTTAACTTGGCTTTCGAAGACTTTAGAAAGGCAGGGCAGGATGGATATAGGTCTTTAACAATTTGGGTCTAGAGTGTCTCCCCCTTTGAAGAGGGGGGGGATGACCGAGGAAGCTCTCCAACCTTTAGGAATCTCAGACGATACGAAAGAGAGGTTGAACAGGCTAGTAATAGGGGTTGCAACAATTTCGGCAGATCATTTTAGAAAGAGAGGGTCCAGATTGTCTAGCCCGGCTGATTTGTAGGGATCCAGATTTTGCAGCTCTTTCAGAACATCAGCTGTCTGGATTTGGGTGAAGGAGAAGGGGGGGGGGCTTGGGCAAGTTGCTGCAGGGGGTGCAGAGCTGTAGACCGAGGTAGGGGTAGCCAGGTGAAAAGCATGGCCAGCCGTAGAGAAATGCTTATTGATTTATCGGTGGTGACAGTGTTTCCTAGCATCAGTGCAGTGGGCAGCTGGGAGGAGGTGCTCTTATTCTCCATGGACTTTACAGTGTCCCAAAACGTTTTGGAATTAGTGCTACAAGATGTAAATTTCTGTTTGAAAAAGCTAGCCTTAGCTTTCCTAACGGACTGTGTATATTGGTTCCTGACTTCCCTGAAAAGTTGCATGTGACAAATAACATTTGATTTGGATTATTACTACACAGGTCATACAAAGTTAGCAAGCTAGCTAACAGTACACTTACACTTAGCCAGCCAGCTAATGTTAGTGAGCTAGCTAACAGTACACTTAGCCAGCCAGCTAACGTTAGTGAGCTAGCTAACAGTACACTTAGCCAGCAAGCTAACGTTAGCGAGCTAGCTAAAAGTACACTTAGCCAGCCAGCTAACGTTAGCGAGCTCGCTAACAGTACACTTAGCCAGCCAGCTAACGTTAGCGAGCTAGCTAACAGTACACTTAGCCAGCCAGCTAACGTTAGCGAGCTAGCTAACAGTACACTTTAACTTGAAATGAAAATGACTTTCTGACTAAATTAGAAACGTGTAATATCTGAAAATGTAGCTACAGTAACTAGACTATCTTACCTGTATACATGGCTAGACACTTCTCTCTCGCTGTCACGGATGCCACGGTCAATCAGCTCTTTGAAATCCAGTTTCAACTGTTCAGAGCTGCCCTTCATAATGTCATTAAAACCCACATGAACTACGATAGAATCCATTTCCATGTCCTTGCGTGGTACATTCGGGAGCAGCTTTCTAACGTCATTTACTCGAGCTCCAGGATGGGACATTGTTCCTGGTGCAAAAACAGTCACATTTCTTACCATGGAGCTGCCCAAAATCATGGCTGGCGAGAAAGATGAGGAAATCCACCCACTCCCACCCTTCACAGGATTCGGAGAACCCTAAAAGGACGGGTGAGAGGCAGGATAACTTGAGTCCGTAGCTCCCGGTGTCTGGTGCAGGCCTCCGACAGATGGAGAAGCCCCGCTCGATCCAGAGCAGGGACGGAAGGTTGCCCACGTCAACTTAGAAATCGTAGGAAAAGGCGCTGCGGCCGCAGACACAGGTACCCCCACCGACGAAGGTGCAGGAAGATCAGGCTCCAGGATGGCTAAACTTTTTGTTGTTTGTATCCGCTTCGGTCTTCTCGTTGGGAGTGTAGACTGCTTTGAGGGAGGCCACTGACTTCGGCTTCCACAGCTCGTGACAAGTGACCATCTTTGATTGCCATGTTCCTCTGGCTGTGCTCCTTCGACTCCGCTATCAGATGGGGGAGCTCCGGGCAACACCGGCTAGTCGGATAATGACAAACGACAAGGCAGAGATGCATCCGACATGCGCGAACGCTGTCTAGCCACCGGCGTAGAAAAGGTAAACATTCCTCTCTGCGTTTACGTAGGCTGGTGACCTGCGTGATCAAGAGAGCCACCTCAAGACTATAATCCTCAGCAAGTAAACAATTGCCGCAATGGAACTCCGAGTGGTCTGGTTTGTCCTGAAACAAAGTGTAGTAGATACAGCTCCTACAGCACTGGAACACAGTGGTCTGGTTTGTCCTGAAACAGATCGTAGAAGATACAGCACTGGAACACAGTGGTCTGGTTTGTCCTGAAACAGATCGTAGTAGATACAGCTCCTACAGCACTGGAACACAGTGGTCTGGTTTGTCCTGAAACACCAGTAGGATAGCTTCAGCTCCTACAGCACTGGAACACAGTGGTCTGGTTTGTCCTGAAACAGATCGTAGTAGATACAGCTCCTACAGCACTGGAACACAGTGGTCTGGTTTGTCCTGAAACAGATCGTAGTAGATACAGCTCCTACAGCACTGGAACACAGTGGTCTGGTTTGTCCAGAAACAGATCGTAGTACATTCAGCTCCTACAGCTCTGGAACACAGTGGTCTGGTTTGTCCTGAAACAGATCATAGTAGATACAGCTCCTACAGCACTGGAACACAGTGGTCTGGTTTGTCCTGAAACAGTGGGTGATAGCTTCAGCTCCTACAGCACTGGAACACAGTGGTCTGGTTTGTCCTGAAACAGATCGTAGTAGATACAGCTCCTACAGCTCTGGAACACAGTGGTCTGGTTTGTCCTGAAACAGTGGGTGATAGCTTCAGCTCCTACAGCTCTGGAACACAGTGGTCTGGTTTGTCCTGAAACAGTGGGTGATAGCTTCAGCTCCTACAGCTCTGGAACACAGTGGTCTGGTTTGTCCTGAAACAGATCGTAGTAGATACAGCTCCTACAGCACTGGAACACAGTGGTCTGGTTTGTCCTGAAACAGTGGGTGATAGCTTCAGCTCCTACAGCTCTGGAACACAGTGGTCTGGTTTGTCCTGAAACAGATCGTAGTAGATACAGCTCCTACAGCACTGGAACACAGTGGTCTGGTTTGTCCTGAAACAGTGGGTGATAGCTTCAGCTCCTACAGCTCTGGAACACAGTGGTCTGGTTTGTCCTGAAACAGATCGTAGTAGATACAGCTCCTACAGCACTGGAACACAGTGGTCTGGTTTGTCCTGAAACAGTGGGTGATAGCTTCAGCTCCTACAGCTCTGGAACACAGTGGTCTGGTTTGTCCTGAAACAGATCGTAGTAGATACAGCTCCTACAGCACTGGAACACAGTGGTCTGGTTTGTCCTGAAACAGATCGTAGTAGATACAGCTCCTACAGCTCTGGAACACAGTGGACTGGTTTGTCCTGAAACAGATCGTAGTAGATACAGCTCCTACAGCACTGGAACACAGTGGTCTGGTTTGTCCTGAAACAGTGGGTGATAGCTTCAGCTCCTACAGCTCTGGAACACAGTGGTCTGGTTTGTCCTGAAACAGTGGGTGATAGATACAGCTCCTACAGCACTGGAACACAGTGGTCTGGTTTGTCCTGAAACAGATCGTAGTAGATACAGCTCCTACAGCACTGGAACACAGTGGTCTGGTTTGTCCTGAAACAGTGGGTGATAGCTTCAGCTCCTACAGCACTGGAACACTTTGGTCTGGTTTGTTCTGAAACAGTGGGTGATAGCTTCAGCTCCTACAGCTCTGGAACACAGTGGTCTGGTTTGTCCTGAAACAGATCGTGTGATACAGCTCCTACAGCACTGGAACACAGTGGTCTGGTTTGTCCTGAAACAGTGGGTGATAGCTTCAGCTCCTACAGCTCTGGAACACATTGGTCTGGTTTGTTCTGAAACAGTGGGTGATAGCTTCAGCTCCTACAGCTCTGGAACACAGTGGTCTGGTTTGTCCTGAAACAGATCGTAGTAGATACAGCTCCTACAGCACTGGAACACAGTGGTCTGGTTTGTCCTGAAACAGTGGGTGATAGATTCAGCTCCTACAGCTCTGGAACCGTTCATTTACCTCTCCAGATAAAGAGGGCTCCATTACAAAACTCATCTGGTACCAACTTAGTTAGCTTGATGGCTAACAGCTTAGCGTCTCTGTCAAGCAGGCTTCAACCTGTCTGTTAAGCGGGATTCCGGGACAATAAATAGCGGTCTTAGCTGTTAAAAGCTAATGAATCCACGTAAAAACAAACCAAGTGTTTCCAGCATACAGTGTTCAGCTGGCAACTCTGATGACGTCACTCCACAATTAGAGCCTTGCCTGTTGATTCTGTCTATATAAGATCCCACAGTTAACAGTGGATGTCAGAGCAAAAACCAAGCCATGAGGTCGAAGGAATTGTCCGTAGAGCTACGAGACAAGATTCTGTTGGCACAGATCTGGGGATGGGTACCAAAACATTTCTGCAGCATTGAAGGTCCCCAAGAACACAGTGCCCTCCATCACTCTTAAATGGAAGAAGTTTGGAACCACCAAGACTCTTCCTAGAGCTGGCCGCCCGGCCAAACTGAGCAATCGGGGGAGAAGGACCTTGGTCAGGGAGGTGACCAAGAACCCGATGGTCACTGACAGCGCTCCCAATGCAATTCTGACAGAGAGTGCAAAGCTGTCATCAAGGCAAAGGGTAACTACTTTGAGAAATCTCAAATATAAAACATATTTTGATTTGTTTGACTCTTTTTTGGTTACTACATGATTCCATATGTGTTATTTAATTATTCTACAACGTAGAAAATAGTAAAATAAAGAAAAACCCTGGAATGAGTAGCTGTGTCCAAACGTTTGACTGGTACCGTCCCGTATATATTTCTTACTTTATTTATACATTTAAGTTAATAAAGGATTTACAAAGACAACCTGTCAAACAATGAACAAACACCACAACAATCACCTGATGTGTACTGAACCGACCAGCCATAATAAAGTGCAATGAGTTATGATAAACTGTGTCCAAATGGTTTCAATAGTGGCAGCTGCATTTATTGTAGTCAATAACTGTCGAAAAAGGCTCAGTGCCATTATCCTCATAAGGTGAAGTATTGAAAACAGGGGTAGACAATCATTTTGACACCTATCCTTTGGAGAATTGTTTTTTATTACTTGTTAAAAATCTCTTTCTCTTAGACATTGGATTATGATTAAAAAAAATATATATACATATTTAATGAGCATACAGTATAGCTCAGTATTTGGTATTTAGTTATTTTATACAGTCTTTTTTTTATACAATCTTTATCAAGGGTGTCAATAATTTCGGACCCCCACTGTATATGTCCTAAAATATGCAGGGCCGGAGTGGCAATACGTACTTGCGGTAAGCACATTTGACGTTGTAGCCGGCGGCAGAGTTAAGAACAGGGATACCCAGAGCCTGGTAGACGGTCTTCCATACGGACCCGCTCTCAATCTGCTCAGGACACGACACAACAGGACACAGAGAAATAGAGACGTTAGAGATTGTGGTCGCCAATAAGTCACATGAGAACATTCACTAAGGACAAAGGCTGGTGAAAATCTACAAAATGGTTATGATCAGTGGAGTTGGGTACGCACATCATGGAAGCCTCCCAGTTTCTGCACCAGTCTGTAGAGCTTGAAGAGATCCAGGTTCCTGTAGCCCAGCACTGGTTTCTTGTTAATGGGGGTTCCTACATGAGGATAAACAATGTTTAGATGAAAACAGGTTCAGAAGTAGTGCACACACATCTAGCTACTTTCAGGTGCAAGGTACATAAAGTTTGTTCAAAACGTAACACTCAAACTAGTTTTGTCGCAATACCAGAATTTTTACTTCGATACCAATACCAGGTTTAGTATCATGATGCTAAATACCGAAACGATACTCAAATCTAAAACAATACTCACATCTAAAACAATACTCACATCTAAAACAATACTCACATCTAAAACAATACTCACATCTAAAACAATACTCACATCTAAAATGATACCACAGCAAAAAAAAGAAAGCTTATTAGCTAGTCACAGAATAATCCTTTTTTTAAACAATTTGTTGATAACTGGTGGAACTAAAATAACAAATAGAAAATCTTCTATTCTATATTCAATTTCTTAAAACACCATGTTGAATAACAGAAGAATATCTTCAATATTCCCTTTGCAAAACCATATCTGAGACTCAGAGCAGACATCATTTTACAATTACACTTAAACTGTTTTAAAATTCTATTTGATACATAGAGTTAATTTGCTCATCTATGGCCTGAATATTGGGTCAAAAGACATTCATTAGAGCTATGACTCATTACTCATTCCAGCTAAATAATTGAATGTAATAAATTAATAGCTTAGTTCCAAAACGACATAAAAATACTGAAGTTAATTTCTGAAGCTTCTACATTGCAATAGTCTACACACCATAGAAATACAACAGATTTCATACAGCATACTGCGATTCATCAGTCTGCATTTCAACTCCCAGAGTGCAATGCTCCACCCAGGGCTTCTGGCTGGCTAGTGTTAGCAAGCCCAGACAAACGTGAAGTAGTCTGAATATATTGCTGTCAGTTATGACATGCTATAATTGCTCTTATGAATGTTATGCTGAATGTATGTTAATTTCATTGTCACAACAAAAAAAAATCAAATTTAATTGCTAGTAGAATAACGTTACAATGCAAATGTCATGTTATGTCATTTTGGAACTAAACCTCTCTTCCTCTGCTTCATAACACCTTTTAACACCATTTTCTCTCCTCTCGCTTGCTTCTCAAAAGTGGCTTATGCTGTGCCAGCTGCATGAGCAAATAGCCTGGCTGGCTTACTACTGTCCCCTAGAGAAGACAAGTAGCCTGGCTAGCTTACTACTGTCCCCTAGAGAAGACAAGTAGCCTGGCTAGCTTACTACTGTCCCCTAGAGAAGACAAGTAGCCTGGCTAGCTTACTACTGCCCCTTAGAGAAGACAAGTAGCCTGGCTAGCTTACTACTGTCCCCTAGAGAAGACAAGTAGCCTGGCTAGCTTACTACTGTCCCCTAGAGAAGACAAGTAGCCTGGCTAGCTTACTACTGCCCCTTAGAGAAGACAAGTAGCCTGGCTAGCTTACTACTGCCCCCTAGAGAAGACAAGTAGCCTGGCTGGCTTACTACTGTCCCCTAGAGAAGACAAGTAGCCTGGCTAGCTTACTACTGCCCCCTAGAGAAGACAAGTAGCCTGGCTAGCTTACTACTGCCCCTTAGAGAAGACAAGTAGCCTGGCTAGCTTACTACTGCCCCTTAGAGAAGACAAGTAGCCTGGCTAGCTTACTACTGCCCCCTAGAGAAGACAAGTAGCCTGGCTAGCTTACTACTGCCCCCTAGAGAAGACAAGTAGCCTGGCTAGCTTACTACTGCCCCCTAGAGAAGACAAGTAGCCTGGCTAGCTTACTACTGCCCCCTAGAGAAGACAAGTAGCCTGGCTAGCTTACTACTGCCCCCTAGAGAAGACAAGTAGCCTGGCTAGCTTACTACTGCCCCCTAGAGAAGACAAGTAGCCTGGCTAGCTTACTACTGCCCCCTAGAGAAGACAAGTAGCCTGGCTAGCTTACTACTGCCCCCTAGAGAAGACAAGTAGCCTGGCTAGCTTACTACTGCCCCCAGAGAAGACAAGTAGCCTGGCTAGCTTACTACTGCCCCCTAGAGAAGACAAGTAGCCTGGCTAGCTTACTACTGCCCCCTAGAGAATACAAGTAGCCTGGCTAGCTTACTGCCCCCTAGAGAAGACATGTAGCCTGGCTAGCTTACTACTGCCCCCTTGAGAAGATTCAGACAAATTACTAGACTGACTCGATCCTCTCAAGACACAATTGACAGAAGTAGTGAAAGTAACAAATTGTAATGGCTATCTGTTTTTCATGTTGTAGTATCAGAAAGGTAGTGAAGTTGCAGTACACCATGTAACACTACAGTAAACAGAGGGGAGCATTCAGCTCTGTGGGAGGAGGCAGGAGTTGGGATTGATCTTAAAGAGTGTGTCTCACCTCTGTCCTCCATGAACTTGTACAGCTGCTGCAAGAAATTCTCTCTCTCCTCGGGGAAGGGCTCCACTTCCTCCTGCACACAGGAACAGGAAATTACAACACAGATGACCTTGACTCCTATAATAATAATAATAATTCATAATTTTGGTGGTGTGCTTATATTTTCCTGTTACACACAAGTGTGAAATGGAAATGTGTTTTCTGCATATCCCAACTCCCCCTGAGACACCCGCAGGGATTGGGGTCACAGCCAAGGTCACCGCTTGTAGAGCGCCCCTGGAGCGATTAAGGTTAAGTGCCTTGTTCAAGGGCACAGCAACAGATTTTTCACCTTGTCGGCTCCGGTATTCGAACCAGCGACCTTACAAGACACGCTCTAACCTCGAGGTTACCTGCCGCCCTGAAAGGGGTGTGTCACATTCATGCCCTGGACAATTTAAAATTCCTTCCAACATCATGTGAAAAGAAAAGGGTCCTAGAATGAGATTTTATGCCGTCCTGTGGCTTACAATTATTTATTTATTAACTTTACATGTCGTTAAATGTCCATGTTTATTTTGTATTTATTTTACCTTTTATTTCACTAGGCAAGTCAGTTAAGAACAAATTCTTATTTACAATGACGGCCTAGGAACGGTGGGGTTAACTGCCTTGTTCAGGAGCAGAATGACAGATTTTTACCTTGTCAGCTCGGGGATTCGAACTTGCAACCTTTCAGTTACTAGTCCAACCTCTAACCACAATGCTACCTGCCTCCTCTAACCACTAGGCTACCTGCTGGTTACTAGTCCAACGCTCTAACCACTAGGCTACCTGCCTCCTCTAACCACTAGGCTACCTGCCTCCTCTAACCACTAGGCTACCTGCTGGTTACTAGTCCAACGCTCTAACCACTAGGCTACCTGCCGCAGCCTCAAAAATGTTGTTAAATGTTCATGTCTTTTAGCAGCCAGAGGTCAATACAAACTGACGCTTTTCAGCGACAACCTTCGTCAGCGTGAATTATTAGCCAGCAGGATAAAGACTGAATAATATGACCATGAATACCTCCTCTTCTTCACTGGCGTCTTCCTCCTGTTCTTCCTCATCATCATCATCGTCATCATCTTCCTCACTGCTGGAACTCTCGTCCTTCACCTCTGTCCTCCAGGAGCTGGGCACTGCTGCCTGATGCACGAACTCCAGAGCCTCATCCAGCGCTGACACACACACACACACACACACACACACACACACACACACACACACACACACACACACACACACACACACACACACACACACACACACACACACACACACACACACACACACACACACACACACACCGCACACACACACACACCGGACACACACACACACCGGACACACACACCGCACACACACACACCGCACACACACCGGACACACACACACACACACCGGACACACACACACACACACACACGCACACGCACACGCACACACACACACACACACACACACACACACCGGACACACACACACCGGACACACACACACACACACCGGACACACACACACACACACACACACACCACATTGAGGGCCACTGACCTCCATAATACATACAGGGCATTCAGAAAGTATTCCGACCCCTTTCCTTTTTCCACATTTTGTTACGCTACAGCCCTATTCTAAAATGGATTCAATGCCTTATTTACATAAGTATTCAGACCCTTTGCTATGAGACTCGAAATGGAGCTCAGGAGCATCCTGTTTCCATTGATCATCCTTGAGATGTTTCTACGTCTTGATTGGAGTCCACCTGTGGTAAATTCAATTGTTTTTAGCATGATTTGGGAAGGCACACACCTGTCTATATAAGGTCCCTCAGTTAACAGTGCATGTCAGAGCAAAAACCAAGCCCTGAGGTCGAAGGAATTGTCTGTAGAGCACCGAGACAGGATTCTGTTGGCACAGATCTGGGGAAGGGTAGCAAAACATTTCTGCAGCATTGAAGGTCCCCAGGAACACAGTGGCCTCCATCATTCTTAAATGGAAGAAGTTTGGAACCACCAAGACTCTTCCTAGAGCTGGCCGCCCGGCCAAACTGAGCAATCGGGGGAGAAGGACCTTGGTCAGGGAGGTGACCAAGAACCTGATGGTCACGCTGACAGAGCTCCAGAGCTCCTCTGTGGAGATGGGAGAACCTTCCAGAAGGACAACCATCTCTGCAGCACTCCACCAATCAGGCCTTTATGGTAGAGTGGCAGAATGGAAGCCACTCCTCAGTAAAAGGCACACGACAGCCCGCTTTGGGTTTGCCAAAAGGCACCTAAAGGACTCTCAGACCACGAGAAACAAGATTCTCTGGTCTGATGAAACCAATATTGAACTCTTTGGCCTGAATGCCAAGCGTCACGTCTGGAGGAAACCTGGCACCATCCCTACGGTGAAGCATGGTGGTGGCAGCATCTTGCTGTGGGGATGTTTTTCAGCAGCAGGATCGAGGCAAAGATGAACGGAGCAAAGTACAGAGAGGTCCTTGATGAAAACCTGCTCCAGAGCGCTCTGGACCTCAGACTGGGGCGAAGGTTCACCTTCCAACAGGACAGTGACCTTAAGCACACAGCCAAGACAATGAAGAAGTGGCTTAGGGACAAGTCTCAGAATGTCCTTGAGTGGCCCAGCCAGAGCCCGGACTTAAACCAGATCGAACATCTCTGGAGAGACCTGAAAATAGCTGTGCAGTGATGCTCCCCATTCAACCTGACAGAGCTTGAGAGAATACTTCCAAATGCACTGTACGTCCCTCACAGATTATTACCTCCATAATACATATGCCCCTCCCAGATTATTACCACCATGTCCCTCACAGATTATTACCTCCATAATACATATGCCCCTCACAGATTATTACCACCATAATACATATGTCCCTCACAGATTATTACCTCCATAATACATATGCCCCTCACAGATTATTACCACCATGCCCCTCACAGATTATTACCACCATGCCTCTCACAGATTATTACCACCATGCCTCTCACAGATTATTACCTCCATAATACATATGCCCCTCACAGATTATTACCTCCATATGCCCCTCACAGATTATTACCACCATGCCCCCTCACAGATTATTACCTCCATAATACAGGGTAAGAAAATGTCAGTTCAAGGAAGGAAATGACATCATGACCCGGCCCGTGATCACAAAGCATCTCAGGCTAGGAGTGCTGCTGATCTACAGTCAGTTTAGATAATGAACAAGACTACATGGTCTGACAGAGAGGCCCTAAACATCACTCCTACTCTAAAACACATTATGAATACACGGACCCTGGTGAATCAGTCTGTCTATGCTAGAGGAAGACATCCCTCCTCTTCTCTCTTCATCCTCCTGCTCTTCCCCTCTCCTCCTCCTCCCCTCCGCAGGGGTGAACACAGACAGACAGTGATATCTCACCTGGCTTGAGCCCTACATCAGCTTTAGGAGGAGAGTCTGTGTCCATCACTCTCACGTCCTTCCTCAGCACAGTGTTACTGAAAAAGAGACACAACCTTCAGTCAAAATCAACAACACAAACTAAAAGTGTCAAATGTAACCGTTTGCACAGAGAACTCGGACTCTGAACAGCTAGAGGGGGTTAGTTAGGGGGGTTGAGAGGGGTTAGGGGGGTTGAGAGGGGGTTAGGGGGGTTGAGAGGGGGTTAGGGGGTTGATGGAGAGGGGGTTGGTTAGGGGGTTGAGAGGGGGTTAGGGGGGTTGAGAGGGGGTTAGTTAGGGGTGATGGAGAGGGGGTTGAGAGGGGGTTAGGGGGGTTGAGAGGGGGTTAGTTAGGGGTGATGGAGAGGGGGTTGGTTAGGGTTGGTTAGGGGGTTGAGAGGGGGTTAGTTAGGGGTGACGGAGAGGGGATAGTTAGGGGGGTTGAGAGGGGGTTAGTTAGGAGGGTTGAGAGGGGGTTAGTTAGGGGTGATGGAGAGGGGGTTGGTTAGGGGGGTTGAGAGGGGGTTAGGGGGTTGAGAGGGGGTTAGTTAGGGGGTGACGGAGAGGGGATAGTTAGGGGGGTTGAGAGGGGGTTAGGGGGGTTGAGAGGGGGTTAGTTAGGGGTGATGGAGAGGGGGTTGGTTAGGGGGTTGAGAGGGGGTTGGTTAGGGGGGTTGAGAGGGGGTTAGGGGGGTTGAGAGGGGGTTAGTTAGGGGTGATGGAGAGGGGGTTGGTTAGGGTTGGTTAGGGGGTTGAGAGGGGGTTGGTTAGGGGGGTTGAGAGGGGGTTAGTTAGGGGTGGCGGAGAGGGGATAGTTAGGGGGGTTGAGAGGGGGTTAGTTAGGGGGGTTGAGAGGGGGTTGGTTAGGGGGTTGAGAGGGGGTTAGTTAGGGGGGTTGAAGGAGGTTGAGAGGGGGTTAGTTAGGGGGGATGAGAGGGGGTTGGTTAAGGGGGATGAGAGGGGGTTGGTTAGGGGGGTTGAGAGGGGGTTAGTTAGGGGTGATGAGAGGGGGTTAGTTAAGGGGGATGAGAGGGGGTTGGTTAGGGGGGTTGAGAGGGGGTTAGTTAGGGGTGATGAGAGGGGGTTAGGTAGGGGGGTTGAGAGGGGGTTGGTTAGGGGGGTTGAGAGGGGGTTAGTTAGGGGTGACGGAGAGGGGGTTAGTTGGGGGGTTGAGAGGGGGTTAGTTAAGGGGGTTGAGAGGGGGTTGGTTAGGGGGGTTGAGAGGGGGTTGGTTGGTGGGTTGAGAGGGGGTTAGTTGGGGGGTTGAGAGGGGGTTAGTTAGGGGGTTGAGAGGGGGTTGGTTGGGGGGTTGAGAGGGGGTTAGTTAGGGGGGTTGAGAGGGGGTTGGTTGGGGGGTTGAGAGGGGGTTAGTTAGGGGTGACGCAGAGGGGGTTTGAGAATAAGGATAATGGGAACAAAAATACATGTTTAATATGCAGTTGAAGACTAGAGAGTCTTAATATTGATCTGGCATGTTTTACTATCATTGATCTGGTACTGGTCTGTTCTACTAGTATTGATCTGGTACTGGTCCGTTCTACTATCATTGATCTGGTACTGGTCCGTTCTACTATCATTGATCTGGTACTGGTCCGTTCTACTATCATTGATCTGGTACTGGTCTGTTCTACTAGTATTGATCTGGTACTGGTCCGTTCTACTATCATTGATCTGGTACTGGTCCGTTCTACTATCATTGATCTGGTACTGGTCTGTTCTACTAGTATTGATCTGGTACTGGTCCGTTCTACTAGTATTGATCTGGTACTGGTCCGTTCTACTATCATTGTACTGTATACATGGGTGTCCGAGCTGTGTGCCAGAACCCCCTGTACATAGCCTCGGTACCCCCTGTATGTAGCCTCGGTACCCCCTGTATATAGCCTCGGTACCCCCTGTATATAGCCTCGGTACCCCCTGTACCCCCTGTATATAGCCTCGGTACCCCCTGTATATAGCATCGGTACCCCCTGTACCCCCTGTATATAGACTCGGTACCCCCTGTATATAGCCTCGGTACCCCCTGTATATAGCCTCGGTACCCCCTGTACCCCCTGTATATAGACTCGGTACCCCCTGTATATAGCCTCGGTACCCCCTGTATATAGCATCGGTACCCCCTGTATATAGACTCGGTACCCCCTGTATGTAGCCTCGGTACCCCCTGTATATAGCCTCGGTACCCCCTGTATATAGCCTCGGTACCCCCTGTATGTAGCCTCGGTACCCCCTGTATATAGCCTCGGTACCCCCTGTATATAGCATCGGTACCCCCTGTACCCCCTGTATGTAGCCTCGGTACCCCCTGTATGTAGCCTCGGTACCCCCTGTATATAGCCTCGGTACCCCCTGTTTGTAGCCTCGGTACCCCCTGTATATAGCCTCTAGCCTGGGTACCCCCTGTATATAGCATCGGTACCCCCTGTATATAGCATCGGTACCCCCTGTACCCACAGTATATAGCCTCGGTACCCCCTGTATATAGACTCGGTACCCCCTGTATATAGCCTCTAGCCTGGGTACCCCCTGTATATAGCATCGGTACCCCCTGTATATAGCCTCGGTACCCCCTGTTTGTAGCCTCGGTACCCCCTGTATATAGCCTCTAGCCTGGGTACCCCCTGTATATAGCATCGGTACCCCCTGTATATAGCCTCGGTACCCCCTGTATATAGCCTCGGTACCCCCTGTATATAGCCTCTAGCCTGGGTAGCCCCTGTATATAGCCTCTAGCCTGGGTACCCCCTGTATATAGCATCGGTACCCCCTGTATATAGCCTCGGTACCCCCTGTATATAGCCTCGGTACCCCCTGTATATAGACTCGGTACCCCCTGTATATAGCCTCTAGCCTGGGTACCCCCTGTATATAGCATCGGTACCCCCTGTATATAGCCTCGGTACCCCCTGTTTGTAGCCTCGGTACCCCCTGTATATAGCCTCTAGCCTGGGTACCCCCTGTATATAGCATCGGTACCCCCTGTATATAGCCTCGGTACCCCCTGTATGTAGCCTCGGTACCCCCTGTATATAGCATCGGTACCCCCTGTATATAGACTCGGTACCCCCTGTACCCCCTGTATATAGCATCGGTACCCCCTGTATATAGCATCGGTACCCCCTGTATATAGCCTCGGTACCCCCTGTATATAGCCTCGGTACCCCCTGTACCCCCTGTATATAGCATCGGTACCCCCTGTACCCCCTGTATATAGCATCGGTACCCCCTGTACCCCCTGTATATAGCATCGGTACCCCCTGTATATAGCCTCTAGCCTGGGTACCCCCTGTATATAGCATCGGTACCCCCTGTATGTAGACTCGGTACCCCCTGTATATAGCATCGGTACCCCCTGTATATAGCCTCGGTACCCCCTGTATATAGCATCGGTACCCCCTGTACCCCCTGTATATAGCATCGGTACCCCCTGTATATAGCCTCTAGCCTGGGTACCCCCTGTATATAGCATCGGTACCCCTGTATGTAGACTCGGTACCCCCTGTATATAGCATCGGTACCCCCTGTATATAGCCTCGGTACCCCCTGTATATAGCATCGGTACCCCCTGTATATAGCATCGGTACCCCCTGTATATAGCATCGGTACCCCCTGTATATAGACTCGGTACCCCCTGTATGTAGCCTCGGTACCCCCTGTATATAGCATCGGTACCCCCTCTGTACCCCCTGTATGTAGCATCGGTACCCCCTGTATATAGCCTGGGTAGCCCCTGTATATAGCATCGGTACCCCCTGTATATAGCCTCGGTACCCCCTGTATATAGCATCGGTACCCCCTGTATATAGCCTCGGTACCCCCTGTACCCCCTGTATATAGCATCGGTACCCCCTGTACCCCCTGTATATAGCATCGGTAGCCTCGGTACCCCCTGTATATAGCCTCGGTACCCCCTGTATATAGCCTCGGTACCCCCTGTATATAGCATCGGTACCCCCTGTATATAGCATCGGTACCCCCTGTATATAGCATCGGTACCCCCTGTATATAGACTCGGTACCCCCTGTATATAGACTCGGTACCCCCTGTATGTAGCCTCGGTACCCCCTGTATATAGCATCGGTACCCCCTCTGTACCCCCTGTATGTAGCATCGGTACCCCCTGTATATAGCCTGGGTAGCCCCTGTATATAGCATCGGTACCCCCTGTACCCCCTGTATATAGCATCGGTACCCCCTGTACCCCCTGTATATAGCCTCGGTACCCCCTGTATATAGCATCGGTACCCCCTGTATATAGCCTGGCAGACATATCAGTGTGGATGACGGATCACCACCTCAAGCTGAACCTCGGCAAGACGGAGCTGCTCTTCCTCCCGGGGAAGGACTGCCCGTTCCATGATCTCGCCATCACGGTTGACAACTCCCTTGTGTCCTCCTCCCAGAGTGCTAAGAGCCTTGGCGTGACCCTGGACAACACCCTGTCGTTCTCCGCTAACATCAAGGCGGTGACCCGATCCTGTAGGTTCATGCTCTACAACATTCGCAGAGTACGACCCTGCCTCACACAGGAAGCGGCGCAGGTCCTAATCCAGGCACTTGTCATCTCCCGTCTGGATTATTGCAACTCGCTGTTGGCTGGGCTCCCTGCCTGTGCCATTAAACCCCTACAACTCATCCAGAACGCCGCAGCCCGTCTGGTGTTCAACCTTCCCAAGTTCTCTCACGTCACCCCGCTCCTCCGCTCTCTCCACTGGCTTCCAGTCGAAGCTCGCATCTGCTACAAGACCATGGTGCTTGCCTACGGAGCTGTGAGGGGAACGGCACCTCCGTACCTTCAGGCTCTGATCAGGCCCTACACCCAAAGAAGGGCACTGCGTTCATCCACCTCTGGCCTGCTCGCCTCCCTACCTCTGAGGAAGCACAGTTCCCGCTCAGAACAGTCAAAACTGTTCGCTGCTCTGGCACCACAATGGTGGAACAAGCTCCCTCACGATGCCAGGACAGCGGAGTCAATCACCACCTTCCGGAGACACCTGAAACCCCACCTCTTCAAGGAATACCTGGGATAGGATAAAGTAATCCTTCTAACCCCCCCCCCTTAAAAGATTTAGATGCACTATTGTAAAGTGGTTGTTCCACTGGATATTATAAGGTGAATGCACCAATTTGTAAGTCGCTCTGGATAAGAGCGTCTGCTAAATGACTAAAATGTAAAAATAGCCTCGGTACCCCCTGTATATAGCATCGGTACCCCCTGTACCCCCTGTATATAGCATCGGTACCCCCTGTACCCCCTGTATATAGCCTCGGTACCCCCTGTACCCCCTGTATATAGCATCGGTACCCCCTGTACCCCCTGTACCCCCTGTATATAGCATCGGTACCCCCTGTACCCCCTGTATATAGCATCGGTACCCCCTGTATTTAGCCTCGGTACCCCCTGTATATAGCATCGGTACCCCCTGTATATAGCCTCGGTACCCCCTGTATGTAGCCTCGGTACCCCCTGTATATAGCATCGGTACCCCCTGTACCCCCTGTACCCCCTGTATATAGCATCGGTACCCCCTGTACCCCCTGTATATAGCATCGGTACCCCCTGTATATAGCCTCGGTACCCCCTGTATATAGCATCGGTACCCCCTGTATGTAGCCTCGGTACCCCCTGTATATAGCATCGGTACCCCCTGTACCCCCTGTATATAGCATCGGTACCCCCTGTACCCCCTGTATATAGCATCGGTACCCCCTGTACCCCCTGTATATAGCATCGGTACCCCCTGTATATAGCATCGGTACCCCCTGTACCCCCTGTATATAGCATCGGTACCCCCTGTACCCCCTGTATATAGCATCGGTACCCCCTGTATGTAGCATCGGTACCCCCTGTATATAGCATCGGTACCCCCTGTATATAGCATCGGTACCCCCTGTATATAGCCTCGGTACCCCCTGTATATAGCATCGGTACCCCCTGTATGTAGCATCGGTACCCCCTGTATATAGCATCGGTACCCCCTGTATGTAGCCTCGGTACCCCCTGTATGTAGCCTCGTTAGAGTCAAGTCATTTTCTTGTGTTACTTTTAGATTTATTCATTTTTTTAAAACTTTAGTTTATTTAGTAAATATTTTCTTAACTCTATGTCTTGAACTGTATTGTTGGTTAAGGGCTTGTAAGTAAAAATGTCACTGTTTATTTTTTTTTATTTCACCTTAATTTAACCAGCTAGACTAGTTGAGAACAAGTTCTCATTTACAACAGCGACCTGGCCAAGATAAAGCAAAGCAGTGCGACAACATACAACAACACAGAGTTACACATGGAGTAAAACAACAGAAATGTCCTAGTAAGATCACAGCATATCTGTGGTGTATAATAATAGTTTGCTTGGTCAATTCAAGTGAACTACCCCTCACTTCTCAAATACAACCAATACAACTGGCAACCCTAAATCTGTCCCAGTTTCTATTACAGATGCACCTGGCAACCCTAAATCTGTCCCAGTTTCTATTACAGAGGAACCTGGCAACCCTAAATCTGTCCAATCTGTTTCTATTACACAGAGGAACCTGGCAACCCTAAATCTGTCCCATCTGTTTCTATTACAGAGGAACCTGGCAACCCTAAATCTGTCCCAGTTTCTATTACAGAGGCACCTGGCAACCCTAAATCTGTCCCAGTTTCTATTACAGAGGCACCTGGCAACCCTAAATCTGTCCCAGTTTCTATTACAGAGGAACCTGGCAACCCTACATCTGTCCCATCTGTTTCTATTACAGAGGAACCTGGCAACCTAAATCTGTCCAATCTGTTTCTATTACACAGAGGAACCTGGCAACCTAAATCTGTCCCATCTGTTTCTATTACAGAGGAACCTGGCAACCTAAATCTGTCCCATCTGTTTCTATTACAGAGGAACCTGGCAACCTAAATCTGTCCAATCTGTTTCTATTACACAGATTAACCTGGCAACCCTAAATCTGTCCCAGTTTCTATTACACAGAGGAACCTGGCAACCCAAATCTGTCCCAGTTTCTAATACACACACCTGGCAACCCAAATCGGTCCTTGCATCAGTTCCAGCTAGGCAGGAGCAGCTGATAAGGAACTAGAGACAGTGACCTCAACGGCCTCCCCTGATCTAGACTCCAGCTGCTACAGTCAATTACAGCAGCTTCCACTTCCTTTCAGAATAATCATGTTCTCTCATCCCATCCTGCTGTCATCAGCTCTACCTGTCACCTCCCTGCCAGCCAGCCGCCTGCTAGCCACCTCCTAGCCAGCCAGCCAGCCGCCTGCTAGCCACCTGCCTGCCTGCTAGCTGCTGCCTGCTAGCTGCTGCCTGCTAGCTGCTGCCTGCTAGCTGCTGCCTGCCAGCCAGCCGCCTGCCAGCCAGCCGCCTGCTAGCCACCTCCTAGCTAGCCAGCCGCCTGCTAGCCACCTCCTAGCCAGCCAGCCGCCTGCTAGCCACCTCCTAGCCAGCCAGCCGCCTGCTAGCCACCTCCTAGCCAGCCAGCCAGCCGCCTGCTAGCCACCTGCCTGCCTGCTAGCTGCTGCCTGCTAGCTGCTGCCTGCTAGCTGCTGCCTGCCAGCCAGCCGCCTGCCAGCCAGCCGCCTGCTAGCCACCTCCTAGCCAGCCAGCCAGCCGCCTGCTAGCTGCTGCCTGCTAGCTGCTGCCTGCCAGCCAGCTGCCTGCTAGCTGCTGCCTGCTAGCTGCTGCCTGCTAGCTGCTGCCTGCTAGCTGCTGCCTGCCAGCCAGCCGCCTGCTAGCCAGCTGCTCTGACCACAGCTGATAAAGGCCCTCAACAGCCATTTCATATCACAGTAAATAGGTATTCAACTTGGACTGGGGGTGGGTCCAGGCCAACATTGTTCAGTTGTGTTGTTAGGAGAGCCATATATTTAACCGAAAATATTCGAATATCCACCCGAGGAAGGAAGATTGAGTCCTGGGATGTGTTCAGTGGGCGTGAAATGGAAAACATCCTAAAATAGAAAAGTGCTGGTCACACAGACGGGGTTTAGCTGAAACAGCGAAAACAATGCGCACGCTTCAAATGGGGCAGAAGTCTGTGTGTTGATGTGATTCAGGATCGCTACCAACAATGACACAAAGCTGCCTTGTGGGGAATCCTAGGTGCCTCATTCCAGATAGTTCTATTTTGTTCTTGAGACCATGTCTTGTTTTGAGGTGTTGTGACTGACGTGGCTAAAATCCACTAGCTAGCTAACTAACAACTGTACCGGATGTAACAGAGAGACAACAAGGGCTCATCTATTTAGGTTTCCAATAAACATCGGAGAGTAAATATCCAAACCAACCTGTCTATATGATTTAACTATCAGAACTAAAACCATGTCCACAGTGACCAGGAATGAGGTTGACCTGTGAGGTTGACCTGTGTTGTGGTTGAACTGTGAGGTTGACCTGTGAGGTTGACCTGTGAGGTTGAACTGTGAGGTTGACCTGTGAGGTTGACCTGTGAGGTTGACCTGTGTTGTGGTTGAACTGTGAGGTTGACCTGTGAGGTTGACCTGTGTTGTGGTTGAACTGTGAGGTTGAACTGTGATGTTGACCTCTGAGGTTGACCTGTGTTGTGGTTGAACTGTGAGGTTGACCTGTGTTGTGGTTGAACTGTCCTGTGAGGTTGACCTGTGTTGTGGTTGAACTGTGAGGTTGACCTGTGAGGTTGACCTGTGAGGTTGAACTGTGAGGTTGACCTGTGAGGTTGACCTGTGAGGTTGACCTGTGAGGTTGAACTGTGAGGTTGACCTGTGAGGTTGACCTGTGAGGTTGACCTGTGAGGTTGAACTGTGAGGTTGAACTGTGAGGTTGACCTGTGAGGTTGAACTGTGATGTTGACCTGTGAGGTTGAACTGTGAGGTTGAACTGTGAGGTTGACCTGTGAGGTTGACCTGTGAGGTTGACCTGTGAGGTTGAACTGTGAGGTTGACCTGTGAGGTTGACCTGTGAGGTTGACCTGTGAGGTTGAACTGTGAGGTTGACCTGTGAGGTTGACCTGTGAGGTTGACCTGTGAGGTTGACCTGTGAGGTTGACCTGTGAGGTTGAACTGTGAGGTTGAACTGTGAGGTTGACCTGTGAGGTTGACCTGTGAGGTTGAACTGTGAGGTTGACCTGTGAGGTTGACCTGTGAGGTTGAACTGTGAGGTTGACCTGTGAGGTTGACCTGTGAGGTTGAACTGTGAGGTTGACCTGTGAGGTTGACCTGTGAGGTTGACCTGTGAGGTTGACCTGTGAGGTTGAACTGTGAGGTTGACCTGTGAGGTTGACCTGTGAGGTTGACCTGTGAGGTTGAACTGTGAGGTTGACCTGTGTTGTGGTTGTTAGACACATTGAGTGTTTATCTTCTTCTTCTTCTTCAGTTTAACACTCCCTGAGTAGGCTGTTCGCTGACCAGCCCTCCCCCTCTCTCTGTTTGGGCTGCTTCGTGAGGTCTGTTCAAGCCACAATCACAATGCTCTTAGCCTGGGCTAAGGGAGAGTTTAGTCTGGGCTAACGGAGCGTTTAGTCTGGGCTAAGGGAGAGTTTAGTCTGGGCTAAGGGAGTGTTTAGTCTGGGCTAAGGGAGCGTTTAGTCTGGGCTAAGGGAGCGTTTAGTCTGGGCTAAGGGAGTGTTTAGTCTGGGCTAACGGAGCGTTTAGTCTGGGCTAAGGGAGTGTTTAGTCTGGGCTAGGGGAGCGTGGGAGCGTTTAGTCTGGGCTAAGGGAGCGTTTAGTCTGGGCTAAGGGAGCGTTTAGTCTGGGCTAAGGGAGAGTTTAGTCTGGGCTAAGGGAGCGTTTAGTCTGGGCTAAGGGAGTGTTTAGTCTGGGCTAAGGGAGTGTTTAGTCTGGGCTAAGGGAGAGTTTAGTCTGGGCTAACGGAGTGTTTAGTCTGGGCTAGGGGAGTGTTTAGTCTGGGCTAAGGGAGCGTTTAGTCTGGGCTAAGGGAGTGTTTAGTCTGGGCTAAGGGAGCGTGGGAGCGTTTAGTCTGGGCTAAGGGAGCGTTTAGTCTGGGCTAAGGGAGCGTTTAGTCTGGGCTAAGGGAGCGTTTAGTCTGGGCTAAGGGAGTGTTTAGTCTGGGCTAAGGGAGTGTTTAGTCTGGGCTAAGGGAGCGTTTAGTCTGGGCTAACGGAGCGTTTAGTCTGGGCTAACGGAGTGTTTAGTCTGGGCTAAGGGAGAGTTTAGTCTGGGCTAAGGGAGCGTTTAGTCTGGGCTAAGGGAGAGTTTAGTCTGGGCTAAGGGAGCGTTTAGTCTGGGCTAGGGGAGTGTTTAGTCTGGGCTAGGGGAGAGTTTAGCCATGGGCTAAGGGAGCGTTTAGCCATGGGCTAAGGGAGCGTTTAGTCTGGGCTAAGGGAGCGTTTAGTCTGGGCTAAGGGAGCGTTTAGTCTGGGCTAAGGGAGTGTTTAGTCTGGGCTAAGGGAGTGTTTAGTCTGGGCTAAGGGAGCGTTTAGTCTGGGCTAAGGGAGTGTTTAGTCTGGGCTAAGGGAGCGTGGGAGCGTTTAGTCTGGGCTAACGGAGCGTTTAGTCTGGGCTAACGGAGTGTTTAGTCTGGGCTAAGGGAGAGTTTAGTCTGGGCTAAGGGAGCGTTTAGTCTGGGCTAGGGGAGTGTTTAGTCTGGGCTAAGGGAGAGTTTAGTCTGGGCTAAGGGAGCGTTTAGTCTGGGCTAAGGGAGCGTTTAGTCTGGGCTAAGCGATGGCTAGCTGGCCCAGTTCTGGAGCAGGGTTAGCACTGAATTTCAGGGCTAGTCAATCACAGTTCAGTTGTTGCCTAATTTGTATATTATACTCCGGGAAAGTGACCGTTGGTTTCAGTTAACCCTGCTAGTGTGAACACAGGCTAAGCTAGCCTGAGGCTAAAGATAGCCCGGGGCTAATGAGAATGCAGTGTGAAAAGCTACATTAACCGTCTCACCATTCAGACACCACTCTCCCTGTCAGTGACATTTCCTGGGCTTTCTGTTCTGCAGAAAGATAGCATGCAGTTTCTCAATCTGAGCTTTTTCGCCTTTCAGACGTAATGGAATATTTCAAAGCCTAATATAATAATAATAATAATAATTCATGCCATTGAGCAGACACTTTGCATTCAAAGTGACCATTTCTCCATTATGCCTCTGAATGGATTCCTAGTAGAAGTGAAGAGACTAAGTGTGTACCTTTCTTCACTATTTCCAATAACTCTACAGGTTCATGTTCCACATCATCACCATGCAAATAACACGTGTTCTATAATACAGCGCGTCAGATGACTCACAATTTACCATCCTTGAAGGAGCGGATTAAAATGCTGTCTTTCTTTATGATGGCCTCTTCATGGCAGTCTGGGGTGATGACCTGGTGGGGGAGAGAAGGAGAGTGAGTATAGTATGACTGCTCAGACAAGGCACTGAGCTTGGATGACAGAACAAACTCCTCCAATATGCCACAGAACAAACCCCTCCAATATGCCACAGAACAAACCCCTCCAATACGCCACAGAACAAACTCCTCCAATATGCCACAGAACAAACCCCTCCAATACGCCACAGAACAACCCCCTCCAATATGCCACAGAACAAACTCCTCCAATATGCCACAGAACAAACCCCTCCAATATGCCACAGAACAAACTCCTCCAATACGCCACAGAACAAACCCCTCCAATATGCCACAGAACAAACTCCTCCAATACGCACAGAACAAACTCCTCCAATATGCCACAGAACAAACTCCTTCAATATGCCACAGAACAAACCCCTCCAATATGCCACAGAACAAACTCCTCCAATATGCCACAGAACAAACCCCTCCAATATGCCACAGAACAAACTCCTCCAATACGCCACAGAACAAACCCCTCCAATACGCCACAGAACAAACCCCTCCAATATGCCACAGAACAAACTCCTCCAATACGCCACAGAACAAACCCCTCCAATACGCCACAGAACCCCTCCAATACGCCACAGAACAAACTCCTCCAATACGCCACAGAACACACCCCTCCAATATGCCACAGAACAAACTCCTCCAATATGCCACAGAACAAACCCCTCCAATATGCCACAGAACAAACTCCTCCAATATGCCACAGAACAAACTCCTCCAATATGCCACAGAACAAACCCCTCCAATACGCCACAGAACCCCTCCAATACGCCACAGAACAAACCCCTCCAATATGCCACAGAACAAACCCCTCCAATACGCCACAGAACAAACCCCTCCAATATGCCACAGAACAAACTCCTCCAATACGCCACAGAACAAACTCCTCCAATATGCCACAGAACAAACCCCTCCAATACGCCACAGAACAACCCCCTCCAATATGCCACAGAACAAACTCCTCCAATATGCCACAGAACAAACTCCTCCAATATGCCACAGAACAAACCCCTCCAATATGCCACAGAACAAACTCCTCCAATATGCCACAGAACAAACCCCTCCAATATGCCACAGAACAAACTCCTCCAATATGCCACAGAACAAACCCCTCCAATATGCCACAGAACAAACTCCTCCAATATGCCACAGAACAACCCCCTCCAATACGCCACAGAACAAACTCCTCCAATATGCCACAGAACAACCCCCTCCAATATGCCACAGAACAAACCCGGTCTGTCTATGTAATCATGTTGGCATTGTTGTCCTTTAACTCCCCAATGGCCTCGTCAGTCCATTTCAGCACCATATGTTTGACAGACTAGTTTCTGTCTGTATGGGGAGAATGAGGTGGAGCATGACATGGTCTGAGTTCCCCTGGGGAGCGTGGGGGACAGCGTGGGGGACGGCGTGGGGGACAGCGTGGGGGACAGCGTGGGGGACAGCGTGGTATGCCCCTTTACTAGTGTTGTAAACATGGTCCAGAAAATTCCGCCATATGTTTGTATCTACGAAGTTCCTGTTGTAGGCTAGTGTGGTTCAAACTCCCAATGATGGTCAAAGTAGAATCCGGGTATTTCCTTCCCACCGTTGATCTGATCAGCCAATAACTGTTGCACTGCGCGCACAGGCAATCGGCACAGCGTAGACCCTGACCAGAATGACTAAGGGGTGAAAATAGATTCCAGATCTGGAGGATCTGACGTCATCAGCCCGGTACAGCTGGAAGCCGGGACATCATCGGCCCGGTAC
This sequence comes from Salmo salar, assembly GCF_905237065.1. Classification (NCBI taxonomy): domain Eukaryota; kingdom Metazoa; phylum Chordata; class Actinopteri; order Salmoniformes; family Salmonidae; genus Salmo; species Salmo salar. The sequence continues at coordinate 40,733,170 of NC_059469.1, forward strand.
AGCTGGAAGCCGGGATACCATCGGCCCGGTACAGCTGGAAGCCGGGACGTCATCAGCCCGGTACAGCTGGAAGCCGGGACGTCATCAGTCAGGTACAGCTGGAAGCCGGGACGTCATCAGCCCGGTACAGCTGGAAGCTGGGACGTCATCAGTCAGGTACAGCTGGAAGCCGGGATACCATCGGCCCGGTACAGCTGGAAGCCGGGACGTCATCCGCCCGGTACAGCTGGAAGCCGGGACATCATCGGCCCGGTACAGCTGGAAGCCGGGACGTCATCCGCCCGGTACAGCTGGAAGTCGGGACGTCATCCGCCCGGTACAGCTGGAAGCCGGGACATCATCGGCCCGGTACAGCTGGAAGCCGGGACCTCATCAGCCCGGTACAGCTGGAAGCTGGGATACCATCAGCCCGGTACAGCTGGAAGCCGGGACATCATCAGCCCGGTACAGCTGGAAGCCGGGACGTCATCAGCCCGGTACAGCTGGAAGCCGGGACGTCATCCGCCCGGTACAGCTGGAAGCCGGGACATCATCGGCCCGGTACAGCTGGAAGTCGGGACGCCATCAGCCCGGTACAGCTGGAAGCCGGGATACCATCAGCCCGGTACAGCTGGAAGCTGGCTAGATCCACAGAGAATAGAGTAATGTAACCACCTCTCTGTAAACAGGAAACAGAGGTGAGAGAAATCCTTCTCGTCGGTTTTTGGCGAGTGAAAGCACATTGCAGAGGTAAAGGCCGGGCAGAGGGGCATGGAGTCCTTGGCTTCTGAAACACAATAGATTCCCGGCTCGCCTCACCCTATGTCTTCGTCCCAGAGTCCCAGAACCTCGGTTTGAAATCCGACTCGTAGTCAGGGAAGTCTTCTGTAGTATATTGTTGGATAATTACATAATTTCAGGACCAAACAAAGCAAGGCGGTAATGTGTCCCTAATATTCAGTAGTTTGTTCCAGGTGAAAGAAATCTGAATTTTTGTTGAGATCCAAAAGTTACCAAACAGAGTAAAGCCAGGAGCAGCGACCAGAATACAGTGGTGCTCACCGGGCGCCACCTAACACCGTGGCTGCTCACCGGGCGCCACCAAACACCGTGGCTGCTCACCGGGCACCACCTAACACCGTGGCTGACTCACCGGGCGCCACCTAACACCGTGGCTGCTCACCGGGCGCCACCTAACACCGTGGCTGACTCACCGGGCACCACCTAACACCGTGGCTGCTCACCAGGGCACCACCTAACACCGTGGCTGCTCACCGGGCACCACCTAACACCGTGGCTACTCACCGGGCACCACCTAACACTGTGGCTGCTCACCGGGCACCACCTAACACCGTGGCTGCTCACCGGGCACCACCTAACACCGTGGCTGACTCACCGGGCGCCACCTAACACCGTGGCTGACTCACCGGGCGCCACCTAACACCGTGGCTGCTCACTGCACCACCAACACCGTGGCTGCTCACCGGGCACCACCTAACACCTAACACCGTGGCTGCTCACCGGGCACCACCTAACACCGTGGCTGCTCACCGGGCACCACCTAACACCTAGCACCGTGGCTGCTCACCGGGCACCACCTAACACCGTGGCTGCTCACCGGGCGCCACCTAACACCTCTGTGGCTGCTCACCGGGCACCACCTAACACCGTGGCTGCTCACCGGGCGCCACCTAACACCGTGGCTGACTCACCGGGCGCCACCTAACACCGTGGCTGCTCACCGGGCACCACCTAACACCGTGGCTGCTCACCGGGCACCACCTAACACCGTGGCTGCTCACCAGGCACCACCTAACACCGTGGCTGCTCACTAGGCACCACCTAACACCGTGGCTGCTCACCAGGGCACCACCTAACACCGTGGCTGCTCACCGGGCACCACCTAACACCGTGGCTGCTCACCGGGCGCCACCTAACACCGTGGCTGACTCACCGGGCGCCACCTAACACCGTGGCTGCTCACCGGGCACCACCTAACACCGTGGCTGCTCACCGGGCACCACCTAACACCGTGGCTGCTCACTAGGCACCACCTAACACCGTGGCTGCTCACCAGGGCACCACCTAACACCGTGGCTGCTCACCGGGCACCACCTAACACCGTGGCTGCTCACCAGGGCACCACCTAACACCGTGGCTGACTCACCGGGCGCCACCTAACACCGTGGCTGCTCACCGGGCACCACCTAACACCGTGGCTGCTCACCAGGGCACCACCTAACACCGTGGCTGCTCACCAGGGCACCACCTAACACCGTGGCTGCTCACCAGGGCACCACCTAACACCGTGGCTGCTCACCGGGCTCTTTCCATCCCTTTTCAGAACGCTTTTCCGACATGACATCGGTCAAAATCCAAATGTGTTTTAAGGCTTATTTCCAGCAATTCAACACATTTTGCCATGGGGCAGAGACAAAACTGTTTTATAGCTCCTTTCCAGACATTTTGCTATCCGAGTGACTCAAACATAATAAAATCAATTTTTTATTTTATTTTATATTGTCCCTGACTGTCCCATCTTTTTATTTGTGATTGTTAGTTCTGAACAAGACTCTAATTTAACAATATCCATTATGTTTTCTACATACATTATATTATGTATACACACCAGTCGACAGTTTAGGACACACCTACTCATTCCAGGGTTTTTCTTTATTTGTACTACAGACAGACTGACTCACCAGTGCAGGGTACCACGCCGTGCCCTTGTTCTTCCGGTCTCCAGTAGCGGCAGAACCCCCCTCAACACACACCACCTTCCCATACAGCTCTTCATTCTGTCTCCCGTCACTCTCCTCCTCCTCCTCTTCACTGGACGATGAAGATGGCTCCTCCTCCTGACTGTTAAAAGGGAATCAAGAAGCTTTCAAATTCAACACACAAAAAGATTGAAATGGCAGATTAACAAAACAAAAAGCCTCAGTCTTAACTACATGGAAACTAATGGGTGTAGGTAGACCTCTCTCAGTCTTAACTACATGGAAACTAATGGGTGTAGGTAGACCTCTCTCAGTCTTAACTACATGTAAAATAATGGGTGTAGGTAGACCTCTCTCAGTCTTAACTACATGTAAACTAATGGGTGTAGGTAGACCTCTCCCAGTCTTAACTACATGTAAACTAATGGGTGTAGGTAGACCTCTCTCAGTCTTAACCACATGGAAACTAATGGGTGTAGGTAGACCTCTCTCAGTCTTAACTACATGGAAACTAATGGGTGTAGGTAGACCTCTCCCAGTCTTAACTACATGTAAACTAATGGGTGTAGGTAGACCTCAGTCTCAACTACATGGAAACTAATGGGTGTAGGTAGACCTCTCTCAGTCTTAACTACATGTAAACTAATGGGTGTAGGTAGACCTCTCTCAGTCTTAACTACATGGAAACTAATGGGTGTAGGTAGACCTCAGTCTTAACTACATGTAAACTAATGGGTGTAGGTAGACCTCAGTCTTAACTACATGTAAACTAATGGGTGTAGGTAGACCTCTCTCAGTCTTAACTACATGTAAACTAATGGGTGTAGGTAGACCTCTCTCAGTCTTAACCACATGGAAACTAATGGGTGTAGGTAGACCTCTCCCAGTCTTAACTACATGTAAACTAATGGGTGTAGGTAGACCTCAGTCTTAACTACATGGAAACTAATGGGTGTAGGTAGACCTCTCTCAGTCTTAACTACATGTAAACTAATGGGTGTAGGTAGACCTCAGTCTCAACTACATGTAAACTAATGGGTGTAGGTAGACCTCAGTCTTAACCACATGGAAACTAATGGGTGTAGGTAGACCTCAGTCTTAACTACATGTAAACTAATGGGTGTAGGTAGACCTCAGTCTTAACCACATGGAAACTAATGGGTGTAGGTAGACCTCAGTCTCAACTACATGGAAACTAATGGGTGTAGGTAGACCTCTCTCAGTCTTAACTACATGTAAACTAATGGGTGTAGGTAGACCTCTCTCAGTCTTAACTACATGTAAACTAATGGGTGTAGGTAGACCTCTCTCAGTCTTAACTACATGTAAACTAATGGGTGTAGGTAGACCTCAGTCTTAACTACATGTAAACTAATGGGTGTAGGTAGACCTCTCTCAGTCTTAACTACATGTAAACTAATGGGTGTAGGTAGACCTCTCTCAGTCTTAACTACATGTAAACTAATGGGTGTAGGTAGACCTCTCTCAGTCTTAACTACATGTAAACTAATGGGTGTAGGTAGACCTCTCTCAGTCTTAACTACATGTAAACTAATGGGTGTAGGTAGACCTCTCCCTGTCTTAACTACATGTAAACTAATGGGTGTAGGTAGACCTCTCTCAGTCTTAACTACATGGAAACTAATGGGTGTAGGTAGACCTCAGTCTTAACTACATGTAAACTAATGGGTGTAGGTAGACCTCTCTCAGTCTTAACTACATGTAAACTAATGGGTGTAGGTAGACCTCTCCCAGTCTTAACTACATGTAAACTAATGGGTGTAGGTAGACCTCAGTCTCAACTACATGGAAACTAATGGGTGTAGGTAGACCTCAGTCTTAACTACATGGAAACTAATGGGTGTAGGTAGACCTCTCCCAGTCTTAACTACATGTAAACTAATGGGTGTAGGTAGACCTCAGTCTCAACTACATGGAAACTAATGGGTGTAGGTAGACCTCTCTCAGTCTTAACTACATGGAAACTAATGGGTGTAGGTAGACCTCTCTCAGTCTTAACTACATGTAAACTAATGGGTGTAGGTAGACCTCAGTCTCAACTACATGTAAACTAATGGGTGTAGGTAGACCTCTCTCAGTCTTAACTACATGTAAACTAATGGGTGTAGGTAGACCTCTCCCAGTCTTAACTACATGGAAACTAATGGGTGTAGGTAGACCTCAGTCTCAACTACATGGAAACTAATGGGTGTAGGTAGACCTCAGTCTTAACTACATGTAAACTAATGGGTGTAGGTAGACCTCTCTCAGTCTTAACTACATGTAAACTAATGGGTGTAGGTAGACCTCTCTCAGTCTTAACTACATGGAAACTAATGGGTGTAGGTAGACCTCAGTCTCAACTACATGTAAACTAATGGGTGTAGGTAGACCTCAGTCTTAACTACATGTAAACTAATGGGTGTAGGTAGACCTCAGTCTTAACTACATGTAAACTAATGGGTGTAGGTAGACCTCTCTCAGTCTTAACTACATGGAAACTAATGGGTGTAGGTAGACCTCAGTCTTAACCACATGTAAACTAATGGGTGTAGGTAGACCTCTCTCAGTCTTAACTACATGTAAACTAATGGGTGTAGGTAGACCTCTCTCAGTCTTAACTACATGGAAACTAATGGGTGTAGGTAGACCTCAGTCTTAACTACATGTAAACTAATGGGTGTAGGTAGACCTCTCTCAGTCTTAACTACATGTAAACTAATGGGTGTAGGTAGACCTCAGTCTCAACTACATGGAAACTAATGGGTGTAGGTAGACCTCTCTCAGTCTTAACTACATGTAAACTAATGGGTGTAGGTAGACCTCTCTCAGTCTTAACTACATGTAAACTAATGGGTGTAGGTAGACCTCTCTCTGTCTTAACTACATGGAAACTAATGGGTGTAGGTAGACCTCTCTCAGTCTTAACTACATGTAAACTAATGGGTGTAGGTAGACCTCTCTCTGTCTTAACCACATGGAAACTAATGGGTGTAGGTAGACCTCAGTCTCAACTACATGGAAACTAATGGGTGTAGGTAGACCTCAGTCTTAACCACATGGAAACTAATGGGTGTAGGTAGACCTCTCTCAGTCTTAACTACATGTAAACTAATGGGTGTAGGTAGACCTCTCTCAGTCTTAACTACATGTAAACTAATGGGTGTAGGTAGACCTCTCTCAGTCTTAACTACATGTAAACTAATGGGTGTAGGTAGACCTCTCTCAGTCTTAACTACATGTAAACTAATGGGTGTAGGTAGACCTCTCTCAGTCTTAACTACATGTAAACTAATGGGTGTAGGTAGACCTCAGTCTTAACCACATGGAAACTAATGGGTGTAGGTAGACCTCTCTCAGTCTTAACTACATGTAAACTAATGGGTGTAGGTAGACCTCAGTCTTAACCACATGGAAACTAATGGGTGTAGGTAGACCTCTCTCAGTCTTAACTACACTGAACAAAAATATGAACACAACATGCAACAAGACTTAACAAGAATTACAGTTCATAGAAGTAAATCAGTCAATTAAAAGCCCCTTAAAAAGGCCCAACCAATCAGAATTAGTTTTTCCCCACCAAAGGGGTTTAGTACAGACAGAAATACACCTAAGCCCCCCACCAACAACACTGGGACCACCACTTTACATGTTGCGTTTATTTATTTGTACTATTATGACCCCTCTATGACCCTTCTATGACCCCAACGAACACTATGGTGTTCTAGTGTTGCTCCACGACCTCCACAAGTGTCAAGAGACTCGTCTGAAGTCGGTACAGCCGATCTGTCAGCGTCTGTTTGGGCTACACACTAATATGACCCCTCTGTGGAAAGGTGAGACTCTCATGAACATGTCAGTTGTTTTGTTTTAGGACTCCCACAGGCCTCACAGGACTCATCTGAAGGTCCCCAGTTGGGAAGAAAAAAATAATAAAATATACAGTACCAGTCAAAAGTTTGGACACACTTACTCTTTCAAGAGTTTTTCTTAATTTTACTATTTTCCACATTGTAGAATAATAGTGAAGACATCAAAACTATGAAATAACACATATGGAATCATGTAGTAACCAAAAAAAGTGTTAAATCAAAATATATTTTACATTTGAGCTTCTTCAGAGTAGCCACCCTTTGCCTTGACAGCTTTGCACACTCTAGGCATTCTCTCAACCAGCTTCACCTGGAATGCTTTTCCAACAGTCTTGAAGGAGTTCCCATATGCTGAGCACTTGTTGGCTGCTTTTCCTTGACCAAATGATTTCTTATAAAAAAAATGTTTTTAATTTACCCCTCTTTCTCCCCAATTTTGTGGTACAATCTTGACTCATCGCTGGAACTCCCATACGGACTCGGGATAGGCGAAGGTCGAGAGCCATGCGTCCTCCGAAACACAACCCAACCAAGCTGCACTGCTTCTTGACATAATGCCCACTTAACACGTAAGCCAGCCGCACCAATGTGTCGGAGGAAACACCGTACACCTGGCGACCGTGTCAGCGTGCACTGCGCCCGGCTCGCCACAGGAGTTGTAAGTGCGCAATGGGACGAGGTCATTCCTGCCGGCCAAATCCTCCACTAACCCGGACGACGCTGGGCAATTGTGCGCCACCCCATGGGTCTCCTGGCCGGCTGCGACAGAGCCAGGACTCGAACCCCATGCCTTAGACCACTGCGCCGCTCTGGAGGCCCACCAAACGTTTTCTGTTGTTACAGATCAGACCTGCACAACGGTCAGGAGGAATTTTGGACCATTTCTCTTTACAAAACTGTTTCAGTTTAGCAATATTCTTGGGATGTCTGGTGTGAACTGCTCTCAGCATCTCAATTGGGTTGAGGTCAGGATTCTGACTGGGCCACTCCAGAAGGTGTATTTTCTTCAGCTGAAGCCATTCTGTTGTTGATTTACATCTGTGTTTTGGATCGTTGTCCTGTTGCGTCACCCAACTTCTGTTGAGCTTCAATTGACGGACAGATAGCCTAACATTCTCCTGCAAAATGTCTTGATAAACTTGGGAATTTATTTTTCCATCAATGATAACAAGCTGTCCGGGCCCTGAGGCAGCAAAGCAGCCCCAAACCATGATGCTCCCTCCACCATACTTTACAGTTGGGATGAGGTTTTGATGTTGGTGTGCTGTGCCTTTTTTTCTCCACGCATAGTGTTGTGTGTTCCTTCCAAACAACTCAACTGTAGTTTCATCTGTCCACATAATAATTTGCCAGTAGCGCTGTGGAACATCCAGATGCTCTTTTGTAAACTTCAGACTTGCAGTAATGTTTTTTTTGGACAGCAGTGGCTTCTTCCGTGGTGTCCTCCCATGAACACCATTCTTATTTAGTGTTTTACGTATCGTAGACTTGTCAACAGAGATGTTTGCATGTTCCAGAGATTTCTGTAAGTCTTTAGCTGACACTCTAGGATTCTTCTTAACCTCATTGAGCATTCTGCACTGTGCTCTTGCAGTCATCTTTGCAGGATGGCCACTCCTAGGGAGAGTAGCAACAGTGCTGAACTTTCTGCATTTATAGACAATTTGTCTTAACGTGAACTGATGAACATCAAGGCTTTTAGAGATACTTTTGTAACCCTTTCCAGCTTTATGCATGTCAACAGGTCTTCTGAGATCTCTTGTTCGAGGCATGGTTCACATCAGGCAATTCTTCTTGTGAATAGCAAACTCAAGTTTTGTGAGTGTTTTTTATGGGGCAGCTCTAACCTACATCTCTAATCTCCTCTCATTGATTGGACTCCAGGTTAGTTGACTCCTGACTCCAATTAGCTTTTGGAGAAGTCATTAGCCTTGGGGTTCAAATACTTTTTCCAACCTTCACTGTGAATGTTTAAATGATGTATTCAATATAGACAAGAAAAAAACAATAATGTGTGTGTTATTAGTTTAAGCAGACCGCGTTTGTCTGTTGTGACTTGAAGTGATGAAGATTAGATCTAATTTTATGACCAATTTATGCAGAAATCCAGATAATTCCAAAGGGTTCACATACTTTTTCATGCCACTGCATGGCCACTACACCTGACAGTATATAAGGCCACTACACCTGACAGTATATAAGGCCACTACAGATGACAGTATATATGGCCACTACAGATGACAGTATATATGGCCACTACACCTGACAGTATATATGGCCACTACAGATGACAGTATATATGGCCACTACAGATGACAGTATATATGGCTACTACACCTGACAGTATATATGGCCACTACAGATGACAGTATATATGGCCACTACAGATGACAGTATATATGGCCACTACAGATGACAGTATATATGGCCACTACACCTGACAGTATATATGGCCACTACACCTGACAGTATATATGGCCACTACAGATGACAGTATATATGGCCACTACAGATGACAGTATATATGGCCAATTCACTTGACAGTATATATGGCCACTACAGATGACAGTATATATGGCCACTACACCTGACAGTATATATGGCCACTACAGATGACAGTATATATGGCCACTACAGATGACAGTATATATGGCTACTACATCTGACAGTATATATGGCCACTACAGATGACAGTATATATGGCCACTACAGATGACAGTATATATGGCCACTACAGATGACAGTATATATGGCCACTACAGATGACAGTATATATGGCCACTACAGATGACAGTATATATGGCCACTACACCTGACAGTATATATGGCCACTACACCTGACAGTATATATGGCCACTACAGATGACAGTATATATGGCCACTACAGATGACAGTATATATGGCCACTACAGATTAGTGTATATATGGCCACTACAGATGACAGTATATATGGCCACTACAAATTAGTGTATATATGGCCACTACAGATGACAGTAAATATGGCCACTACATCTGACAGTATATAAGGCCACTACAGATGACAGTATATATGGCCACTACAGATGACAGTATATATGGCCACTACAGATGACAGTATATATGGCCACTACACCTGACAGTATATATGGCCACTACAGATGACAGTATATAAGGCCACTACACCTGACAGTATATATGGCCACTACAGATGACAGTATATAAGGCCACTACAGATGACAGTATATATGGCCACTACAGATGACAGTATATATGGCCACAACACCTGACAGTATATATGGCCACAACACCTGACAGTATATATGGCCACTACAGATGACAGTATATATGGCCATTTTTGGCTCTTCATTGAGCTGGCAAGCTGCTATCTACTCAGCCCATAAAAGAAGCAGTCCACTCCTCGCTAACTGGTGTAGTTACATTAGGTGTCCAGTCTTGCTGTAGCACCAAGTCAAGATGGGCATATAGCCATGTAAAGCGCGCCCTCTTCAGGACATAATATTGAAATGCAAAAATAAAAGTCCAAATTAAACCATTTTCTCCACATGTTTTATATGTCCTTTTCGGTGGATTCAAATCCGATACTAATACATCCGTAAAAAGGCTAATATTGGCTATAAATCGGTCGGACTCTAGTTTTTAATGGGATATCTGATGACCACTGAGTGTTAATGATTTAATCTCATTCGTACACTTCCAACATATCAACAATGTTTCACTAAATATAATAACAAGCACATAGTAACGAAACCAAGTTACAGGAACAGTAATACAACAGCCAGCTACTGTAGGAGTAGCTATAGTCTGAAAGGGCAGTCACAAACAGACTGGCCCAGTCAGCTACTGTAGGAGTAGCTATAGTCTGAAAGGGAAGTCACAGACAGACTGGCCCAGCCAGCTACTGTAGGAGTAGCTATAGTCTGAAAGGGCAGTCACAAACAGACTGGCCCAGTCAGCTACTGTAGGAGTAGCTATAGTCTGAAAGGGCAGTCACAAACAGACTGGCCCAGTCAGCTACTGCAGGAGTAGCTATAGTCTGAAAGGGAAGTCACAAACAGACTGGCCCAGCCAGCTACTGTAGGAGTAGCTATAGTCTGAAAGGGCAGTCACAAACAGACTGGCCCAGTCAGCTACTGTAGGAGTAGCTATAGTCTGAAAGGGCAGTCACAGACAGACTGGCCCAGTCAGCTACTCCAGGAGTAGCTATAGTCTGAAAGGGCAGTCACAAACAGACTGGCCCAGCCAGCTACTGTAGGAGTAGCTATAGTCTGAAAGGGCAGTCACAAACAGACTGGCCCAGTCAGCTACTGTAGGAGTAGCTATAGTCTGAAAGGGCAGTCACAGACAGACTGGCCCAGTCAGCTACTCCAGGAGTAGCTATAGTCTGAAAGGGCAGTCACAAACAGACTGGCCCAGCCAGCTACTGTAGGAGTAGCTAGTCAAAGGGCAGTCACAAACAGACTGGCCCAGTCAGCTACTGTAGGAGTAGCTATAGTCTGAAAGGGCAGTCACAGACAGACTGGCCCAGTCAGCTACTCCAGGAGTAGCTATAGTCTGAAAGGGCAGTCACAAACAGACTGGCCCAGCCAGCTACTGTAGGAGTAGCTAGTCAAAGGGCAGTCACAAACAGACTGGCCCAGTCAGCTACTGTAGGAGTAGCTATAGTCTGAAAGGGCAGTCACAAACAGACTGGCCCAGTCAGCTACTGTAGGAGTAGCTATAGTCTGAAAGGGAAGTCACAGACAGACTGGCCCAGTCAGCTACTGTAGGAGTAGCTATAGTCTGAAAGGGCAGTCACAAACAGACTGGCCCAGTCAGCTACTGTAGGAGTAGCTATAGTCTGAAAGGGAAGTCACAAACAGACTGGCCCAGCCAGCTACTGTAGGAGTAGCTATAGTCTGAAAGGGAAGTCACAGACAGACTGGCCCAGTCAGCTACTGTAGGAGTAGCTATAGTCTGAAAGGGCAGTCACAAACAGACTGGCCCAGCCAGCTACTCCAGGAGTAGCTATAGTCTGAAAGGGAAGTCACAAACAGACTGGCCCAGTCAGCTACTGTAGGAGTAGCTATAGTCTGAAAGGGCAGTCACAAACAGACTGGCCCAGCCAGCTACTGTAGGAGTAGCTATAGTCTGAAAGGGAAGTCACAAACAGACTGGCCCAGTCAGCTACTGTAGGAGTAGCTATAGTCTGAAAGGGCAGTCACAAACAGACTGGCCCAGTCAGCTACTGTAGGAGTAGCTATAGTCTGAAAGGGAAGTCACAAACAGACTGGCCCAGTCAGCTACTGTAGGAGTAGCTATAGTCTGAAAGGGCAGTCACAAACAGACTGGCCCAGTCAGCTACTGTAGGAGTAGCTATAGTCTGAAAGGGCAGTCACAAACAGACTGGCCCAGTCAGCTACTGTAGGAGTAGCTATAGTCTGAAAGGGAAGTCACAAACAGACTGGCCCAGTCAGCTACTGTAGGAGTAGCTATAGTCTGAAAGGGCAGTCACAAACAGACTGGCCCAGTCAGCTACTGTAGGAGTAGCTATAGTCTGAAAGGGAAGTCACAAACAGACTGGCCCAGTCAGCTACTGTAGGAGTAGCTATAGTCTGAAAGGGAAGTCACAAACAGACTGGCCCAGTCAGCTACTGTAGGAGTAGCTATAGTCTGAAAGGGCAGTCACAAACAGACTGGCCCAGTCAGCTACTGTAGGAGTAGCTATAGTCTGAAAGGGAAGTCACAAACAGACTGGCCCAGTCAGCTACTGTAGGAGTAGCTATAGTCTGAAAGGGAAGTCACAAACAGACTGGCCCAGTCAGCTACTGTAGGAGTAGCTATAGTCTGAAAGGGAAGTCACAAACAGACTGGCCCAGTCAGCTACTGTAGGAGTAGCTATAGTCTGAAAGGGCAGTCACAAACAGACTGGCCCAGCCAGCTACTGTAGGAGTAGCTATAGTCTGAAAGGGAAGTCACAAACAGACTGGCCCAGCCAGCTACTGTAGGAGTAGCTATAGTCTGAAAGGGAAGTCACAAACAGACTGGCCCAGTCAGCTACTGTAGGAGTAGCTATAGTCTGAAAGGGCAGTCACAAACAGACTGGCCCAGTCAGCTACTGTAGGAGTAGCTATAGTCTGAAAGGGCAGTCACAAACAGACTGGCCCAGCCAGCTACTGTAGGAGTAGCTATAGTCTGAAAGGGCAGTCACAAACAGACTGGCCCAGTCAGCTACTGTAGGAGTAGCTATAGTCTGAAAGGGAAGTCACAAACAGACTGGCCCAGTCAGCTACTGTAGGAGTAGCTATAGTCTGAAAGGGAAGTCACAAACAGACTGGCCCAGTCAGCTACTGTAGGAGTAGCTATAGTCTGAAAGGGAAGTCACAAACAGACTGGCCCAGTCAGCTACTGTAGGAGTAGCTATAGTCTGAAAGGGAATTCACAAACAGACTGGCCCAGTCAGCTACTGTAGGAGTAGCTATAGTCTGAAAGGGAATTCACAAACAGACTGGCCCAGTCAGCTACTGTAGGAGTAGCTATAGTCTGAAAGGGAAGTCACAAACAGACTGGCCCAGTCAGCTACTGTAGGAGTAGCTATAGTCTGAAAGGGAAGTCACAAACAGACTGGCCCAGCCAGCTACTGTAGGAGTAGCTATAGTCTGAAAGGGCAGTCACAAACAGACTGGCCCAGTCAGCTACTGTAGGAGTAGCTATAGTCTGAAAGGGCAGTCACAAACAGACTGGCCCAGCCAGCTACTCCAGGAGTAGCTATAGTCTGAAAGGGCAGTCACAAACAGACTGGCCCAGCCAGCTACTGTAGGAGTAGCTATAGTCTGAAAGGGCAGTCACAAACAGACTGGCCCAGCCAGCTACTGTAGGAGTAGCTATAGTCTGAAAGGGCAGTCACAAACAGACTGGCCCAGCCAGCTACTGTAGGAGTAGCTATAGTCTGAAAGGGAAGTCACAAACAGACTGGCCCAGCCAGCTACTGTAGGAGTAGCTATAGTCTGAAAGGGCAGTCACAAACAGACTGGCCTTGACATCGTTTCAACACCTAATTGACCAGTGGGTGGAGTTTATTTTGAATGTATAATACCTGCATGTAACACCCTACGTATTCCTTTATATTCCTGTCAGGATGTCAGGTAGGATGATCATTTGGCCGATTATTAACTGTGGGTAGTTGTCTGTGACGATAGACTGGGTCAGGCCCTGTAACAGGACCTGTGAGGGTGACCTCAGGTTACCTAGAGGTCAGTTAGAGTGTAGGTCTACACAAACACATACAGCTGAAGGTGATCCCTGGGCTTTGGTTACACAACCACCCTGGTCCCACTACACCACCACCCTGGTCCCCCTACACCACCACCCTGGTCCCCCTACACCACCACCCTGGTCCCCCTACACAACCACCCTGGTCCCCCTACACAACCACCCTACACAACCACCCTGGTCCCCCTACACAACCACCCTGGTCCCCCTACACAACCACCCTGGTCCCCCTACACAACCACCCTACACAACCACCCTGGTCCCCCTACACAACCAACCTGGTCCCCCTACACAACCACCCTGGTCCCCCTACACAACCACCCTGGTCACCCTACACAACCACCCTGGTCCCCCTACACAACCACCCTGGTCCCCCTACACAACCACCCTGGTCCCCCTACACAACCACCCCTGGTCCCCCTACACAACCACCCTGGTCCCCCTACACAACCACCCTGGTCCCCCTACACAACCACCCTGGTCCCCCTACACAACCACCCTACACAACCACCCCTGGTCCCACTACACAACCACCCTGGTCCCACTACACAACCACCCTGGTCCCCCTACACAACCACCCTACACAACCACCCCTGGTCCCCCTACACAACCACCCTACACAACCACCCTGGTCACCCTACACAACCACCCTGGTCCCCCTACACAACCACCCTGGTCCCCCTACACAACCACCCTGGTCCCCCTACACAACCACCCTGGTCACCCTACACAACCACCCTGGTCACCCTACACAACCACCCTGGTCACCCTACACAACCACCCTGGTCCCCCTACACAACCACCCTGGTCCCCCTACACAACCACCCTACACAACCACCCTGGTCCCCCTACACAACCACCCTGGTCCCCCTACACAACCACCCTGGTCACCCTACACAACCACCCTGGTCCCCCTACACAACCACCCTGGTCCCCCTACACAACCACCCCTGGTCCCCCTACACAACCACCCTGGTCCCCCTACACCACCACCCTGGTCCCCCTACACCACCACCCTGGTCCCCCCTACACAACCACCCTACACAACCACCCTGGTCCCCTACACAACCACCCTGGTCCCCCCTACACAACCACCCTGGTCACCCTACACAACCACCCTGGTCCCCCCTACACAACCACCCTGGTCCCCCTACACAACCACCCTACACAACCACCCTGGTCACCCTACACAACCACCCTACACAACCACCCTGGTCCCCCCTACACAACCACCCTGGTCCCCCCTACACAACCACCCTACACAACCACCCTGGTCCCCCTACACAACCACCCTGGTCCCCCTACACAACCACCCTACACAACCACCCTGGTCCCCTACACAACCACCCTGGTCCCCCTACACAACCACCCTGGTCCCCCTACACCACCACCCTGGTCCCCCTACACCACCACCCTGGTCCCCCTACACAACCACCCTACACAACCACCCTGGTCCCCCTACACAACCACCCTGGTCCCCCCTACACAACCACCCTGGTCCCCCTACACAACCACCCTGGTCCCCCTACACCACCACCCTGGTCCCCCTACACCACCACCCTGGTCCCCCTACACCACCACCCTACACAACCACCCTGGTCCCCTACACAACCACCCTGGTCCCCCTACACAACCACCCTGGTCCCCCTACACAACCACCCTGGTCCCCCTATACTCACACTGGATTGGACCGGCGTCCACGGTTCCCCTTCTTGCCGATGACAGGAGTGCCGAAGTGCTCAGGGTTGGTGAGAGGGAGTCGATCTAGTGTCTGGAACAGAGACCAACAGCAGGTTAAAGCTGGGGGACAGGTTAGAGCTGGGGGACAGGGGACAGGTTAGAGATGGGGGACAGGTTAGAGCTGGGGGACAGGTTAGAGCTGGGGGACAGGTTAGAGCTGGGGGACAGGTTAGAGCTGGGGGACAGGTTAGAGCTGGGGGACAGGGGACAGGTTAGAGCTGGGGGACAGGGGACAGGTTGGAGCTGGGGGACAGGGGACAGGTTAGAGATGGGGACAGGTTAGAGCTGGGGGACAGGTTAGAGCTGGGGGACAGGGGACAGGTTAGAGCTGGGGGACAGGGGACAGGTTAGAGCTGGGGGACAGGGGACAGGTTGGAGCTGGGGGACAGGGGACAGGTTAGAGATGGGGGACAGGTTAGAGATGGGGGACAGGTTAGAGCTGGGGGACAGGGGACAGGTTAAAGCTGGGGGACAGGTTAGAGCTGGGGGACAGGTTAAAGCTGGGGGACAGGTTAGAGCTGGGGGACAGGGGACAGGTTAAAGCTGGGGGACAGGTTAGAGCTGGGGGACAGGTTAAAGCTGGGGGACAGGTTAGAGATGGGGGACAGGTTAAAGCTGGGGGACAGGTTAGAGCTGGGGGACAGGTTAAAGCTGGGGGACAGGTTAAAGCTGGGGGACAGGTTAGAGCTGGGGGACAGGTTAGAGCTGGGGGACAGGGGACAGGTTAGAGCTGGGGGACAGGTTAGACCTGGGGGACAGGGGACAGGTTAGAGCTGGGGGACAGGTTAGAGATGGGGGACAGGTTAGACCTGGGGGACAGGGGACAGGTTAGAGCTGGGGGACAGGTTAGAGCTGGGGGACAGGTTAGACCTGGGGGACAGGGGACAGGTTAGAGCTGGGGGACAGGTTAAAGCTGGGGGACAGGTTAGAGATGGGGGACAGGTTAGACCTGGGGGACAGGGGACAGGTTAGAGCTGGGGGACAGGTTAGAGCTGGGGGACAGGTTAGAGCTGGGGGACAGGTTAGAGCTGGGGGACAGGGGACAGGTTAGAGCTGGGGGACAGGTTAGAGCTGGGGGACAGGTTAGAGCTGGGGGACAGGTTGGAGCTGGGGGACAGGTTAGAGCTGGGGGACAGGTTAGAGCTGGGGGACAGGTTAAAGCTGGGGGACAGGTTAAAGCTGGGGGACAGGTTAGAGCTGGGGGACAGGGGACAGGTTGGAGCTGGGGGACAGGTTAGAGCTGGGGGACAGGTTGAAGCTGGGGGACAGGTTAGAGCTGGGGGACAGGGGACAGGTTAGAGCTGGGGGACAGGTTAGAGCTGGGGGACAGGTTAGAGCTGGGGGACAGGTTAGAGCTGGGGGACAGGTTAGAGCTGGGGGACAGGTTAGAGCTGGGGGACAGGGGACAGGTTAGAGCTGGGGGACAGGTTAGACCTGGGGGACAGGGAACAGGTTGGAGCTGGGGGACAGGTTAGACCTGGGGGACAGGTTAGAGCTGGGGGACAGGTTAGAGCTGGGGGACAGGTTAGAGCTGGGGGACAGGTTAGAGCTGGGGGACAGGTTAGAGCTGGGGGACAGGGGACAGGTTAGAGCTGGGGGACAGGTTAGAGCTGGGGGACAGGTTAGAGCTGGGGGACAGGTTAGAGCTGGGGGACAGGTTAGAGCTGGGGGACAGGTTAGAGCTGGGGGACAGGGGACAGGTTAGAGCTGGGGGACAGGTTAGACCTGGGGGACAGGGAACAGGTTGGAGCTGGGGGACAGGTTAGACCTGGGGGACAGGTTAGAGCTGGGGGACAGGTTAGAGCTGGGGGACAGGTTAGAGATGGGGGACAGGTTAGAGCTGGGGGACAGGGGACAGGTTAGAGCTGGGGGACAGGTTTGACCTGGGGGACAGGTTGGAGCTGGGGGACAGGTTAGAGCTGGGGGACAGGGGACAGGTTAGAGCTGGGGGACAGGTTAGAGCTGGGGGACAGGTTAGAGCTGGGGGACAGGTTAGAGCTGGGGGACAGGGGACAGGTTAGAGCTGGGGGACAGGTTAGAGCTGGGGGACAGGTTAGAGCTGGGGGACAGGTTAGAGCTGGGGGACAGGTTAGACCTGGGGGACAGGGGACAGGTTAGAGCTGGGGGACAGGTTAGAGCTGGGGGACAGGTTAGAGCTGGGGGACAGGTTAGGTGACTGGTTCCCGAATGGCACCCTATTCCCTATATAGTGCACTACTTTTGACCAGGGCTTAGTGCACTATCCCCTTATAGGGTTCTGGTCAAAACGTAGTGCACTAGAAGACGGAATAGGGTGCCATTTGGGACGAAGGCCTGTAGTTAAACTGTGGTAGAGAGAGACTGAGACTTACCTCGCTCTCTGCAAAGTGACGTGCTCCTTTCAGGCAGAGAGAGGAACGCCTCAGTGTCTTCTCATCACCATCATCAAACACTGGGGGGAGAGAGGAGGGAAGGAGAGCGATAATGAGAGAGATGAGCAAGAGAGATAAGAGAGAGATGAGGGAGAGAGATAAAGAGATGGAGGGAGAGAGACAAAGAGAGATGAGGGAGAGATATAGAGAGAGATGGAGGGAGAGAGATAAAGAGAGAGAGATGGAGGAGAGAGAAAGAGAGAGAGATGGAGGAGAGAGATAAAGAGAGAGATGGAGGGAGAGAGATAAAGAGATGGAGGGAGAGAGACAAAGAGAGATGAGGGAGAGATATAGAGAGAGATGGAGGGAGAGAGATAAAGAGAGAGAGATGGAGGAGAGAGAAAGAGAGAGAGATGGAGGAGAGAGATAAAGAGAGAGATGGAGGAGAGAGATAAAGAGAGATGGAGGAGAGCGATAAAGGGAGAGACGAGGGAGAGATGGAGGGAGAGTGATAAAGAGAGAGAGATAGAGGAGAGAGAAAGAGAGAGAGATGGAGGAGAGATAAAGAGAGAGAGAGGGAGGAGAGAGATGGAGGAGAGAGATATAAAGTGAAAAACTAGTTAGGCAGAATATAGGCCATGGCATTTACATACAAAGGCTGTCACAAATGGCTCCCTATTCCCTATTGAGTGCACTACTTTTGACCAGGACCCCATAGGGAATAGGGTGCCATATTGGATGTAGACAAGCACACCCACTACCTCTCATTCAGGGCAATACTGCAAACAAACTGTTCTCCGTGACTAAACCCATCATATGTTCTGATACAGACTGCCTGGTGGGTTTTAGGACTGGCTGAGAACAGATCGGCTGCTCTCAGTAGTCATACCCCACAAGACATGCCACCAGAGGTCTCTTCACAGTCCCCAAGTCCAGAACAGACTATGGGAGGAGCACAGTACTACATAGAGCCATGACTACATGGAACTCTATTCCACATCAGGTAACTGATGCAGTAAAATCAGATTTAAAAAAATGAGAAAAATACACTTTATGGAAAATGGGGGACTGTGAAGAGACACATATACATGGATATAGTACTGTAGATATGTGGTAGTAGAGTAGGGGTCTGAGGGAACACAGTGTACTGTAGATATGTGGTAGTGGTGGAGTAGGGGCCTGAGGGAACACAGTGTATTGTAGATATGTGGTAGTGGTGGAGTAGGGGCCTGAGGGATCACAGTGTATTGTAGATATGTGGTGATGGTGGAGTAGGGGCCTGAGGGAACACAGTGTATTGTAGATATGTGGTAGTGGAGTAGGGGTCTGAGGGAACACAGTGTATTGTAGATATGTGGTAGTAGAGTAGGGGCCTGAGGGAACACAGTGTATTGTAGATATGTGGTAGTGGTGGAGTAGGGGCCTGAGGGGACACAGTGTGTTGTAGATATGTGGTAGTGGTGGAGTAGGGGCCTGAGGGAACACAGTGTATTGTAGATATGTGGTAGTGGTGGAGTAGGGGTCTGAGGGAACACAGTGTATTGTAGATATGTGGTAGTGGTGGAGTAGGGGCCTGAGGGAACACAGTGTATTGTAGATATGTGGTAGTGGAGTAGGGGTCTGAGGGAACACAGTGTACTGTAGATATGTGGTAGTGGAGTAGGGGTCTGAGGGAACACAGTGTACTGTAGATATGTGGTAGTGGTGGAGTAGGGGCCTGAGGGAACACAGTGTATTGTAGATATGTGGTAGTGGAGTAGGGGTCTGAGGGAACACAGTGTACTGTAGATATGTGGTAGTGGTGGAGTAGGGGCCTGAGGGAACACAGTGTATTGTAGATATGTGGTAGTGGAGTAGGGGTCTGAGGGAACACAGTGTATTGTAGATATGTGGTAGTGGTGGAGTAGGGGCCTGAGGGAACACAGTGTATTGTAGATATGTGGTAGTGGTGGAGTAGGGGCCTGAGGGATCACAGTGTATTGTAGATATGTGGTAGTGGTGGAGTCGGGGCCTGAGGGATCACAGTGTATTGTAGATATGTGGTAGTGGAGTAGGGGTCTGAGGGAACACAGTGTATTGTAGATATGTGGTAGTGGTGGAGTAGGGGCCTGAGGGATCACAGTGTATTGTAGATATGTGGTAGTGGTGGAGTAGGGGTCTGAGGGAACACAGTGTATTGTAGATATGTGGTAGTGGTGGAGTAGGGGCCTGAGGGAACACAGTGTATTGTAGATATGTGGTAGTGGTGGAGTAGGGGCCTGAGGGATCACAGTGTATTGTAGATATGTGGTAGTGGTGGAGTAGGGGCCTGAGGGAACACAGTGTATTGTAGATATGTGGTAGTGGTGGAGTAGGGGTCTGAGGGATCACAGTGTATTGTAGATATGTGGTAGTGGTGGAGTAGGGGCCTGAGGGAACACAGTGTATTGTAGATATGTGGTAGTGGTGGAGTAGGGGTCTGAGGGAACACAGTGTATTGTAGATATGTGGTAGTGGTGGAGTCGGGGCCTGAGGGATCACAGTGTATTGTAGATATGTGGTAGTGGAGTAGGGGCCTGAGGGAACACAGTGTATTGTAGATATGTGGTAGTGGAGTAGGGGCCTAAGGGAACACAGTGTATTGTAGATATGTGGTAGTAGAGTAGGGGTCTGAGGGAACACAGTGTATTGTAGATATGTGGTAGTAGAGTAGGGGCCTGAGGGAACACAGTGTATTGTAGATATGTGGTAGTAGAGTAGGGGCCTGAGGGAACACAGTGTACTGTAGATATGTGGTAGTGGAGTAGGGGTCTGAGGGAACACAGTGTATTGTAGATATGTGGTAGTGGTGGAGTAGGGGCCTGAGGGAACACAGTGTATTGTAGATATGTGGTAGTAGAGTAGGGGCCTGAGGGATCACAGTGTATTGTAGATATGTGGTAGTGGAGTAGGGGTCTGAGGGAACACAGTGTATTGTAGATATGTGGTAGTGGTGGAGTAGGGGCCTGAGGGAACACAGTGTATTGTAGATATGTGGTAGTAGAGTAGGGGCCTGAGGGAACACAGTGTATTGTAGATATGTGGTAGTAGAGTAGGGGCCTGAGGGAACACAGTTAATCTGTTGTGAATGTATTGCAATGTTTAAAAAATTGTACAACTGCCTTAATTTTGTTGGACCCCAGGAAGAGTATCTGCTGCCTTGGCAGGAACCAATGGGGGGATCCATAATAAATAACAATAATGACGATTGTTGTGACCACTTTTATAATAATCCTTGATTATTGGTATTTCAGAGCATACTGTCAGCTGTGGGCTTCGACGATGATTGATGACTAACTAGAAAATGGGAAGACTGCGTGGATTGGTGTAACTGTATTGGTAGACAATTCATCTGCAGCTATCCAAAGCTTTTCCATCTTTGATGGGAGTGAAGGGAAGTGGCCAGGCAAGAAATGGGATGCGGCTCAAAACGACGTAGCTAATGAACGAAAGCAAGATCCCTCTCGCTTCCAACGAGTTTAGGATAGGAGATGAAATGCTTTGCTACATAAAATCCAAATAATTCTGAACTGCTGAAATTACTGCAATACTGTTAATATATATATTTTTAATCACTTTTCATGTAATTTTGGCCAGCGAATAGGCCTGCCCACTGATCAAGCACTATCGGAAGAAAGTGTGAACCTCTTTTATGAACGTTAGCTCCAGCTTATGGCTACAAAATTAAAATCCGACCCATTGTATTCATAACTAAATTGTTGATTGTAAATTAAAATGTTATACTACTACAATACTAACTAGCTAGCTGATTATACTGTGTCTAACCCTACTACATTACTAACTAGCTAGCTGATTATACTGTGTCTAAACCTACTACATTACTAACTAGCTAGCTGATTATACTGTGTCTAAACCTACTACATTACTAACTAGCTAGCTGATTATACTGTGTCTAAACCTACTACATTACTAACTAGCTAGCTAGCTGATTATACTGTGTCTAAACCTACTACATTACTAACTAGCTAGCTAGCTGATTATACTGTGTCTAAACCTACTACATTACTAACTAGCTAGCTGATTATACTGTGTCTAACCCTACTACATTACTAACTAGCTAGCTGATTATACTGTATCTAAACCTACTACATTACTAACTAGCTAGCTAGCTGATTATACTGTGTCTAAACCTACTACATTACTAAATAGCTAGCTAGCTGATTATACTGTGTCTAAACCTACTACATTACTAACTAGCTAGCTAGCTGATTATACTGTGTCTAAACCTACTACATTACTAACTAGCTAGCTGATTATACTGTGTCTAAACCTACTACATTACTAACTAGCTAGCTGATTATACTGTGTCTAACCCTACTACATTACTAGCTAGCTAGCTGATTATACTGTGTCTAAACCTACTACATTACTAACTAGCTAGCTGATTATACTGTGTCTAAACCTACTACATTACTAACTAGCTAGCTAGCTGATTATACTGTGTCTAAACCTACTACATTACTAACTAGCTAGCTGATTATACTGTGTCTAAACCTACTACATTACTAACTAGCTAGCTGATTATACTGTGTCTAAACCTACTACATTACTAACTAGCTAGCTGATTATACTGTGTCTAAACCTACTACATTACTAACTAGCTAGCTGATTATACTGTGTCTAACCCTACTACATTACTAACTAGCTAGCTGATTATACTGTGTCTAAACCTACTACATTACTAACTAGCTAGCTGATTATACTGTATCTAAACCTACTACATTACTAACTAGCTAGCTGATTATACTGTGTCTAAACCTACTACATTACTAACTAGCTAGCTGATTATACTGTGTCTAAACCTACTACATTACTAACTAGCTAGCTGATTATACTGTGTCTAAACCTACTACATTACTAACTAGCTAGCTGATTATACTGTGTCTAACCCTACTACATTACTAACTAGCTAGCTGATTATACTGTGTCTAAACCTACTACATTACTAACTAGCTAGATGATTATACTGTGTCTAACCCTACTACATTACTAACTAGCTAGCTAGCTGATTATACTGTGTCTAAACCTACTACATTACTAACTAGCTAGCTAGCTGATTATACTGTGTCTAACCCTACTACATTACTAACTAGCTAGCTGATTATACTGTGTCTAAACCTACTACATTACTAACTAGCTAGCTAGCTGATTATACTGTGTCTAAACCTACTACATTACTAACTAGCTAGCTAGCTGATTATACTGTGTCTAACCCTACTACATTACTAACTAGCTAGCTGATTATACTGTGTCTAACCCAGATCCAAAGCAACAGGTAGGTTGTTTTATATGAATGGGGAGAACGCACAGAATGGCCTCAATTAGCCTAGCTAGCTTAGCTTTCTGGCTAGATTCTCTAGGCTACTCCAGCGTAGCCTAGTCGGCAGCGTAGCATAGTGGTTAGAGCATTGGACTAGTAACCGAAAGGTTGCAAATTCGAATCCCCAAGCTGACAAGGTACAAATCTGTCGTTCTGCCCCTGAACAAGGCAGTTAACCCACTGTTCCTAGGCCGTCATTGAAAATAAGAATTTGTTCTTAACTGACTTGACTAGTAAAATATATTTAAAAAAAATGTAATACAGTGTTATGAAGGATGATAAAGAACATTGTGGCTGTTACAAATTAGCTACTGTAGCCAAGTAGCGTCTCGCTCCCATCTCACCGGCACCTAGGCATGATGCAGCAATAGAGTGCCAGCCTCTTCCTCCCTCAGCACTGCTCACGTTAAAAATGTAGTTTAAAAAAAAAATGGGAATTTACGATATGACAAATTCATGTTACTGAAATTATTCCAAACCCCCATCCCTACTCTTCAGTGTGTGCGCGTGCGCGTGCGTGTGCGTCTGTGTGCGTGCGTGCGTGCGTGTCTGTGTCTGTGTGCGTGCGTGCGTGTCTGTGTGTGTGTCTGTGTGCGTGCGTGTGTGTGTGTCTGTGTGCGTGCGTGTGTGTCTGTGTGCGTGCGTGTGTGTCTGTCTGTCTGTCTGTGTGTGTGCGTGCGTGCGCGTGTGGTATCTGCACCACCCAATGATCTGCAGTTCCACCTCACAGCTTCATTACAACTCCCTGACAGTTTAGAAAATAGGACAGACAATATAGAGGTGGAGTCGATATCACCAGAGTACTTTGTACAGAACAAAGACAACTATTCCGTACTTACCAACAGTGTATAAAGCATGCTACTCACCAACAGTGTATATACTGCAGTCTGTCAGCTTGTTGATGGAGGCTTCCTGGTACACTCCATCAGGGTTCTTCACCTCTACTACAGCACCAACCTGACAGACCAGACATACTGCTGTTAACATTCAATACTGGCTGACTGACTGCCTGGGATGGCTAGGACTGAATAGCTGACTGACTGGCTGGCTGCCCTGACGTCTAGATATAGTGGTGTCATGACTGTCCACGAGAATCTAAATAGGTTAGATCAGGTTTGCAATGAATAACTTTAATCAGACCCCCACTCACCCTAGAGCTCTAGTGGGGATTAACAACTCACGCCCTGTTGTAAATCAAGGGGAGAAGATTCAGGTGTCCCTCTCCAACATTCACCAATGAATGTTCTTTGTTTCAACAGACTTTTCCCGCTGAAACTCTAACACGCTCAAAAGTGAATACTGGAACAATATTTCTAACAGAATGTGGGGAATGGACAAAGGCAATCTATAGAACACTAATGTAATTTTGTTTATTGTTTTGTGATGTCATTAAAAATGTTATAAAGGAAATACTGTAACTTGGAAAGTATACCCACTACATATACGAAATTTCCATACTATGCGTTGTGCATGTAATATGAACAATGATTAAAGTATTTTTGTTAAGAGAGGGATGTGATTTGAGAAGCTATAAGAGAGAATTTACTTTGCACAGTGAGTAATTGGCGCCCAGAGTGAGGTCAGCTTGCCAGAACCGCCCCTTATGAGCAAACTGTATAAATGATGGGTTAAGAGAAAAACACATCAGACCAGAAAGATGTGAAGCTGCAGCTGCACGTTTAAAGTTTTTGAACTTTGAATCTCAACACAAGGTGGAGACGATAAACTCCCCTCCTGGACGATCACTGGTACGGCTGATTAGCTGTCCTAAGTAAAGTAGCTTCGAAAGCAAATTTAAGTAGGACCATTATGTTACTCTGCTCAAACCATCATATTACACTACTCTCATCACCCCACTGGGAACCATCAACACAGCTGACTATCCTATCTTCAAAGAAGCATCTTCAAGCATGAATGGAACTCTGTAGTTCTGTTCAGAACTATTCGACAAGTCACCGGATACCGGACAACTACAGAGAAAGACAACAGAAGCCTTGTCAGAACCATTTCGGACAATCAGAGCCTCACAAGTGTGTCGCGAAAAAGGCCCAACTCCCTATCCAAGGCTGCCCTGTTCACCGAGAGACCCCGGCTAACCCAGGCATTTCACGTAAATACATTCATGATTTCTTACTCAAACCGAGCGGCGGTTCGTGTGCAAAGTATATGGTTACTGTTGGTGAGAGTAGTTTCTGAATGTACCAATGTTAAGTGTCTCGCTCTCTCTCTCTCTCCACTTTAACAAGCAGCCATCTTGTTGTCATTCCGCTAGGGACCTGTTTTCAGCATATTTAGGCTCTTGTCAATAATCGATGCAAAGTGTGTATTTTATCCTGTGTTCCCATTTAATTAGCTAGTAAATAAATAATGAAATCAATTTGTGTAGTAGTGAAGTAAGGCTCTGGTTTTTGCAGATGCAAGGAGGTTACGAGTGTTCAGAATGATGATATGATATGAGGTTATGATTAATAAATTGACTGTTTATAGATGTGAGAGTAGAGTTAAATTTGGCAGATGGTAACTCTTTAAAGAACCTCTCTCGTGGTGCCCCAGAACCTAATGAGTTAATTGTTACATGATTAATTTAAAATCGGGTAACAATTAAGCATAGTTAGTGGATTAGATAAATAACAGTCTTCAGATTAATGTTAAAGTCAAGTCACGACAGTGGCTAGGTTTCGGATCAGTTCATATGGACTTGAAAAGAGACATTTATAAAGGAGATGAGATCACAGTTAAAAGAGTTGTCTTACCTTCAGAGGGCCTTGGATGCTGTCATCATGGACCTCCACTGTGGTCAGGTCTGGTTTAAAGGTCACCTGAAGAGGGGAAAGGTGGTTAGATGATTACTCCACATCACACGGCCTGGTAGCGACAACCTGTCAAAAATATTAGCTACACACTGTCGTGTACAGTCAGTAGTGCAGTCAGATCATCATATCAAAATGGTGGTAATCTGGCATGTGTGTGCCAGCCTAGATGCCTCAAGTTGACACAAACTCTTCCCTCTGCTCATACACAGGATAACAGGATGAATGGTGTCTCGATAACATTGACCCAACATTCTGTCCACTTCCGGACTCCTAGCGACTAGCCTACACTGTTGCTACAACACTGGGACAAACCAACAGGTTTTTATCACGGGGGGTTGACAGTCAGTCAAATGGGGGAGATAACTGGAAGGTATACTGGGCATGCGTTCATTTAGCAGACGCTCTAATCCAGAGCGATAGTTGTTGAAATGTACGTTGTTGTTCACTTTATAGTGGAAGCTTTACCGCTAGACATTATTTGGGGTGTTTTCACAGTCTCCCAACATAATGATGACTGAAGGGGAGGCGTTTCAGACATAATGATGACTGAAGGGGAGGCGTTTCAGACATAATGATGACTGAAGGGGAGGCGTTTCAGACATAATGATGACTGAAGGGGAGGCGTTTCAGACATAATGATGACTGAAGGGGAGGCGTTTCAGACATAATGATGACTGAAGGGGAGGCGTTTCAGACATAATGATGACTGAAGGGGAGGCGTTTCAGACATAATGATGACTGAAGGGGAGGCGTTAAGACATAATGATGACTAAAGGGGAGGCGTTTAAGACATAATGATGACTGAAGGGAGGCGTTAAGACATAATGATGACTGAAGGGGAGGCGTTTAAGACATAATTATGACTGAAGGGGAGGCGTTTCAGACATAATTATGACTTAGGGGAGGCGTTTCAGACATAATTATGACTGAGGGGAGGCGTTTTAGACATAGGCGTTTATTTGCTTAAACCACTGAACACAACAGGTACTTGTTACAGACAGGCTTCTATTTGCTTAAATCACTGAACACAACAGCCTCTTGTTACAGACAGGCTTCTATTTGCTTAAATCACTGAACACAACAGGCTCTTGTTACAGACAGGCTTCTATTTGCTTAAATCACTGAACACAACAGGCTCTTGTTACAGACAGGCTTCTATTTGCTTAAATCACTGAACACAACAGGCGCTTGTTACAGACAGGCTTCTATTTGAGCCATGCATCTATTTCCTTAATGCACACAGATTTGCTCATTTGCATAGTTAATTGTTTCATTCCAGCATTCACTTCCAGTATTTTAATACATTTCTTAATTTCCTGCACTACTGTGTCATAATTTACACACAGTCATGTTTCCTTTGTCTTAGTATGCCTCTATTTAGAAAAATATATAATAATTCCTTGACAGAATAATTATTCTTCTCTGACTGGGCATTTTCAGCAGTTCATTCTCTAACCACTAGAGGGTGAACTGCCGATTTCTTTGGGTCTGTACTCCCGAAATGGACTGTTTTTGTGCTTGCCAGTTAGATAGATATTCAGCTGTTAGCAGCCACTGGCTAGCAATGTCTTACTGGTGATAAAAATGGACAATTTA
The DNA here is from genome assembly GCF_905237065.1 of Salmo salar. Taxonomy (NCBI): domain Eukaryota; kingdom Metazoa; phylum Chordata; class Actinopteri; order Salmoniformes; family Salmonidae; genus Salmo; species Salmo salar. The sequence goes on from NC_059469.1 coordinate 40,760,848, forward strand.
CAAGTGTTATATAATTTAAAATTTAACAAATTAAACAAACCTCGTAAACAACTCATGCTAATTCATGGTAATATCATAAACAATACATTTAGACCAGGTGTTTATTTGAAACAGCCGTTTGTTTGCTGAAATGTCTGCTGTTGCATTAAAAGGGACTAAGCGTTTAATTTAAGTTTTACGGTGGCTGTACAGTCGTGGCCAAAAGTTTTGAGAATGACACAAATATTAATTTTCAAAGTTTGCTGCCTCAGTTTGTATGATGGCAATTTGCATATACTCCAGAATGTTATGAAGAGTGATCAGATTAATTGCAAAGTCCCTCTTTGCAATGCAAATGAACTGAATCCCAAAAAACATTTCCACTGCATTTCAGCCCTGCCACAAAAGGACCAGCTGACATCATGTCAGTGATTCTCTCGTTAACACAGGTGTGAGTGTTGACGAGGACAAGGCTGGAGATCACTCTGTCATGCTGATTGAGTTCGAATAACAAACTGGAAGCTTCAAAAGGAGGGTGGTGCTTGGAATCATTGTTCATCCTCTGTCAACCATGGTTACCTGCAAGGAAACACGTGCCGTCATCATTGCTTTGCACAAAAAGGGCTTCACAGGCAAGGATATTGCTGCCCGTAAGATTGCACCTAAATCAACCATTTATCGGATCATCAAGACCTTCAAGGAGTAGCTTAAAAAAAAAGCTTGTCCGGAGAAGACAAGGTGAGCGCTACCATCAGTCCTGTGTCATGCCAACAGTAAAGCATCCTGAGACCATTCATGTGTGGGGTTGCTTCTCAGCCAAGGGAGTGGGCTCACTCACAATTTTGCCTAAGAACACAGCCATGAATAAAGAATGGTACCAACACATCCTCCGAGAGCAACTTCTCCCAACCATCCAGGAACAGTTTGGTGATGAACAATGCCTTTTCCAGCATGATGGAGCACCTTGCCATAAGGCAAAAGTGATAACTAAGTGTCTCGGGGAACAAAACATCGATATTTTGGGTCCTTGGCCAGGAAACTCCCCAGACCTTAATCCCATTGCGAACTTGTGGTCAATCCTCAAGAGGGGGGTGGACAAACAAAATGCCACAAATTCTGACAAACTCCAAGCATTGATTATGCAAGAACGGGCTGCCATCAGTCAGGATGTGGCCCAGGAGTTAATTGACAGCATGCCAGGGCGGATTGCAGAGGTCTTGAAAGAGAAGGGTCAACACTGCAAATATTGACTCTTTGCATCAACTTCATGTAATTGTCAATAAAAGCCTCTGACACTTATGAAATGCTTGTAATTATACTTCAGTATTCCATAGTAACATCTGACAAAAATATCTAAAGACACTGAAGCAGCAAACTTTGTGGAAATTAATATTTGTGTCATTCTCAAAACTTTTGACCATGACTGTACTCTCTGTCTTACCTCCCTACCCTTCTACATTTGCACACACTGTATATAGATTTTTCTATTGTGTTATTGACTGTACGTTTGTTTATTCCATGTGTAACTCTGTGTTGTTTTTGTCGCACTGCTTTGCTTTATGTTGGCCAGGTCGCAGTTGTTAATGAGAACTTGTTCTCAACTGGCCTACCTGGTTAAATAAAGGACTTGTTCTCAACTAGTCTAGCTGGTTAAATAAAGGACTTGTTCTCAACTAGTCTAGCTCGTTAAATAAAGGACTTGTTCTCAACTAGTCTACCTGGTTAAATAAAGGACTTGTTCTCAACTAGTCTAGCTGGTTAAATAAAGGACTTGTTCTCAACTAGTCTAGCTGGTTAAATAAAGAACTTGTTCTCAACTAGTCTAGCTGGTTAAATAAAGGACTTGTTCTCAACTAGTCTAGCTGGTTAAATAAAGGACTTGTTCTCAACTAGTCTAGCTGGTTAAATAAAGAACTTGTTCTCAACTAGTCTAGCTGGTTAAATAAAGAACTTGTTCTCAACTAGTCTAGCTGGTTAAATAAAGGACTTGTTCTCAACTAGTCTAGCTGGTTAAATAAAGGACTTGTTCTCAACTAGTCTAGCTGGTTAAATAAAGGACTTGTTCTCAACTAGTCTAGCTGGTTAAATAAAGGTGAAATAAATAAACTAGAAAACAGGGAAGCTTCAAACTGTAACTAGTAAAATGACCTAGTTATCGCTCAAGCAACTAGAGCGTTAACCAATCTGTGACATCCACTTGTATTGGTCACATATAAATATATATATATACACTAATCACATCTTCACTAATGCTGCAGAGCTTTGCTCCAAAGTAATAGCAGTCCCCAATGGCTGTAGTGACCATTACATTAGTGCCCATTACACCACTACATTAGTGCCCATTACACCACTACATTAGTGCCCATTACACCACTACATTAGTGCCCATTACACCACTACATTAGTGCCCATTACACCACTACATTAGTGCCCATTACACCACTACATTAGTGCCCATAACACCATTACATTAGTGACCATTACACCATTACATTAGTGTCCATTACACCACTACATTAGTGACCATTACACCATTACATTAGTGACCATTACACCACTACATTAGTGACCACTACATTAGTGCCCATTACACCACTACATTAGTGCCCATTACACCATTACATTAGTGACCATTACACCATTACATTAGTGCCCATAACACCATTACATTAGTGACCATTACACCATTACATTAGTGCCCATTACACCACTACATTAGTGACCATAACACCATTACATTAGTGCCCATTACACCATTACATTAGTGACCATTACACCATTACATTAGTGACCATTACACCACTACATTAGTGACCACTACATTAGTGCCCATTACACCATTACATTAGTGACCATTACACCACTACATTAGTGACCATTACACCATTACATCATTACATTAGTGACCATTACACCATTACATTAGTGACCATAACACCATTACACCATTACATTAGTGACCATTACACCACTACATTAGTGACCATAACACCATTACATTAGTGACCATTACACCACTACATTAGTGACCATTACACCATTACATTAGTGACCATTACACCACTACATTAGTGACCATAACACCATTACATTAGTGACCATTACACCACTACATTAGTGACCATTACACCATTACATTAGTGACCATTACACCACTACATTAGTGACCATAACACCATTACACCATTACATTAGTGCCCATAACACCACTACATTAGTGACCATTACACCATTACATTAGTGACCATAACACCATTACATTAGTGACCATTACACCATTACATTAGTGACCATTACACCACTACATTAGTGACCACTACATTAGTGACCACTACATTAGTGACCATTACACCACTACATTAGTGACCATAACACCATTACATTAGTGACCATAACACCATTACATTAGTGACCATTACACCATTACATTAGTGACCATAACACCACTACATTAGTGACCATAACACCATTACATTAGTGACCATTACACCACTACATTAGTGACCATAACACCACTTCATTAGTGACCATAACACCACTACATTGGTGACCATTACACCATTACATTAGTGACCATAACACCATTTCATTAGTGACCATAACACCACTACATTGGTGACCATTACACCACTACATTAGTGACCATTAAACCATTACATTAGTGACCATTACACCATTACATTAGTGACCACTACATTAGTGACCATAAAACCATTACATTAGTGCCCATTACACCACTACATTAGTGACCATTACACCATTACATTAGTGACCATTACACCACTACATTAGTGACCATTACATCATTACATTAGTGACCACTACATTAGTGACCATTACACCACTACATTAGTGACCATAACACCATTACATTAGTGACCATTACACCATTACATTAGTGACCATTACACCACTACATTAGTGACCATTACACCATTACATTAGTGACCATAAAACTGTGGCAATAACGAGGAAAGACAAAGTGCCAAAAAGTTGGGCCTAAAGTAACATACAAAATCTTTACTCAGGACTCTAGTTGCAGATGTAAAACATGTAAATTGATCTGATGTGTATGAGGAAGTGAATCCAGATGGAGCACTGGAAGTATTTGTAAAAGTATTCATGCCAGTTGTTGACAAGCATGCAGCTGTTAAAATGTTAGAACCCCCTGGATTGATAATGAATTGACAAATTCTATGGTTCATAGAAATGATGCACAAGAGGTGGGAAACAAGTCAGGCTGCTCAGTTGATTGGTTGCAATACCATACATTGAGAAATGTTCCCTGTGATTTGCTTGAAGAGGCGAAGGAAAAAGGGGACGGAGGGCGGGGCTGCCTTCTGAGAATTCGTAGGCGATCGAATAAACCTCCACTTCCTTCCATTCCGCTAGCAAAAGTGCAATCTTTGGAGAATAAAATCGATGACCTACGCGGAAGATTAAACTACCAACCGAACATTAAAAACTGTAACATCTTATGCTTCACGGAGTCGTGGCTGATCGACGACAATATCAACATACAGCTGGCAGGTTATATGCTGCACCGGCAGGATAGAACAGCGGCGTCTGGGAAGACAAGGGGAGGCGGATTAAGTATTTTTGTAAATACCAGCTGGTGCACGATATCTAAGGTAGTCTCAAGCTATTGCATTTACATTTTACATTTACATTTTAGTCATTTAGCAGACGCTCTTATCCAGAGCGACTTACATTTCATTTCATACATTTTTTTTTTTTTTTCCCGTACCTATTGCCCGCATCTATTGCCTGCCTGAGGTAGAGTATCTCATGGTAAGCTGTAGACCACACTATCTGTATTTTTCGGAGCTGTTTACATATCACCACAGACCGATGCTGGCACTAAGATAGCATTGAATGAGCTGCATTACGCCATAAGCAAACAAGAAAACGTTCACCCGCTCCTAGCAGCCAAGGACTTTAATGCAGGGAAACTTACATCTGTTTTACCAAATTTCTGTCAGCATGTTAAACGTTCAACCAAAGGGGAAAAAAAAAACTCTGGACCACCTTTACTCCACACACAGAGATGCATACAAAGCTCACCCTCCATTTGGCAAATGTGACCATAATTCTATCCTCCTGATTCCTGCTTACAAGCATAAATTAAAGCAGGAAGCACCAGTGACTAGATCAATAAAAAAAGTGGTCAGATGATGCAGATGCTAAGCTACAGGACTGTGTTGCTAAGCACAGACTGGAACATGTTCTGGGATTCCTCCGATGGCATTGAGGAGTCCACCACATCAGTCAGGGATTCCTAGGAGTGGTGGTTGGAGTCAGGCGCAGAGGGTAAGTGCAACGTCTTTATTACTCCGGCACAAAACGGTCACGCCAAAAACAGAGGGCGCGTCACAAAGTAGACCAGCCCAAAAAACACAGGGCAAAACAGTCCGGAGAGAAATAAGGCGCCAGCCAGCACATCCAACAACAAACAGAAAAATAACCCCGCACAAACCCGGGCGGGCCTAACAGGCTTACATAAACACAAATCAAGAAACAAAACAGGGAACAGCAACCAATACGACCGAACAAACAGAAAAGCGCCGCCCGAACAGGCAGGGGAGCCACCTTTGGTGGGATTCGTGACAACATCAGTCACTGGCTTCATCAATAAGTGCATCGATGACGTCGTCCCAACAGTGACCGTACGTACTGTGGCAAAGAAGGGGGTCGAGTGATAAATGGCAGATATGTGAGGGCAGAACTAATAAACGGGCTCTGCCTGATCACTAAAATGGCCACCCCGATCAGAACTACAGATCACAAAATGGCCGACTGCCAAAACTACAATTCCCAGAAGCAAGGGGAACCCTCAGAAGGTGGAGCCGACCCACAGATAAAAGGTCAAGAAAAACCAGGAAGAGAGAGAGAGAGGGAAGGATCTATGAACCATAGAGAAAGAGACAATCTACATTGGCTGGATTTACCGTGTACGAGCTGGACTGTTATGGACTTACCTGTTGGCGTTTAGACCTGGACCTACCGAGAACCAGATTTGTGTACCGAACCCTGCTATCCTTGACCTTACCTGCGGCCTGGGTGGACCAGGACAGCGAAACAAACACACAGGTACTGTCATGTTCGAAAGAACTTTCATTCTGGGCTGACTTTGGTGACAGTTTCCCACTTAATTTGTGACAAACGCTCCTAACTTTGAAGAGGTTTGCCCCAGTACATACCCCAACCAGAAGCCATGGATTTCAGGCAACATCTGCACTGAGCTAAAGGATAGAACTGCCGCTTTCAAGGAGCGGGACTCTAACCTGGAAGCTTATAAGAAATCCCGCTATGCCCTCCGACGAACCATAAAACAGGCAAAACGTCAATACAGGACTAAGATCAAATCTTACTACACCGGTTCTGACGCTCGTCAGATGTGGCAGGGCTTGCAAACCATTGCAGACTACAAAGGGAAGTACAGCTAAGAGCTGTAGGGGTTGAGCTAGATGGGAGGAGCCTGGAGGGGTTGAGCTAGATGGGAGGAGCCTGGAGAGGTTGAGCTAGATGGGAGGAGCCTGGAGGGGTTGAGCTAGATGGGAGGAGCCTGGAGGGGTTGAGCTAGATGGGAGGAGCCTGGAGGCAACAGAAGGTGAAACCAGGCTACACAAAAGGTCTTTTCATGAACTATTCTCACACATTATCACCCTTTATGTGTACTGCCAATGTTGTACAGATCGGATTCAGTGAATTCCCTATTTTTTAAATGTTCCATCACTTCACTTTAGCCTGATGCATAAGAGCATCTCTGGTGAGACCATAGAAGTAAATTAAGATGAGGTCAATGACCTAATGAATAGTGTGTAAGTGTAAGATTGCTCTTAGTATTTGTGCTAGTGTACTTTGGTTTTGTATTCATCATTATATTATTATTCTGTCTTATATGTGATAGCATCGATTGAGATGATGAAACTTGTGCTGACGAGACCTGGAGTCCCTCAACGAAATCACAGGTGAGTGAGACACTTAGAGTCTGAAGAGGTAGAGTATTCTGGGGACAGCAGCTCGGACGAAGAATACATTCCTTCACTTTGTGTGCGGCGTGTTTATCATTATATGCCTTTAGCCATGTATACATTTTTAAAATGTGCCTCTTATGCTACATCTGTACCATTTTTGGAAAAAAATGTTTATTTTCTGTGTTAAAACAGAATGGGTGGATCTGTCCATCCACAGCTGCGCATTGATAGACTACCGGTCATCAGTGTGGAAGAGACAGAGCATGACTCCATCCTTTCAGAAGACTTTCCGTCTCCACTGGCTCCAGGTCATCTATAAGTCTCTGCTAGGTAAAGCTCCGCCTTATCTCAGCTCACCGGTCACCATAGCAGCACCCACCCGTAGCACGAGCTCCAGCAGGTATATCTCACTGGTCATCCCCAAAGCCAATTCCTCCTTTGGCTGACTTTCCTTCCAGTTCTCTGCTGCCAATGACTGGAACGAACTACAAAAATCACTGAAGCTGGAGACTCATATCTCCCTCACTAGCTTTAAGCAACAGCTGTCAGAGCAGCTAACTGATCGCTGCAGCTGTACATAGATGGGCTGTTTACAGATGGGCTATCTACCTACCTCATCCCCATATTGTTTTTTTATTTTACACACACACACACACACACACACACACACACACACACACCAGTATCTCTACTTGCACATCATAATCTGCTCATCTATGACTCCAGTGTTAATCTGCTAAATTGTAATTACTTCGCTACTATGGCCTATTTATTGCCTTACCTCCTCATGCCATTTGCACACACTGTACATAGACTTTCTTTATTTTATTATTGACTGTATGTTTTGTTTATTCCATGTGTAACTGTTTGTGTCGCACTGCTTTGCTTTATCTTGGCCAGGTCACAGTTGAAAATGAGAACTTGTTCTCAACTAGCCTACCTGGTTAAATAAAGGACTTGTTCTCAACTAGCCTACCTGGTTAAATAAAGGACTTGTTCTCAACTGGCCTACCTGGTTAAATAAAGGACTTGTTCTCCACTAGCCTACCTGGTTAAATAAAGGACTTGTTCTCCACTAGCCTACCTGGTTAAATAAAGGACTTGTTCTCCACTAGCCTACCTGGTTAAATAAAGGACTTGTTCTCCACTAGCCTACCTGGTTAAATAAAGGACTTGTTCTCCACTGGCCTACCTGGTTAAATAAAGGACTTGTTCTCCACTAGCCTACCTGGTTAAATAAAGGACTTGTTCTCAACTGGCCTACCTGGTTAAATAAAGGACTTGTTCTCAACTGGCCTACCTGGTTAAATAAAGGACTTGTTCTCAACTGGCCTACCTGGTTAAATAAAGGACTTGTTCTCAACTAGCCTACCTGGTTAAATAAAGGACTTGTTCTCAACTGGCCTACCTGGTTAAATAAAGGACTTGTTCTCAACTAGCCTACCTGGTTAAATAAAGGACTTGTTCTCAACTAGCCTACCTGGTTAAATAAAGGACTTGTTCTCAACTAGCCTACCTGGTTAAATAAAGGACTTGTTCTCAACTAGCCTACCTGGTTAAATAAAGGACTTGTTCTCAACTAGCCTACCTGGTTAAATAAAGGACTTGTTCTCAACTAGCCTACCTGGTTAAATAAAGAACTTGTTCTCAACTAGTCTAGCTGGTTAAATAAAGGACTTGTTCTCAACTTGCCTACCTGGTTAAATAAAGGACTTGTTCTCAACTAGCCTACCTGGTTAAATAAAGGACTTGTTCTCAACTAGCCTACCTGGTTAAATAAAGGACTTCTTCTCAACTAGCCTACCTGGTTAAATAAAGGACTTGTTCTCAACTAGCCTACCTGGTTAAATAAAGGACTTGTTCTCAACTAGCCTACCTGGTTAAATAAAGGACTTGTTCTCAACTAGTCTAGCTGGTTAAATAAAGGACTTGTTCTCAACTTGCCTACCTGGTTAAATAAAGGACTTGTTCTCAACTAGCCTACCTGGTTAAATAAAGGTGAAAAAGTGAAGAAAAAAAAAAAAAAAATAAACATCAAGTGATTAGCGGAGACGACATCATTGGCAAAGTGAAGACAGTTTAATACATAATACATCTGACAAACTTTGCGCTGCGTGTTGATCAGTGCCCGCTCCACAACCGGGGAACAAGAGGAGATTGCCACGCCCTTCCACCCTTTGAGGTCCACATCAGTTTGAGAGGCACAGCAAGCATCATCTCTGTATACCCGTCGCAAGACCCACTGGTTGACGCTTACGTAACAGTATAGCTTCCGTCCCTCTCCTCGCCCCAACCTGGGCTTGAACCAGGGACCCTCTGCACACATCAACAACTGACACCCCACGAAGCACCGTTACCCATCGCGCCACAAAATGCCACGAGCAAAGGGGAACAACTACTTTAAGGTCTCAGAGCGAGTGACATCTCCCGATTGAAACGCTATTAGCGCGCACAACCACTAACTAGCCATTTCACATCAGTTATACTTATTTATAAAACCCTCTTAGGCCTCACTCCCCCCTATCTGAGATATCTACTGCAGCCCTCATCCTCCACATACAACACCCGTTCTGCCAGTCACATTCTGTTAAAGGTCCCCAAAGTACACACATCCCTGGGTCGCTCGTCTTTTCAGTTCGCTGCAGCTAGCGACTGGAACGAGCTGCAACAAACACTCAAACTGCACAGTTTTATCTCCATCTCTTCATTCAAAGACTCAATCATGGAAACTTACTGACAGTTGTGGCTGCTTTGTGTGATGTATTGTTGTCTCTACCTTCTTGCCCTTTGTGCTGTTGTCTGTGCCCAATAATGGTTGTACCCTGTGCTGCTGCCATGTTGTGTTGCTACCATGTTGTTGTCATGTGTTGCTACCATGCTGTGTTGTCATGTGCTGCTACCATGTTGTTGTCATGTGCTGCTACCATGCTGTGTTGTCATGTTGTGTTGCTACCATGCTGTGCTGCCATGCTGTGTTGTCATGTGTCGCTGCCAAGCTGTGTTGTCATGTGTCGCTACCATGCTGTGTTGTCATGTGTTGCTGCCATGCTGTGTTGTCATGTGTTGCTACCATGCTGTGTTGTCATGTGTTTCTGCCATGCTGTGTTGTCATGTGTTGCTACCATGCTGTGTTGTCATGTGTCGCTACCATGCTGTGTTGTCATGTGTCGCTACCATGCTGTGTTGTCATGTGTCGCTACCATGCTGTGTTGTCATGTGTCGCTACCATGCTGTGTTGTCATGTGTCGCTACCATGCTGTGTTGTCATGTGTCGCTACCATGTTGTGTTGTCATGTGTCGCTACCATGCTGTGTTGTCATGTGTCGCTACCATGCTGTGTTGTCATGTGCTGATACCATGCTGTGTTGTCATGAGGTGCTGCCATGTTGTTGTCATGAGGTGCTGCCATGTTGTCATGTGTGTTGCTGCCATGCTGTGTTGTCATGTGTTGCTACCATGCTGTGTTGTCATGTTGTGTTGCTACCATGCTGTGTTGTCATGTTGTGTTGCTGCCATGCTGTGTTGTCATGTTATGTGTTGCTGCCATGCTGTGTGTCATGTGTTGCTACCATGCTGTTGTCATGCTGTGTTGTCATGTGTTGCTACCATGCTGTGTTGTTGACTTGGGTCTCTCTTTATGTAGTGTTGTCGTCTCTTGTGATCCCAGGCCCCCGTAGGAGGCCTGTTGGTAGGCTGTCATTGTAAATAAAATATACAAAAATACAATTGAATGGCTGAATGTAATTTGGGTTTGTTGTACTTCTCTACATCCAATGAAGGATGTCACAGACTGGTAGCTTTGAACTTTCTATGCTATTTAGACGCTTGTGCAAATGTATTAGTGCAACAAAAACAAGCTGTAACTTGGTAGGAGTATATATACATACACACACAACTCGCTGATTACCCCTTTAATTATGTCATTGAGTTATTTTGTCCAGGGGTAATTATTGCTTTTAAACTTGCCAGTTAAACTCCTCTGGAATATCAATATCATAACCTAATCCCTTCACGTCTTATTTCACTGGACGTCCCACGGTCTCCTTGAATAGCAAGGCTTGGAGTAAGGTCTCATTTTTTTATTTTTTTATTTCACCTTTATTTAACCAGGTAGGCAAGTTGAGAACAAGTTCTCATTTACAATTGCGACCTGGCCAAGATAAAGCAAAGCAGTTCGACAACATACAAAAACACAGAGTTACACATGGAGTAAAACAACATACAATCAATGATGCAGTAGAAGAAGAAAAAATAAGACTATATACAATGTGAGCAAATGATGTGAGATAAGGGAGGTAAAGGCAAAAAAATGCCATGGTGGCAAAGTAAATAAAGTATAGCAAGAAAAACACTGGAATGGTAGATTTGTAGTTTGAAGGAAGTTCAGAGATAAAATATAAATAATATGGTGCAAAGGAGCAAAATAAATAAAATAAATAGATACAGTAGGGGAAGAGGTAGTAGTTTGGGCTAAATTATAGATGGGCTATGTACAGGTGCAGTGATCTGTGAGCTGCTCTGACAGCTGGTGCTTAAAGCTAGTGAGGGAGATAAGTGTTTCCAGTTTCAGAGATTTTTGTAGTTCGTTCCAGTCATTGGCAGCAGAGAACATCATTTACTTGCATAGACCTGGCACAAGTCATTGGTCTTAATTGTATGGTTGAAATGTCACCCTCAACAGTTAAGTCAATGGTAACCAATTTTCACAAAAGACAAAAGTTGTCTAAAATGTATATCCAGAAAAGGAAAAAAACATGCAAAAAAAAAACGAATGTAAAAATTACTATTTATTATAAACTGGGTGGTTCGAGCCCTGAATGCTGATTGGCTGACAGCCGTGGTGGTATAGATAAGCAATAAGGCCCGAGGTGGTGTGGTATATAATATGGTCAATATACCACGGCTTAGGAGTGCCTCTCTCTTCCCAGGCCCCCCCAACAGAGATATGTCTTCACGTAAACATTTCTTGACACCTCTGACAAGCTCATGTCTGAACTCCGTTTTGATTCAAGCTAGGTTTGAACCTGACATAAGATGGGTCTTTGGGACTCAGTCAGGGTCTAAGAACGACTACATGATGGAAACAAAATCAGCATTTCTTTAGAAGTGTCTGACGGTGAGATTCTGAGTGTCTGACGTTCTGAATCTAGTTCAGAACGGATCCTCCGCACAGAAACAGAGGGGTTTGTTTACAACCTGTATCAATCTGCAGTGAGAGACATATTAGTGACCTTGGTCTGGTGCTGCTTGTTGCCCCAGCTACTTTAGCACTAGGACTGCACCCCAAATGACACAATATTCCCTATATAGTGCACTACTTTTGACCAAGATCCATACAATTCAAAAAGGTAGTGCACTATTTAGGGAATAGGGTAATGGCAGAAAAAAACATGAACTGGGGATTTTGACAATCCTCTTTATCTACTGACCCAGAGTCAGATGAGGTCCTTTATCTACTGACCCAGAGTCAGATGAGGTCCTTTATCTACTGACCCAGAGTCAGATGAACTCCTTTATCTACTGACCCAGAGTCAGATGAGGTCCTTTATCTACTGACCCAGAGTCAGATGAGGCCCTTTATCTACTGACCCAGAGTCAGATGAGGCCCTTTATCTACTGACCCAGAGTCAGATGAGGCCCTTTATCTACTGACCCAGAGTCAGATGAACTCCTTTATCTACTGACCCAGAGTCAGATGAACTCCTTTATCTACTGACCCAGAGTCAGATGAACTCCTTTATCTACTGACCCAGAGTCAGATGATCCTCTTTATCTACTGACCCAGAGTCAGATGAACTCCTTTATCTACTGACCCAGAGTCAGATGAGGTCCTTTATCTACTGACCCAGAGTCAGATGATCTCCTTTATCTACTGACCCAGAGTCAGATGATCCCCTTTATCTACTGACCCAGAGTCAGATGAGGTCCTTTATCTACTGACCCAGAGTCAGATGAGGTCCTTTATCTACTGACCCAGAGTCAGATGAGGTCCTTTATCTACTGACCCAGAGTCAGATGAGGTCCTTTATCTACTGACCCAGAGTCAGATGAGGTCCTTTATCTACTGACCCAGAGTCAGATGAACTCCTTTATCTACTGACCCAGAGTCAGATGATCTCCTTTATCTACTGACCCAGAGTCAGATGAGGTCCTTTATCTACTGACCCAGAGTCAGATGAGGTCCTTTATCTACTGACCCAGAGTCAGATGAGGTCCTTTATCTACTGACCCAGAGTCAGATGAGGTCCTTTATCTACTGACCCAGAGTCAGATGAGGTCCTTTATCTACTGACCCAGAGTCAGATGAGGTCCTTTATCTACTGACCCAGAGTCAGATGAGCTCCTTTATCTACTGACCCAGAGTCAGACCATTTTTATATGTCTCTGTGTGCAGTTTGAAGAGTTACTAACTAGCGCTATCAAAATTACTATCATTAGCACAACAACTGGAAGTCTATGGGTATCTGCAACCATGCTAGCAGATACCCATAGACTTCCATTAATTGTGCTAACGATAATTAGCATTGGCTTGCGCAACTACCTCCTAACTTCCTTCATACCGGACACAGACAAAAAAATATTCCACGATTTCATCTGACTCTGGGGAAGTTTACAGAGGAGTATAGACTGCAGTGATGTGTCCTATAAGGAGCATTGGTGGCAAATCTGATGGCCGGATGGTAAAGAACATCTAGCCACTCGAGAGCACCTTTACCTGCCGATCTATAAATTATGTCTCCGTAATCTAGCATGGGTAGGATGGTGATCTGAATCAGGGTTAGTTTGGCAGCTGGGGTGAAAGAGGAGCGATTACGATAGAGTTAACCAAGTCTAGATTTAACTTTAGCCTGCATCTTTGATATGTGCTGAGAGAAGGACAGTGTACCGTCTAGCCAGACTCCCAAGTACTTGTATGATGTGTCTACCTCAAGCTCTAAACCCTCAGAGGTAGTAATCACACCTGTAGGAAGAGGAGCATTCTTACCAAACCACATGACCTTTGTTTTGGAGGTGTTCAGAACAAGGTTCAGGGCAGAGAAAGCTTGTTGGACACTAAAAAAGGTTTGTTGTAGAGCGTTTAACACAAAATAGCAGGACAACATTGTTTATATTCAAGGGCAATGGTGACGTCATTGAGGACCTTTAAGGTTGCATTGACATCATAACCAAAGTGGAAACCAGATTGCAGACCAGAGAGAATACTACAGACGTCAATAATCCACTGACTGGCTTTCTTGCTAAGTTTTTCCAACACTTTAGATGAACAGGGTAAAATAGAAAATGGGCCTATAACAGTTAGGATCAGCTTGATTTCCCCCTTTAAATAAAGGATGAACAGTGGCTGCCTTCCAAGCAATGGGAACCTCCCCAGAAAGGAGAAATAGGTACCAAAGCAGTGTAGTAGAATTCATTAGAAGCTGAATATTGAGAGTGATCACGCGCAGCCTTAATTGGTTTAATCTTACGTTTGTAGAATACAGTCTCCAGACATTTCCAGCGTTACTGTGCTGCTGCTAATTCTGTTGAAATAACAACCCACACAAACATAGCATCCTTCTAAATATTAGAAAAAAAATCACTTTTAAAAAAGGCTGACACTACTCCAAGACAAGTTATACTAAAAAAAAAAAAGGTATGAATACTCCAGACATTTACACTTACTGTGCTGCTGTTGAAATAACACCTCAGTGATGTATCAATGTGGCAATGTATTGTTTTGCAAGTAGGGATCTCCTTCCTGGTATGCGAGGGGGAAAAAAGCTCTTGCCTTGCATAGAATTGTGTGATTTTTAAGAGCAAAGCCATTTGGATTTCAAGAGGTGTCCAATCTACCAGGGCACCAGGCCATTCATCAATTTTTTTTTTTTAAACAGACACATGATCTATTCTGTTAAAAACATATGTAAACGTAGGTAGATAAATTTGCCGACAGGTCAAAGTGTAGGCGATATGCATATTGGCTACAGTCTGTCATGTCCACACCGACGCTGACATGAGGCAGGTGCCAGAAATGTAGCTAAACTCTAACAAGCCTATTAAATTACAGATATTGGCCCATCGCCGGTCATGTTTGACAAATATGCTGTAGCCTAATTAACAGGAATGTCTAAAGGCTTGATTCCGTCATACGAGGCTCTGTTCGTCTGCAGAGAAAGGCCTTGCAGTCTGAGCGGAGGCCGTCAGTATTTAATAAAACACTTCCTGTTGAAACAAGCTCTCATGTTCTATTGCGGTTCAAAAATCAACTTTATTTCCTTGTCCAGTAGCACCTCTAAACAAGATCTGACTTAAGCTAAAATGTTCTGAGCTCTTTGCGTCAGCCTCAGTGCTTTTAAACGTTCATTAAAAAAAATATATATATATATTACATTTGTGATCTATCGTCCGACAACTGTCCTAGATACTGTTGAGGAATATTTCTTCCTCGCACAGAATGACAAGCTGACCAATAGAAAAGCTTTCTACTGTGGGGAACAGTAGATAGGCTGGTGATTTTGCTGTTCGTTACTTGACTTGTTGGCTGAGGAAAAGTAAAAATGTGTACAGTTTTGATGATTCAACCGTATACGCGGTCAGCAACGATAGCTAATGAAGTAACCAAGGGTTGCAGTCTGTTTTGAAAACAGGTGGCCGGTAATAAACTGGTCCTGAACATCTCTAAAACTAAGAGCATTGTATTTGGTACTAATCATTCCTTAAGTTCTAGACCTCAGCTGAATCTGGTAATGAACGGTGGGGCTGTTGAACAAGTTGAGGAGACTAAACTACTTGGGTGTTACCTTAGATTGTAAACTGTCATGGTCAAAACATATAGATTCAATGGTTGTAAAGATGGGGAGAGGTCTGTCCGTAATAAAGAGATACTCTGCTTTTTTGACACCACACTCCAAAAAGTAGAGGCTCTAGTTTATCTTATCTTGATTACTGTCCAGTCTTGTGGTTAAGTGTTGCAAGGAAACACCTAGTGAAGCTGCAGCTGGTCCAGAACAGAGCAGCACGTCTAGCTCTTCATTATAATCAGAGGACTAATATTAATACTGTGTATGCCAGTATCTCTTGGTTCGAGAGTTGAGGAAAGACTGACTACGTCACTTCTTGTTTTTATAAGAAACAATGTGTTGGAAATTCAAAATAGTTTACATAGTCAACTTACACACAGCTCTGACACATACACTTATCCCACCAGACATGCCACCAGGGGTCTTTTCAGCCCCCAGGTCCAGAACAAATTCAAGGAAACATACAGTATTATACAGAGCCCTTATTGCATGGAACTCCCAAGTCATACAGCGCAAGTGAACCGCAAACCTGGTTTCAGAAACCAGATAAAGCGACACCTCACGGCACGATGTCTCTCCCCCATGTGACCTACTGGTTGTATGTACATACTGACATATATGTGTAACTACTTGTTGTATGTACATACTGACATATATGTGTAACTGATAGATGCACATGACAGGTATTTAATTCTTTACCTATGTATATTGTAAAAGTATTTTGTCTGTATTTTTCATTATGTGTCGGCCCCCAGTAAGACTAGCTGTCTATAACAGTAATGCTGATGGAAGAACATTTGACAAGCAAATCGGTCTGCGGGTTCATTTGCATAATTTAGTGGAATTAAATTTGGTGTGTGTATATTTGTTATGCATCTTGTACATCACATTGTGCACAGCATACAGACAAAGCATTGGAGAGGAAAATCTGTCAGACATCATCTGCCCAATCAGTGAACAACAATTCTAAATGCAATTGTATGTTAAAAACTGTTTTTTTTTTGGCCACGATTAAAGAGTTGTATTTCTTTTCTCTCATCTGGTAATAGAATCGCGCTTTCCAGCGTGTCAAACACCACTTTGCAATGAGCCGGAGGCAGTATGCATTTTGAAAAAAACATAGTTACTTAATTGTTTGAAACCTGAACGTTTTACTACATATTACCAGACATGCTTGTTTCAAAGTAGCCTAGGCAAAATCTGACCATATCCTTGGAGGAAATTATTTTATAAAAGACTTCCATATGCCATTGAAACCAGTACCCTTATTTATCTCATGCTATTGGTTTTAGGGATGCACAATATAAAAAATAAATAATCGGAATCGCCCGATATTAGCTAAAAATGCCAATATCGGTACCGGCCGATGTCTAGTTTAACGGCAATGTGCAAAACCGATGTCAAAGTTGACGTGCATACCTATATAAAACTTAGGTACATGACGTAATGACGCCATGTAAAACTTTACAATACACGTACAACACAGCATTCCTAACCTCGCCCACAATGTCTGCTGTGTGGATCGAGCAGTCAACAAGTCCAGCAGTCATTTGACAGAGTATGAATATTTCAGTGAGACAACTCAAAAGGTGAAATCAATTCATGTCAAGATAATGGAATTCATTGTCCTTGACAATCAACCGTTCTCTGTCGTGGGTGATGTTGGCTTTCGCCGACTGGTCGAGCACCAGTACACACTACCAAATGAGCAAATTTTTCAGAAGATACACAGTAATAGCGTCACTGCTATCAGCTTCACGACTGTTACATTCCCCAGTTTCTGTGTTGTGGTTTGTGTATTTGTATGTATGTATTTAAGGATGGCTTCCTGGAATCCCCCCCAAGCAGCTGATTGGTCGACTCCATGGCTAATTGGAGCTGACCCCGCCACCTCGTCAGGGTACAGCTGTATCCCATTGGACTCTTTCTCCAGCTAGAAAAGCCAGTGTTCTGTTGTTCTCAGATAGAGCTGAGGGTGATGTCCTGCATTTTGGACAGATGATTGCTGAGAGATGAGGGTGATGTCCTGCATTTTGGACAGATGATTGCTGAGAGATGAGGGTGATGTCCTGCATTTTGGACAGATGATTGCTGAGAGATGAGGGTGATGTCCTGCATTTTGGACAGATGATTGCTGAGAGATGAGGGTGATGTCCTGCATTTTGGACAGATGATTGCTGAGAGATGAGGGTGATGTCCTGCATTTTGGACAGATGATTGCTGAGAGATGAGGGCGATGTCCTGCATTTTGGACAGATGATTGCTGAGAGATGAGGGTGATGTCCTGCATTTTGGACAGATGATTGCTGAGAGATGAGGGTGATGTCCTGTGTTGGTTGTTGTTAGGAGAGAGATGATTAGTGTTTCCTGTATTGGTTGAGTGAGAGAGAGAGCTGATTGGTTGTGTGTCAATAGGACGCAGTGGTTCTTATTCTGTTTTTGTTCCCAGGGGGGGAAGGGGAAGGCACCTTGGCAGTGCTTAGGCAAGAGGCCCGTGGGGCATACATAACCCGAACTGGTTTACTGTCTATACACACACTAGGTAAGACCTGGGCGGACCATCCCCTGTATTTTGGTTAGTGCACCAGGTGGTGCTAGTTAGGTCAGTAGGTCACCAGGCGGTGCTAGTTAGGTCAGTAGTGGGTAGGTCACCAGGCGGTGCTAGTTAGGTCAGTAGTGGGTAGGTCACCAGGCGGTGCTAGTTAGGTCAGTAGTGGGTAGGTCACCAGGCGGTGCTAGTTAGGTCAGTAGTGGGTACGTCACCAGGCGGTGCTAGTTAGGTCAGTAGTGGGTAGGTCACCAGGCGGTGCTAGTTAGGTCAGTAGGTCACCAGGTGGTGCTAGTTAGGTCAGTAGCGGGTAGGTCACCAGGCGGTGCTAGGTAGGTCAGTAGTGGGTAGGTCACCAGGTGGTGCTAGTTAGGTCAGTAGGTCACCAGGTGGTGCTAGTTAGGTCAGTAGGTCACCAGGTGGTGCTAGTTAGGTCAGTAGTGGGTAGGTCACCAGGTGGTGCTAGTTAGGTCAGTAGTGGGTAGGTCACCAGGTGGTGCTAGTTAGGTCAGTAGGTCACCAGGTGGTGCTAGTTAGGTCAGTAGCGGGTAGGTCACCAGGCGGTGCTAGGTAGGTCAGTAGTGGGTAGGTCACCAGGTGGTGCTAGTTAGGTCAGTAGGTCACCAGGTGGTGCTAGTTAGGTCAGTAGTGGGTAGGCAGGTAAGAAAGGGGGCTTTGATATTTACTCTCTATGCTTTGGTTCCGTTCAGCCCCTTTTCCCCAAATTTACGGCGTGAAGGAATAAATTCCCTGTAAACGGTATTCTCTGGCTTTGTCATCCTGACTCACACCTACACACCTCTATACCTCCCCCTACAGTCCCATACCTCTATACCTCCACCTACAGTCCCACACCTCTATACCTCCCCCTACAGTCCCACACCTCTATACCTCCCCTACAGTCCCATACCTCTATACCTCCACCTACAGTCCCATACCTCTATACCTCCACCTACAGTCCCATACCTCTATACCTCCACCTACAGTCCCGTACCTCTATACCTCCACCTACAGTCCCGTACCTCTATACCTCCACCTACAGTCCCGTACCTCTATACCTCCACCTACAGTCCCATACCTCTATACCTCCACCTACAGTCCCATACCTCTATACCTCCCCCTACAGTCCCACACCTCCACCTACAGTCCCATACCTCTATACCTCCACCTACAGTCCCATACCTCTATACCTCCCACTACAGTCCCACACCTCCACCTACAGTCCCATACCTCTATACCTCCCCTACAGTCCCATACCTCTATACCTCCACCTACAGTCCCATACCTCTATACCTCCCACTACAGTCCCACACCTCCACCTACAGTCCCATACCTCTATACCTCCACCTACAGTCCCATACCTCTATCCCTCCACCTACAGTCCCATACCTCCACCTACAGTCCCATCCCTCCACCTACAGTCCCATCCCTCCACCTACAGTCCCATCCCTCCACCTACAGTCCCATCCCTCCACCTACAGTCCCATCCCTCCACCTACAGTCCCATCCCTCCACCTACAGTCCCATCCCTCCACCTACAGTCCCATACCTCCACCTACAGTCCCATACCTCCACCTACAGTCCCATACCTCCACCTACAGTCCCATACCTCCACCTACAGTCCCATACCTCCACCTACAGTCCCATACCTCCACCTACAGTCCCATACCTCCACCTACAGTCCCATACCTCCACCTACAGTCCCATACCTCCACCTACAGTCCCATACCTCCACCTACAGTCCCATACCTCCACCTACAGTCCCATACCTCCACCTACAGTCCCATACCTCCACCTACAGTCCCATACCTCCACCTACAGTCCCATACCTCCACCTACAGTCCCATACCTCCACCTACAGTCCCATACCTCCACCTACAGTCCCATACCTCCACCTACAGTCCCATACCTCCACCTACAGTCCCATACCTCCACCTACAGTCCCATACCTCCACCTACAGTCCCATACCTCCACCTACAGTCCCATACCTCCACCTACAGTCCCATACCTCCACCTACAGTCCCATACCTCCACCTACAGTCCCATACCTCCACCTACAGTCCCATACCTCCACCTACAGTCCCATACCTCCACCTACAGTCCCATACCTCCACCTACAGTCCCATACCTCCACCTACAGTCCCATACCTCCACCTACAGTCCCATACCTCCACCTACAGTCCCATACCTCCACCTACAGTCCCATACCTCCACCTACAGTCCCATACCTCCACCTACAGTCCCATACCTCTATACCTCCACCTACAGTCCCATACCTCTATACCTCCACCTACAGTCCCATACCTCTATCCCTCCACCTACAGTCCCATACCTCTATCCCTCCACCTACAGTCCCATACCTCTATCCCTCCACCTACAGTCCCATACCTCTATCCCTCCACCTACAGTCCCATACCTCTATCCCTCCACCTACAGTCCCATACCTCTATACCTCCACCTACAGTCCCATACCTCTATACCTCCACCTACAGTCCCATACCTCTATACCTCCACCTACAGTCCCATACCTCTATACCTCCACCTACAGTCCCATACCTCTATACCTCCACCTAGTCCCATACCTCTATACCTCCACCTAGTCCCATACCTCTATCCCTCCACCTACAGTCCCATACCTCTATCCCTCCACCTACAGTCCCATACCTCTATCCCTCCACCTACAGTCCCATACCTCTATCCCTCCACCTACAGTCCCATACCTCTATCCCTCCACCTACAGTCCCATACCTCTATCCCTCCACCTACAGTCCCATACCTCTATCCCTCCACCTACAGTCCCATACCTCTATACCTCCCCCTACAGTCCCATACCTCTATACCTCCACCTACAGTCCCATACCTCTATCCCTCCACCTACAGTCCCATACCTCTATACCTCCCCCTACAGTCCCATACCTCTATACCTCCACCTACAGTCCCATACCTCTATACCTCCCCCTACAGTCCCATACCTCTATACCTCCACCTACAGTCCCATACCTCTATACCTCCACCTACAGTCCCATACCTCTATCCCTCCACCTATAGTCCCATACCTCTATACCTCCACCTACAGTCCCATACCTCTATACCTCCCCCTACAGTCCCATACCTCTATACCTCCACCTACAGTCCCATACCTCTATCCCTCCACCTACAGTCCCATACCTCTATACCTCCACCTACAGTCCCATACCTCTATACCTCCCCCTACAGTCCCATACCTCCACCTACAGTCCCATACCTCTATACCTCCCCCTACAGTCCCATACCTCTATACCTCCACCTACAGTCCTATACCTCTATACCTCCACCTACAGTCCTATACCTCTATACCTCCACCTACAGTCCTATACCTCTATACCTCCACCTACAGTCCCATACCTCTATACCTCCCCCTACAGTCCCATACCTCTATACCTCCCCCTACAGACCCATACCTCTATACCTCCACCTACAGTCCCATACCTCTATACCTCCACCTACAGTCCCATACCTCTATACCTCCCCCTACAGTCCCATACCTCTATACCTCCACCTACAGTCCTATACCTCTATACCTCCACCTACAGTCCTATACCTCTATACCTCCACCTACAGTCCTATACCTCTATACCTCCACCTACAGTCCCATACCTCTATACCTCCCCCCTACAGTCCCATACCTCTATACCTCCCCCTACAGACCCATACCTCTATACCTCCACCTACAGTCCTATACCTCTATACCTCCACCTACAGTCCTATACCTCTATACCTCCACCTACAGTCCCATACCTCTATACCTCCCCTACAGTCCCATACCTCTATACCTCCCCCTACAGACCCATACCTCTATACCTCCACCTACAGTCCCATACCTCTATACCTCCACCTACAGTCCCATACCTCTATACCTCCCCCTACAGTCCCATACCTCTATACCTCCACCTACAGTCCTATACCTCTATACCTCCACCTACAGTCCTATACCTCTATACCTCCACCTACAGTCCTATACCTCTATACCTCCACCTACAGTCCCATACCTCTATACCTCCCCCTACAGTCCCATACCTCTATACCTCCCCCTACAGACCCATACCTCTATACCTCCACCTACAGTCCCATACCTCTATACCTCCACCTACAGTCCCATACCTCTATACCTCCCCCTACAGTCCCATACCTCTATATCTCCACGGAGAGTTGAGTTGTAGCAGGGTGTTGCGGTCCCTCTTCTTAGAGGCGTACATTTATTTTTTATTTCACCTTTATTTAACCAGGTAGGCAAGTTGAGAACAAGTTCTCATTTACAATTGCGACCTGGCCAAGATAAAGCAACGCAGTTCGACACAAACAACAACACAGAGTTACACATGGAGTAAACAAACATAGTCAATAATACAGTAGAACAAAAGAAAACAAAAAGTCTATATACAGTGAGTGGAAATGAGGTAAGATAAGACAATAAATAGGCCATGGTGGCGAAGTAATCACAACATACCAATTAAACACTGGAATGTGCAAGTAGAGATACTGGGGTGCAAAGGAGCAAGATGAATAAATCATAACAACGACATACTAAAGGAACGCAGTTTGCGTGTCAAATAACACAATTTGACACATTAAATAAGCTTTTAATTTGACACGTCGTATAACACAGTTCTGTTATAGAAGGTCGTGTTCTGAATTTGCACGTTCAAGCCAAGCGCCACCACTATCAGTAGCCTTGTCAAAGCTGTACAAACACAATGTCTGCAAACACCGGCCACGAACGATGTGTTTACAGTACCGCGTTGGTAATAAAGCATT
Source organism: Salmo salar (assembly GCF_905237065.1). NCBI lineage: Eukaryota > Metazoa > Chordata > Actinopteri > Salmoniformes > Salmonidae > Salmo > Salmo salar. Next base: position 40,783,927 of record NC_059469.1, read on the forward strand.
ATTTGTTCCACTGCAATTTTATATAACAACATTCCAACCTCGTTTAGCATAATTATACTATTTGTATTCATTTGCATCACTGTCAATGACATACTTTTATTTTGAAGGCTAACCACCAAGTCCTCTAATTGTGGCTAATCCTTGTTGTGGCTAATCCTTGTTGTGGCTAATCCTTGTTGTAGCTAGCTTCACATAGATGGGTCCGACCACCATTAAACTGTCTTATACATGAGGGTTATTTTAGATGACACCAGCTATATAGCTAGCTGGCTAACTACAGCTACTGCAATAGATGATGTTGTTTTGGTGTGTTTTTGGGGAAGAACATTGTTTGCATCCATGAGCTAGCTAGCTTTTTATGACCAGCACTGTAGTGGCGCGAGAATTTACCAGCATCATAGCAGACGTATCGATGAGTCGTTGTGACATATGAAATACCAGTGGTAGTGTAATCAATGTGTAACAACTACGTAAAAAATGAATGAACGTGTTAAATGATTATGTGACGTGCAGTCATATTCAGGTCCTGATTGGTCAACAAGCGTATATCATACACCTACTTCTACAGATACCATACACCACAACATATACCATACACCACTACATATACCATACACCACTACCTCTACATATATCATACACCTCTACAGATACCATACACCTCTACCTCTACATATACCATACACCACTACATATATCATACACCTCTACAGATACCATACACCTCTACCTCTACATATACCATACACCACTACATATATCATACACCTCTACATATATCATATACCTCTACATATACCATACACCACTACATATATCATACACCTCTACAGATACCATACACCACTACCTCTACGTATACCATACACCACTCACATATCATACACCTCCACCTCTACATATACCATACACCTCTACATATCATACACCTCTACATATATCATACACCTCTACATATCACACACACCTCTACATATATCATACACCTCTACATATCACACACACCTCTACATATATCATACACCTCTACATATATCATACACCTCTACATATATCATACACCTCTACATATATCATACACCTCTACATATATCATACACCTCTACATATATCATACACCTCTACATATATCATACACCTCTACCTCTACATATATCATACACCTCCACCTCTACATATATCATACACCTCCACCTCTACATATATCATACACCTCCACCTCTACATATATCATACACCTCCACCTCTACATATATCATACACCTCCACCTCTACATATATCATACACCTCCACCTCTACATATATCATACACCTCCACCTCTACATATATCATACACCTCCACCTCTACATATATCATACACCTCCACCTCTACATATATCATACACCTCCACCTCTACATATATCATACACCTCCACCTCCACATATATCATACACCTCCACCTCTATCATACACCTCCACCTCTATCATACACCTCCACCTCTATCATACACCTCCACCTCTATCATACACCTCCACCTCTATCATACACCTCCACCTCTATCATACACCTCCACCTCTATCATACACCTCCACCTCTATCATACACCTCTACATATATCATTGTCAGGTAGCCAAATGCACATTTGCGCGTAGCCTACTGTCATGTTGGCCTTCCCTGTGGCTCAGTTGGTAGAGCATGGTGTTTGCAACGCCAGCATGGTGTGTGCAACGCCAGGGTTGTGGGTTCGATTCCCACGGGGGGCCAGTACAAAAAAATGCATGAAATGAAATGTATGCATTCACTACTGTTAGTCGCTCTGGATAAGAGTGTCTGCTAAATGACTAAAATGTAAATGTAATGTGCACATTGCTGAGCTAATAATGTTAAGAAATAGTTTATCAACATTTGAAGATAAACATTCTGTTGCTTTTTAACGTTTGTTTATGTAGCCTAGTCCGACTGAATCTCTACTTCCATATATATACTGCTCAAAAAAATAAAGGGAACACTAAAATAACACATCCTAGATCTGAATGAATGAAATAATCTTATTAAATACTTTTTTCTTTACATAGTTGAATGTGCTGACAACAAAATCACACAAAAATAATCAATGGAAATCCAATTTATCAACCCATGGAGGTCTGGATTTGGAGTCACACTCAAAATTAAAGTGGAAAACCACACTACAGGCTGATCCAACTTTGATGTAATGTCCTTAAAACAAGTCAAAATGAGGCTCAGTAGTGTGTGTGGCCTCCACGTGCCTGTATGACCTCCCTACAACGCCTGGGCATGCTCCTGATGAGGTGGCGGATGGTCTCCTGAGGGATCTCCTCCCAGACCTGGACTAAAGCATCCGCCAACTCCTGGACAGTCTGTGGTGCAACGTGGCGTTGGTGGATGGAGCGAGACATGATGTCCCAGATGTGCTCAATTGGATTCAGGTCTGGGGAACGGGCGGGCCAGTCCATAGCATCAATGCCTTCCTCTTGCAGGAACTGCTGACACACTCCAGCCACATGAGGTCTAGCATTGTCTTGCATTAGGAGGAACCCAGGGCCAACCGCACCAGCATATGGTCTCACAAGGGGTCTGAGGATCTCATCTCGGTACCTAATGACAGTCAGGCTACCTCTGGCGAGCACATGGAGGGCTGTGCGGCCCCCCAAAGAAATGCCACCCCACACCATGACTGACCCACCGCCAAACCGGTCATGCTGGAGGATGTTGCAGGCAGCAGAACGTTCTCCACGGCGTCTCCAGACTCTGTCACGTCTGTCACGTGCTCAGTGTGAACCTGCTTTCATCTGTGAAGAGCACAGGGCGCCAGTGGCGAATTTGCCAATCTTGGTGTTCTCTGGCAAATGCCAAACGTTCTGCACGGTGTTGGGCTGTAAGCACAACCCCCACCTGTGGACGTCGGGCCCTCATACCACCCTCATGGAGTCTGTTTCTGACCGTTTGAGCAGAAACATGCACATTTGTGGCCTGCTGGAGGTCATTTTGCAGGGCTCTGGCAGTGCTCCTCCTGCTCCTCCTTGCACAAAGGCGGAGGTAGCGGTCCTGCTGCTGGGTTGTTGCCCTCCTACGGCCTCCTCCACGTCTCCTGATGTACTGGCCTGTCTCCTGGTAGCGCCTCCATGCTCTGGACACTACGCTGACAGACACAGCAAACCTTCTTGCCACAGCTCGCATTAATGTGCCATCCTGGATGAGCTGCACTACCTGAGCCACTTGTGTGGGTTGTAGACTCCGTCTCATGCTACCACTAGAGTGAAAGCACCGCCAGCATTCAAAAGTGACCAAAACATCAGCCAGGAAGCATAGGAACTGAGAAGTGGTCTCTGGTCCCTACCTGCCGAACCACTCCTTTATTGGGGGTGTCTTGCTAATTGCCTATAATTTCCACCTGTTGTCTATTCCATTTGCACAACAGCATGTGAAATGTATTGTCAATCAGTGTTGCTTCCTAAGTGGACAGATTGATTTCACAGAAGTGTGATTGACTTGGAGTTACATTGTGTTGTTTAAGTGTTCCCTTTATTTTTTTGAGCAGTATATATATATGGTCATTTTTAACGTTTGTTTGTGTAGCCTAGTCCGACTGAATCTCTACTTCCATATATATATATATATATATATATATATCTGGTCATTTTTAACGTTTGTTTGTGTAGCCTAGTCCGACTGAATCTCTACTTCCATATATATACACCTGGTCAGAAGTAGATAGCCTCTCTACTGTACAGCATGGTTCTCCCTAAAGAATGGAAGGTATCTATACATTGAGTGTACAAAACATTAAGAACACCTTCCTAATATTGAGTTACAATTCATCAACCAGTGCCCCCGTGTCCCGCACATTGGCTAACCGGGCAATCTGCATTGTGTCCCACCACCTCCCCCTCCCCCAACCCCTCTTTTTATGCTGCTGCAACTCTCTGTTTATCTTATATGCATAGTCACTTTAACTATACATTCATGTAGATACTACTGTGATACTGTGCGGGACCAACCAGTGCTCCCGCACATTGGCTAACCGGGCTATCTGCATTGTGTCCCACCACCCGCCAACCCCTCTTTTACGCTACTGCTACTCTCTGTTCATCATATATGCATAGTCACTATAACCATATCTACATGTACATACTACCTCAATCAGCCTGACTAACTGGTGTCTGTATGTAGCCCCTCTACTGTATATAGCCCCTCTCCTGTATATAGCCCCTCTCCTGGATATAGCCCCTCTCCTGGATATAGCCCCTCTCCTGGATATAGCCCCTCTCCTGGATATAGCCCCTCTCCTGGATATAGCCCCTCTCCTGGATATAGCCCCTCTCCTGGATATAGCCCCTCTCCTGGATATAGCCCCTCTCCTGGATATAGCCCCTCTCCTGGATATAGCCCCTCTCCTGGATATAGCCCCTCTCCTGGATATAGCCCCTCTCCTGGATATAGCCCCTCTACTGTATATAGCCCCGCTACTGTATATAGCCCCGCTACTGTATATAGCCTCTCTACTGTATATAGCCTCTCTACTGTATATAGCCCCTCTCCTGTATATAGCCCCTCTCCTGTATATAGCCTCTCTACTGTATACAGCCTCTCTACTGTATATAGCCTCTCTACTGTATATAACCTCTCTACTGTATATAGCCCCTCTACTGTATATAACCTCTACTGTATATAGCCTCTCTACTGTATATAACCTCTACTGTATATAGCCTCTCTACTGTATATAACCTCTACTGTATATAGCCCCTCTACTGTATATAACCTCTACTGTATATAGCCTCTCTACTGTTATAGCCTCTATACTGTATATAGCCTCTCTACTGTATATAGCCCCTCTCCTGTATATAGCCCCTCTCCTGTATATAGCCTCTCTACTGTATACAGCCTCTCTACTGTATATAGCCTCTCTACTGTATATAACCTCTCTACTGTATATAGCCCCTCTACTGTATATAACCTCTACTGTATATAGCCTCTCTACTGTATATAACCTCTACTGTATATAGCCTCTCTACTGTATATAACCTCTACTGTATATAGCCCCTCTACTGTATATAACCTCTACTGTATATAGCCTCTCTACTGTTATAGCCTCTATACTGTATATAGCCTCTCTACTGTATATAGCCTCTACTGTATATAGCCTCTCTACTGTATATAGCCCCTCTACTGTATATAGCCCCTCTACTGTATATAGCCCCTCTACTGTATATAGCCTCTCTACTGTATATAGCCTCTCTACTGTATATAGCCCCTCTCCTGTATATAGCCTCTCTACTGTATATAGCCTCTCTACTGTATATAGCCCCTCTACTGTATATAGCCCCTCTCCTGGATATAGCCCCGCTACTGTATGTAGCCCCGCTACTGTATGTAGCCCCGCTACTGTATATAGCCCCGCTACTGGATGTAGCCTCGCTACTGGATATAGCCTCGCTACTGGATATAGCCTCGCTACTGGATATAGCCTCGCTACTGGATATAGCCTCGCTACTGGATATAGCCTCGCTACTGTATATAGCCTCGCTACTGTATATAGCCTCGCTCCTGTATATAGCCTCGCTCCTGTATACAGCCCCGCTCCTGTATACAGCCCCGCTCCTGTATACAGCCCCTCTCCTGTATACAGCCCCTCTCCTGTATACAGCCCCTCTCCTGTATACAGCCCCTCTCCTGTATACAGCCCCTCTCCTGTATACAGCCCCTCTCCTGTCTATAGCCCCTCTCCTGTCTATAGCCCCTCTCCTGTCTATAGCCCCTCTCCTGTCTATAGCCCCTCTCCTGTCTATAGCCTCTCTACTGTCTATAGCCTCTACTGTATATAGCCTCTCTACTGTCTATAGCCTCTCTACTGTATATAGCCTCTACTGTATATCCCCTCTACTGTGAATGGGAACATCTATAAACAGCAACAGTCCTCTGGGTAGCTAGAGGAGGTGAGGAGGCACCATAGGGGGAATGGGAACATCTATAAACAGCAACAGTC